>NC_034592.1:151537818-151540198 GCF_900095145.1 Mus pahari
CTGGCTGTCCTGGAACTCACTCTGTAGACCAGGCTGGCCTCGAACTCAGAAATCCACCTGCCTCTGCCTCCCGAGTGCTGGGATTAAAGGCATGCACCACCACGCCCGGCTTGGTTTATGTCGCCCTGCGACGTTCTGCTGAGGACATACTTGATGCACCCATTGTTGGTCTCCTTACTAGAATGTAAGCTTTGTGAGGCTGGGGATTGTCTTTTAGTTCAGGATACTCTCCCTGCACTGGCCACAGGAATCCTGGCAGGCAGCAGGTAATCCATATATGCTGACTGAGGAATACAGAACTATGTATTTATTTTCAAAAGGAAGTGACTTCGGAGATCCCTACTGTCATGGGGGGAATATTAACAGACTCGGGTTTGCCTTTACTGTCCTGTGCAGAAGCTCATTCGTTCACTCAGTTTTTACCTCGGACCTGATCTGTGCCACACCCTGTTCTAAGCACCGAAGTCAGTAATTACTAATGCCTAATGCACTCGCTTCTCTCACTACCTACCCTTCCTGTGAGGTAATTTAACATGTGCGTGCATGTGTGAGTGCTTGTGCTTGTGTGGTGTTGATGTGCATGCACGCGCGCGCGCGCGCGCGCGCGCAAGTGCATGTGAATGTAGAGGTCAGAGGTCAACCTGAGGTCAGAGGTCATTTTTTTTTCTCACATACCATCCATCCATCTTAGTTATTTCTGTTTGCAGCAGGTTTCTCACTGGGCCTGGGGGCTCACCCAGTAGACCAGGCTAGCCCCAGTAAACCAGGCTAGCCCCCAGTAGACCAGGCTAGCCCTCAGTAGACCAGGCTAGCTGATGAGCCCCTGAAAGTCTCCTCTCTGCTTCCCCAGTGCAGGGATTAGAACAGGGCCACTGGCCATGGGCAGCTTTTGGAAGCAAGAGCTCTGGAGGGGAAACTCAGAGATTTGTCCTTTCTGCCTGTGCGGGCGTATCTTCTCAAAAACACTAATGATAATAGAGAAATTGATTGTGCTTTGAAAAATAACGGCCACTGTAAATTCGGGGGACAGCTCTTTCTGTTCCCTCTAGGGTCAGTTTAATTAAGAGTCTGTTTCTAATTTGAGGAAAAAAATGTGGCACCCCAAAATTTAGGAGACAAAAAATTCCTCTCAGCTTGAGGAGATTGAGGTAGACTTTCCTGAGGAAGTAACGTCAGATCTGAAGCCTCAGGGTGTGTCAGCGCTGGAGGAACAAAGAGTTGCCCACAGGAACAAGAGAGGCTGCCCACAGTAGGTCTCTTTGCTGCATTAAGAGGATTGCAACCACTACTCCTTTTACACATACTTAAAGTTGACCTTCTCTAAGTTTGAAGACCCACGAAGGCTTGGCTTACTGTACCTTTAGATATTCATAATGTACACTTAAAAAATTAACACTTGTGGACTGATAACGCAATCCACATTCGTGTTCAGTTTCCTCCTGACAAATATTTATTTTATTATTATCATAGCATATACATGTGTATGGTGTCAGGGCGGGGCATGATATATTTATATACAGACATCAGAGGACAACTTACAGTTGTAAAAATCTCTTTCCACTGTCTGGGATCATGGAATCCAACTCATGGATTGAGGATTGTGTGGCAGGAACTTGCCCCGTGGAGCCATCTTGACACCCCCGTTTCCCCTTTAACTGAACCCCAGCGTGTTGGGCTGCCAACCTTATAAAAAACCCACAGACCTGTGAGTGTCAAGGAAAGCAGACAGCAGAAGCCAATCGGTTGAAGTTGAACCTTGCTTCCTCTTCAGTGACCGGTCTGGGGGAGGGCGGAGGCCACGTGATCCAGCTCTGGACCAGGAGAAGGAAGAAGAGGAGGTTGCTGAGAAACGGTTTTCTCATGCTTACAGTGACATATCCACAGGAGGGAATGCATGTATATCACATAGCCATTTCCATACTAACATGGAAGACGAACCCCCACCTATATTTATTGAGGAAATTAAAAGCCTGGTCATAATAAAGTTTGCATATAGGTGTAGTAACTAGAACAGGATCCTTTACTTTTGGATATTTAATCTTAATTTAGTTTTAAATACTTTGCTTTTGAAGATGCATTGTGCGAGTATTTATGCCTCTCTCTCTCTCTCTCTCTCTCTCTCTCTCTCTCTCTCTCTCTCTCTCTCTTTGTGTGTGTGTGTGTGTGTGTAGAGGTCAGAGGTCAGCATGGGTAGTCTTCTACTGCTCTGTGCCTTGCTTTTTTTGAGACAGAATCTCTCCTGGACCTGGAGCTCACAGGTTCAGATAGATTGGTTGACCATGAAGTCTAAGGGATCCCCCTGCCTCTACCTGCCCAGTCCTGGGGTTATATATGCTCACCACTGCCCTGTAGGTGCTGGGGAATCCAGAGTCAGGCCCTC
>NC_034592.1:151540298-151564971 GCF_900095145.1 Mus pahari
TCAGAAATCCTCCTGCCTCTGCCTCCCGAGTGCTGGGATTAAAGTCGTGCGCCACCATGCCCGGCAGGCCCTCACTCATATGCGACAGATAATTTCCTCCATGAGGCCATCTTCTCAGCCCTGGATACGTTAGTCTTTTTTCAGTGCTCCACGGTACTAAGATCTTGCTTCGACTCATCTGTTAGAACCGTTCTTTGTTAGTAAACGATCTGCGGACAGACAACAGATCAGATGCGGGACTATTATCTCTAGGGCTTACCTTCAATGACCTGTAATTTCAAGGTTTTGGTGGATGATAACTATTATCCCCAAGCCACCTCTACTATGTGCAGCTGTGTGCATCCTAATGTACCCACAAGGAACATTAAATGTTTCTCTGTGAATTACCACCCCCCCCACCATGGCCTCACATCTTGAAAAGGTAATTGGCCACGTTCAGGAGATGGAAATTAATAACTTTTCATGTGCCAAGTGTTAGATTCCACAGATTTTTTTTTTTTTATAGGCATGAGCTCATTTAACTTTCACAAAACCTTATCAGGAAGACAGGCTCCTCCTTACTTTGTGGGACCTGAGGAAAGTGTGTCCTGGAACATTTAAATAGTTCTCTGCTAGAGTGAATTGTATCCCTTTGTCAGTTCTGGGCTTTTGTCTGTGTTCGTGAACAAATGAAGTGTCCTCCACAAACCTGTCTCTGGTTCCAGTTTCCTATACTAACTGGCATGTATCTCTGTCTGCCTCTCTCTCTCTCTCTCTCTCTCTCTCTCTCTCTCTCTCTCTCTCTCTCTCTCTCTGTAGTGCCAGATACGGAAACAGATGATGCTTAAAAACAAACCCAGTCCCCATTACACTTCTTTATGGTTAAGGAGCATCTGGACCAATTTAAGAAGTTGGAAGAGCGATAGGATGCTTTACAACATAATGCGCCCCAGGATTGCCATCGGAGTGGGGAACGTGCTCACTGAATAATGACTCCAAGCCCTGCTTTCTGGGTTTGCTTTCTCCAGACCTCTGCAGTCGGAAGGCAGCAAGCAAGGCTGGAGCTTTGTTTATTTAATCTTTCTCCTTTCATTCTAGCATCCCAGGGAATAAAGTAGCCTGCTCAGAGATAATATATACGAAGGCATGGGAAGGGAGATCAGACCCATCGTGGGGACAGAGCAAAAATAAAAATAGGAGCCATGAAAAAGCAAAGAACAACAGAAGAGGAGAGTGTAAATAAACTCGGGAGGCTGAGTGCCACTAAGGGGAAGGCACAGCCAACTGGTTCAGTACTCATGCATCAGCTCCACTAATAACCACGGAGACCATCTTTGTCTTTCCTTACAGTAATGAGGAAGGCGGGGGGGGGGGATCACGTGCCATTTCCACCTATCTGAATGTGAGCCAAGAAGGAACCGCTCCTCCTGAGGGCTGTCACTGAGCCCAGCTTATCATCTGTCCCTCCTTCTAAGAGATTAGGCAAAGGAGAGGACAGCTCAGTCTGACCCCATCTGAAAGGAACCCAGAATGTGGATGCTCCCCAATTAACGGAATGTAATGATACATATTAGTAGATAATTTTGTTGCCCCTTCATGCTGCATGGCCACCATAAACACTCCATTGTTTGATGTTACACTGAAGGTCAGGAGTGGCTTAGAAAGGCATAGAGCAGGAGGCCGGGGGGTGGGGGGTGGGGTGGCTCCGTGCACAAGCAGGCTTGCTGGGAGCATAGAGACCTGAGCTCAATCTCTGGAATCCTTGTGAGAAGATTGGATGTGGGGACATCCATTCATAATCTCAGCCCTCCTTTGGCCAGACGGGAAGTGGAGACAGAATTACCCGGAAGCTGTCAGGACAGTTGTCCTAAAGTGAGTACCACCACTGAAGACCGGCTTTGACAGGTCAGGAACTGAAGAGGGTGTATGGAGTCAGTGGCTAATCACACAGTATACTTTTTCTCTGAGAGAGCAAAACTTAATTCTCTGGGGCCATTGAAAAGGCCACACACACACACACACACACACACACACACACACACACACACACCACACCACACCTTATCATTGAAGCAATCTTTTTTTGTTCTCTATTTTTTTTCAATTTCAATTTCTATTTCAAAATCTTTTTTCTCTTATTTTTCTCTTATCCTCTTCATACCACCTAAAACAACATTCTCTATGTAAGAAAAAGGATCACCTCATAGCCACAAGTTACATATTCTGAAAAAAACAATCACCCCCAAATCATAGTCTATTGCAACTGTGCACAATGGTGGACTTTCTTCAGCTCATTTTTTCACTACAGTTCCTCCTGCATGGCTGCTGATCCACTGCAGTGGCAGAAGTAATAAGAGAGACCCAGGTGCCTTGATGGAAGCAGGGAACGAACTCTCAGAGCCAGCTTCCTCCCCCCGTTCCTCCTCCTCCCTTCTTTTCTTCCCCTTTCCCCACTCTTCTCCTTCCCTCTCACCTTCTCCCCTCTCCCTTCCCATGTCCCTACCATCACCTCCTCTGCCCTCCCCCTCTTCTCTTTTGTTTTTGTTTTTTGGCAGGGAGACTTGCTGTGTAGTGCAAACTGGTCTTGGACTCTCATCCCTAGCATTTATGAATTATAAAGTCACGGCACGTTTCCTTTGCTCACGCAGAGCCTGAAGTACGGACACCCTTTGGGAACCTCAGGGCTGCAAAGCCAGTTCATGAAACAGATTCTGTGTCAGTCTGCCTTCTGTTACTGTAACAAATGCTGGAAATGATAGACTTATAAAGAGAAAAGGTTTGGCTCCTAGCTCCGGAGGGTTCAGTCCATGGCAAGACAGCACATCATGGGGCAGGGGTGAGCATGGTGGAGCAAATCCACTCAGCAGAAAAAGAAGTTAGAGGCCATGGTCCCACTGTGCCCTTCAGGAAAGTCATCCAAAGTCCTGAAGACATCCCCCTAGGTTCACCTCCTAAAGGTTCCATCCTCTACCCTGTAAGCTCTCCAGGCTGGGGACCAAGCCTTTGGAAGCATTTCATCCATCTGCAGGTGAAGACACACAAACACTTCCACCATCATAGCTCCAGGACTCACTGGAGACTGGCATGCCAGTGGATGCTCCTGTGAGCAGAAGCCCTCAAGGCCTTCCAATTGAAAGGCTCAACTGAAGCACCAAAGGGTGCACTGCTCTCATGCTATGTGGGGTAGAAGTTGATCCTATGTGTACTGAGCCACTGTTTTATATTCTCTGCTGCCATATTTTTCTTCTGGGTGATTTTTTTTTTACCCTGTGTATCTGCTTCAAGATTTATCCTTCTGAAGGTAAGCTTTTTCTTCATTCACATATAGTATTGGAACACTGAACTGGTTAGTTTGTATTGTTAATTTGATACAAGCTACAACTCAGGAACAGGAGTCTTCAAGTGAGGAATTGCCTTCATTAGATTAGTTTGTGGCCATGTCTGTGAAGGAGTGTTTTGGTTGATTGATGTGGGAAGGGCCAGCCCACTGTGGGCGACACCATCCCCAGGCAAGTGAACCTGTGCTACGAAGGAAAGCAAGATGAGAATAAGCCAAAGAGCAAGCCAGTAAACAGCAGTCTTCCGTGGTTTCTACTTTAGTTCCTTCAGGAGTTCCTAGCTTGACTCACTTCAGTGATAGACCATGACATCACAACTGTGATAAATTAACTCTTTTGTCCCCAAGCTGCTTTTGGTCACAGAGTTGAGTGTATTAGATAGTTGCTTGCCAGCTCATTCTCACCTAACTTGTAAGATGTTTATCTGCCCTCCCTGCTTTCCGAGAAGGAAGGGACATAAACACTAGGAGGGCTCACCTTTTAAAACATGAAATTTCCCATATTTCAAAAGCCACATACATGTTTATTTAGGAAATGTAGGAAATAGAAAGAAAGTGAAGGACAATATCCTGTATAATCTCACTTCACTAATATGGCATAAGAATATTTGTGTCAACAGGAAAAAGTAGGACACTCCTCAACATACTTATCATGACAAGAGGAGGTTAGAAGTGTAATGCCTGTGGGGTATAAGCCCATTATACCAGGCTGACCAGCAAGGGAATGGAAAACGCTGGAAAGAGAAATTGCCATCGTAAGAGCTATGTCTCAGTCCTACTTTAGTGTAAGACTTTTCAGATCGATCCATGTCCACGCAAACCTCAAAACCCCATCCTTCTTTGCAGCTAAATAGAATTCTGCTGTGTTCATGAGCCTCAGTCTCACTCTCTGTCCATCTATGGCTCCTTTGGGTATGTTCTCAAGAGCCTTCTAAGCAGGACCCCATTCAGCACAGGAAATTTCCCCTAGAGACAACAAATAAGACTGCATACACTTAACTAGTGTCTACACAACAGAGGGAACTGTCAACAGAGAAAGCGATCCATAGAATAGGAGGAAATCTTCCCTTTTTTTTTTAACTTAAAAATTCATTGCATATACTTACTGACCATGGTACCTTGTTACACAGGATTTTCATGCAAACATTCCTGTGATGTTAGCAGTTTCCCTTCATATCTTCAGCACACGCTGCTTTTCCATAGCCTTTACACTTCTGGATAATGATCTACCAGGATATCACTATAACTCCATTGGAATTCTTTCAGTAGACATTGACAGTATTTCTAGTTTCTTTTCCTTGATTGCAAATTAATGTTCCAGAGCTATTGAAGATTTACTGTTATTCTGGGGCCAAAAAAGGGGGTCATTTTCAGGCTAATAGTAAGGTGTCTGCATTGAGAAACTAAATGTCTAAGATACAAACATACACCCGGAAGTCAAACAAAACAAGGAATTAGAACCAAGAGCCTGCAGAAAATGAAATTAGATCCTTATCTTTCATCCTGTGCAAAAGCCAGTTCAAAATGAGTCAAACAGTCTGGGCTGGCTGGCCATAGATCCAACTCTCTCTCTCTCTCTCTCTCTCTCTCTCTCTCTCTCTCTCTCTCTCCAGCTCTGGGGTTCCAAAAGCATCCCCAAATTACTTTTCATATAGATTCTGGGGATGAAGCTCAAGTCCCTGTTTACTTACTGACTGCTGTCCCCCAGCCCTGTCACAGGGCATCTTCGATGCTGCATCTTCTCAGCAAGGTGAAGCCTTACTGCATCTGAAGGAAGAATGGGTTTTTAAATCCCCTTCTCTCATTTCTCAACTTTCCTAAAGCCAAACTTCCCACACTGGACACATTTTCATATACAGCATCTGGGTGGTTTCTCTGCAGTATCTCCTCTAGATATAAAAGAAAAAAAAAGAGAATCCATTTTTCTATGTTTATTTCTTTTTTGCCATCTACCTTCTGTTTGTTACCAGAGCTTCCTGAAAGCCACAATAAAGTTGTAACCAGAAGTAGGCTTCCTGTCAATTGTTCTGGTTTGAGCTTGTCTTTTATCAAGAGCTAAGCGAGGTCTGTTCAACCAGGACCCTGAAAGCTGTTCCCCCTGCCCTCTCTCTCAGACATTCTTGCTCACCTCTCTGTCTCTGAGCATAACCACAGCAGGCACTCCGAATCTATACGCTCTCCGAGTCTCTGTTCATCAATGCTTGCTCCTCCCAAAGTAATATAAAAGAAATATTAAAGGAAGAAAAGACGGAGTCTGAGAAAAACTTGACTTATTAAGAGACCCCCTTCAGTCCGTGGGGCTCCACAAGGACCCGGGGACATCAATTGGTTCTTGAGCTGCAGAAGTAATTCCTAGTCTTGTGGATTCTCAGATTTCTCTGAAGTCCAATATGGTTCCCAAACATACTAATAGGATTAGAAATAACTTCTCCAATAAAAAAGAATGTGCCTTCAATAATGCATTTCTCTCTGAAACACTGGAGTACGCCATGTTTGCCTGGAGACACGGACGTGAAGTTAAAACTATCCAGAAGGTACCCCTTTTTCTTTTTTTTTTAAAGCTTGTTCTCGGTTGAAATTCCACTCTTAAAGTTTGTGCTGCTTCTCTCCCATCACTCCACTCCTCGCCTCTCTCCCCTCCATTGCCTTCCTTTTATGACCTTTTTGGCCACACCCCTTGATTTATGGTCACTTGCGCGATGGCACCGCTTTGCTGTATGGCCGTTTATACCATCCTGCTCTTGTCATAAATGACTACCATAAAGTGAGGTAAAATAACATAAAACATTAGTGAGTGCCTGATACTCAAGGTTCCTTCGCCTCAGCCCTGACAGACACCAGCCATAGAAAAACAGATTTAGCCTTTTGAAGGGAGCAGCATTCGACACTACAATTTTTAAAAGTTAAAACCACTAAAATTCACTCAACGCTTTCTGTGTGCCGGTCAATGTGGAGTTCATTGCACACACCACCTGTAATCCTTGTTACCTCTTGTCTTAGTCAGGATTTCATTGCTGTGAAGAGACAATGGGTCCAGAACAACTCTTCTACAGGAAACAGTTAGTTAGTGTTGGCTTACAGTTTCAGAGGCTCAGTCTATTATCATTATGGTGGCCGATATGGTGCTGGAGGAGGAGCTGAGAGTTCTACTTGATCCAAAGGTATCAGAAGACTGGCTTCTGTAGGCAGCCAGGGCAAGGCTTTCCTCTGCCCAGGGCAGAGCTTGAACATAGGAGTATGGGTGACCCGAAGGTGGCTGACCTACCAAAAGGCCCACCCGAGGGTGGCCAGGGACTTACAAACTCTCAGGAATTACCTGCTGATGGTATCGCCTCTGAAGAGAGACTCTCTTTCTCCCCGTTTTTCATTGTTATGGTACGGTGGGACTTCTGACAATTTCATTAAGTCCTTTAGGTTCCTGAGTCAGTTCCTCCCCATCCTCCATGAGGGAATGCTTCCACTTGGGCAGAACAGTTATACAACAGGCTGGAATCTTTTCTACACAGAACGTTCCAGCCCTTTCTTCGTCTATCTCTTCATTTTTATTTTCCCACCGCTCTATCCCCGCACACTGGTTTCCTTCCGAGCTTGGGTCGCACTCTGGAAGGCACTGTTCCCGGTGAGATGGTGAACTTCTTGGGGACAGGAACAAACCTGTCAAGTCGACAAACACATTTCTAGCAATAGGCACAGGGCCCAGCTTGGTGGCTCAATAGACATTTGTCCAAAGGACGTTAAACTCATTTGCAGGGCCTGGGTGGACAGACGTAGATCATCTTTCATTACACATGTTAGAGCATGTACAGGACTCACTGTTGGCCTGACAGGGTTGTTAATTTAACACACAGTAGTTGACTGAATTACAGCCACCCCCAGAAAACCTTGGCTCACAAGACTGACAGTGAGCCGTACTCACTTTCGAGAATAACAGCGGAGGGGTTCTGAAAAGTGGGCAACAGACACAAGTCAAATTAGGACAGCCGTGCCCACGTTCATTAAGAGCCACGTTTGAGCTTCTTCGTTATATAAAGAAACAGGGAAAATAGGATCCAGGAGGAACCAGGATCAGTACGTTTCTATTTTTGCCCCCACATCTACGGTCTTTTCCAAAAACTCTTTCTTGGTTTCCTCTTTCACATCTACAGTGAAGTGTAAATTATAGTTTGCGATATAAATGGCCATTTCCAGCAAATTTTAGCAAGGAACAAAATTTTTATCTGAGACTGAAATTTGGCATTCTTTCACTCCCTCATGCTGGGAACAATTTTTTTTTTTTTTTGTCTTTACAAACTGTGATGAGATATATATCCAGTTGCCATTATCTCTAGCCAACCCTACACCCAGCTTTAAAAAAAAAAAAAGCCCAGAATGGGAAATGGGAATGTCTCCAAGGGAGGCCTGGCCCATGTCACCCTAATATTTAGCCATGTGACTTATGCCAGGTAGGATCAAGCCAGGGTCCTGTAAGCATGAGATGCTATTTTAAATGGTGCTCATCTTTAATCCCTTCCTCCCCTCGCCAATTTCTTTCATCCTGACACCTCCAGCTAGCATCATGGCCACCCAGAGGAAAGCCTGGTGTATCCTGCTGCCAAGATGGGGACTGAACTCTGTTTAGAAGGCTGGCAATTTGACAAGCCCAGGGCGGCTTCCAGAGGGGTGTCAGGGACGGGACGCAGGCTGCTCCTGGTGCTACACAGTGTGGATTGCTTCTTTTTCTTATTGTTGTTCTGTTGTTGCTGCAGCACTGAGGGCCAACTCCCTGGACTCACACCTGAGTGTGGCAAGTTCTGTAACCACTGAGCTACATGCCCTATCCTACCCCACCATGGTGGGGTGTTTAGCTTTCCCTAGACCCTGGCACCACATGCTAATCTCCAAACTACAAAAAAAAAAAAAAATTATATGAAAGTACCCCATCCCCCATCTTAGCTATTGTTTGGGACACACCCTACTGCTTTAGCTGGAAGCTATGAGAGGATTTAAACAACTTTTCTCAGGGATCTCAAGGGTAGGTTTCTGGATTTGTGGCCAGAAGAGTAATGGCGTCTGTCTTAGTTAGGGTCTCATTGCTGTGGAAAGACACCACGACTATTGCGACTTTTGTAAAGGAAACCATTTAATTGGGGATGGCTCACAGTTTGAAGGTTTAGTCCATTATCATCATGGTGAATGACATGCGGGCAGACACAGTGCTGGAGAAGAAACCGAGAATTCTACATCTTGACCCAAAGGCAGCAGGAGATCGTATGCCACACTAAGCTTAGCTTGCGCATAAGAGACCTCAAAGCCTGCCTCCGCAGTGACACACTTCCTTGAACAGGGCCACACCCACTCCAACAAGGCCACACCTCCCAGTGGTGCCACTCCATACTTTTCAAGCTTTCAAGGAAGGGGGCATTCCTATTCCAACCATCACACCTTTGATGTTCTTCTATGGGGACAGGGACAGCAGAGAGACCCACCTTCTGAGCATCCATTGCTTCCTGGTCATCTTCACACTGTTTTGTATGCATCCCTTTATATCCACAAGGAAGGAGGCACCAGGATTACCCCGAGATCTATTTGAAGGTTGAAACTGCCATGTGTCCAAGGACCATTTGGGCTTGCCTCTGGTAACCATGGAGATATGAAACCTCCAAGGGGATGACCAAATGAACCCTCCACCCCTGATGTATCCATTTCCCCTCACCCTTTAAACTCACTTAGATTAGAAATGTAAACTAGAATTTCTAGTTTGCATCTCTAACATGAACCAATAATGATATGGGACAGTCACCCAGTTTAAAGATATTTGGAAGTAGAATTTACATGGACTTGGTGACGTTTACTTTGTGATGGTGGGAAGTGATGGTAGAGAGGTAGAAGGTGATGTTCTCAGGTAGCTAAGGCAGGTTGACCAGGGGGACCCTGTATGTGTCAATCAGAGAGAAGAGGTGGTTCAGGGGCAGATGCTGGGGGTCGGAGTAGCATACATTGTTTTAGAAGTGAGCTGTGATCCAAAAGACACTGGAGGCAGGTTTGAGGACTCAGGAGTTAAGATGCCCCCCCCCACTGGCAACTCCTCTGACACCACAGAGACCTCTGTGTTTAAAAATGTTTAGTGAGTCTCAGTTGTATGTGTGTGTCAGGGCTTGTCCCCAGTGATGGATGAAGTGTTATGGCTCTCCTGTTATAAGAAGTTTGCACAGATTGGAATATTCAGTCCACTACGGGACAGCCTCAGCCTCAGTCTTCAGTCTCAGTAGAGCTGGCAGCTGGGGCTAGACAATCCCAAGGCTTCCTTAGGCACTACAAGGCATTTAACAGCAACACTACCCTCCACCTAAAAGATGCCAAGAACAAACAGTGTCTCCTAACATTGCCAAATTTCCTTTAGGACTAAAATTACCACTTGGCTGAGAACTGCTAATAGTTCTTTGAGCCAGCTGGGGACAAGGTTGCTGATGCTTTGTAGCCTTGAGTTTGCAGTAACACTTGAGGTGGCTGGTATCCAGTATGGACCATTCATATTCCATATGTGTTTGATGACTGAATGATTCAAATAATTCTGCTAAGATAGAGGTTGAAGACATGACCCTAAAAGAGTTGTTTTCAATTCAACGTAAAATGTCTCCCATAGGTCACATGTTTGAACATTTGCTCTTCAGCTGGGAACCTTTAGGAGGTGGAGCTCAGTTGAAGGAAGTAGATTCCTGGGAGTGGGGCTGGGAGTGAGTGCTTATTGTCCAACTCTTATTTCTGTCGTGAGCTCTCTATTCCCTACACACAGAGATGAGGTAAGAAACTGTGTTGCAAACACCCACTGCCACCAAGAGCCACTCCTACCATGGCCAAGCCTTTCTCACCATGGACACAAGGGACTGTGCTCCTTCAGACTGTAAGCCACCGTAAGCCTTTACATCTTTACGGAGTTTCTGTCATGTAGTCTGTCACAGGGACAAGAAGTGAATCTGACAACGGGTGATATTACAGCTGCAGAGTGAGGAGGTGGGAGCTGAGGCATTGCAGCTGAAGAGGCAGGGGCAGTAGGGTGACCCAGAAGGGCTGGGTAAGACTCTTGGGGTCACAGGTCATCTTCTCCTCTATGTATTCTCATGCCGTGAGAGGCACTCAGAAGTGGGGAGCAAACGCGAGAGGGAGATCAAGGCTGAATTATGGATATACTTCTATATTGCCTTATATGATCTCATCATATTTAATAAGCACAGTAAGGCTGGAGAAATGGCTTAGCGGTTAAGCCTTTTATAGTTCTTTCTTTACAAGTCCAGATCTCAGCACCCATGTTGGGTACCCACAACTGCCTGTGACTCTAGTTCCAGGAGATTCGACACCATATTCTGGATTACATGAATATTGCACTGATGTGCACAAACCCACATGGACAATCTATGCGTAATTTTTAAAAATTAAAAATAACATCTTAAAATATATAAAACAAGCGCAACAGGCAAACACAGGGTGGGCAAGAATGGTGTTACTCACACATAGCCTGAACTCAGGAACTTTCTCACCGGGACAATGTGAGTTTCTTATTTCTTAAAAAATGACTAAACATTCATATAAAAATAAGACACGTGTATTGGGAAAAATACATATAGTGTGAAATTAAATGAAGAAGATAACCACACAGTGTTGCTCTCAAGCAGAGACTTCCATAGTAAACCATTCTGTTTCTGTTCCTATCTGTTTATCACACAGGCAAACTGAGGCCTGGCTGTGACTCCCATCTGATGGCTGGAAGAGACTGGCTCCCCTTCCTATTCTTATATGGGCCACCCACTACACAACCTGTGGGGACCCAGAAGCGTTTCCATGTTAGACAGTGTCGAGTTTGCAGTATTTTCATCTACTCCATGTCTTCAAACTTCAGCCTCAGTCTTCTCTCTCGGGTTCAGTCCCCACTTCTGAAAGCCTCTCATGACATGAGAATACACAGAGGAGAAGATGACCTGTGAGCCTAAGAGTCCTACCCAGCTTTTCTGGTCTGTGCTCCCCCTACAATGCCCTAGCTCCCACCTCCTCATCCTGAAGCTCCAACATCAGCACCATTGGCATGGGGACCAGATCCCACTCCAAATGTGACATCCATTTACAGTTCAGGTATACCTTATGCACATTAGATAATGGTCTGGTAATTTTACATGTGGAATGAAGTTTTCTAGTGTGGAACTTTGGATCTTGAAGCATTACAAGTTTGGGATTTCAGACTGTTGAGTTAAAGATGCTGAAGGTAAAGAATTAAAAATAGGTGCACCTAGAAATTCTTTTCTTCACATCCCTATGTGATCACAAAAAGGCAGGTCTCAAGTTCATGCTTATATGAGTTACACATTTGAAAAGTCATTATGTACTCTGTACTGATGGTTTCTGTTTTGTAGTACATTGCTAGAGATAATAAAACTCAATGGTTTTTCTGAAGGCTTGTAAAGATGGAAGAGTCATCTATCAACACTAAACAACCTCAGAGATAACAGGGCCTCTCTACCCTGTCTGCCAGGGTCACCCTTCTGACCATGTTCAGCCTTCTCTTTCCCCACATCCTTTCTGTGCATCTTTCTACATCTCTTCTCCATTCTTCACAAGACTACAGCCTAATTCGATCTTCTCTTTGATCTATTATTGCTGCTCCCAATGCCTGTTATTATTTTAGCTGTCCTGGAGATCAAACCCTGAACTTCTCATATGTTGGAATAAACTATTTTCTTTTTCATTTTGTGTGAATGTGTATGTTCACGTGTAGAAAATGTGTGTATGTGTGTGTGTGTGTGTGTGTGTGTGTTTGCATGTGCATAAGTCTGCATGATGTTTGTGCTTCTGGAGGTCAGAGGTCAACTACTGGTCTCATTTCCAGGACACTATCACCTTGGTTTTTTGTTTGTTTTCTTTTTATATTTTTGAGATTATAATATATAATTTCCCTCCTTTTTCTTCTCCCAGCTCCCCTCATACACCCTTCCTTGTTCTCTTGTGACTTCTTGGTTTCTTCTTCTTTGTTGTTGTTGTTACATATGTGTATGTTCTTAAATACACACCTAGCACCTTCTCAGAGTTGACCATTGGGTATTGGAGCAACAATTGATGTGTCCTTCCCTGTTAGGATCCTTCAGTTTCTGTCTAGGGTTGATGCCTTTTGGGTTGTCCTTCCATGGCATCATGGCAGCATGTCAACCTGCCTACTTTCAGGTCATGCTTAGGCAGACATGTTGATGAGACTCCATGTGTGTAGCCTCTAACATTACTAGGAGACAAAATCTCCCAGAAAACTCCTCAATCCTCTAGCCCTTAACACCTTTCTGGCCTTCCTTCCAAAATGGCCTCTGCTAGGTGCAGGAGCTGTGCTGCCGGTGTCTCCGCTGGGACTGGACTCCACAATGCTGCATTCTGTCAGCTGCCATTTTCTAAACGTTCTCTCTTGTAAAAAGAGGTTTCTGTGACAAGAGGGGAGAACTACACTTATCTGTGGGCACAAGAACAATTGCCTGGCGTCTACTTACGGGTTACGCTTGTTTAGTAAAATAGTAGTTATAGGTCCTCTCAAGGTTCTTGACTTCACTAGTCATGGGCAGTTGGTTAGGTTTCTAGTACCAGGCATGGTCTCTCTCTTGCTGAGCATGGTATTATATATCCAGAAGGCAAGCTGTTGGTTACCACTAAGTTATGCATGCTGCTACTGCACCCTTAGGTCATGCTGGTCATTGTTCTGGTGCATAGCTGTCATAGCCATGTAGGAGGAAATCCTTTTGAAGTTTGCACAGTGCTTTCTGGTGCAATGAAGGTTAGAGAGGAGGGTATCAGGTCAATTCCAGTTCACAGGCCTCTGATCCCTGTGTCTGAAGTTCATGGTGTCTTCAGCCTCTGATCCCTGTGTCTGAAGTTCATGGTGTCTTCAGCAATGGAGATTTAGCATCCTCCCCCTTCCTGAGTATGAGGGGACACCAAAAGCTACAACAATAACTTACGCTGGTTGGGGAATCTTTTGGACAACTCTGACCCATAACTCAAAAGAGGGCTTTTTGTGCCTGGAGTTGGATATTTTGTTGGATGGTCTTTGGCTCTTGGGGGAAGCATTGTCAGCCCTGATGGAAAAATTTTACTTAAATTGTGTATGTATTTTATATACTAACGTACATGTATTAAAGGTGTTTGTAGGTCAATAGTTCATAGTCATTCTGTGCTTTGGAGACAGGGTCTTTCGGTTGCCTGAACTTCCTGACCCTGCTATAGAGGTTTGTTCCAGTTTCCGGGAAAGCGTCCCCAGTGCAGGTGTAACTGCTCTGCTCAGGTAGGGGATGGTCCAGTTTTCTTAAACAGATACAAATCTTCCCACTTCGAAACTTCTAGTTTTGTTGCTTGGTTTGAGAGTTTCAAAGTCTTTGTATTAATGTGGGAATTATTTTGCAATGTTTTAAACGGATAGGAAAAGTTTGTATTGCTTCAGTGTTTCTGTCCCAGATGTCCGACCTATGGGACCAGAGGCATTCTGAACTTGTGCTAGACTATAGATGGCTCTCTAAAGGAGAGAAGGGCAATGTGCTGGGAGCTTAGAAGCTAAAGCTGTCTCCGAAAAGCTAGAAAGTGCAGCCATCCTGTGTCATGTAGACACCCAGACAGGCCGGAAGCAGGAGGCACAGAAGGGTGGATGTGAACTTCGGAGGGACCACCAGAGTATCCCCAGGGTTCCTAAATGACATTGCATGTCTTTGGGGCCCAGGTATGGGTCAGCCCATTTCCCTTGCTTCTTTGTGAAATTTTATGGTTGGTTGGTCAACCTTTAACACCTGAGGTAACAGGCACATAGCTGGAGTGACCCCCCAAGCCAGAAGATATTCACCTTCATTATAATATCAGCATCCTTTCATCAGTGTTGGGGAGTGGGGAGGGAGAATAGCTAGCTCACCTTGCAGGCAAATGCGTGCGTGCTCCTTGAGATGAGGGCTAATCTGTTCAGGAGCTGTATTTTTCTGAGCTCCTGACAAGCCACAGGAGAGGCAGCAAAAGAGCGTGGGAATCGGAAGAGACTCACAGGCACCTCTGTCCCATCGGGGCCAAGTGCGCAACTCGGGAGTAGGTAAGGCTTAGCCGAGACCATGAAGAAACATATGAACATCGAGCCCTGGAGGCAGAGCCTGTGCCCGGTTCATCTCCTCATGCCAGGCTCCACCCCTGTCCTCCAATGTGATAAGCACACAGTAAGTTCTGATGGAGACACGTTCGCTCTGTCCTACAGATGACCCCACATAGTGTTTCAGGAGGACACAAGAATTCATTCTAACCTCAATCTAGGTTTTCTTCCTCAAAGAGCCCAGTACAGCTACTGATTTCTTCAGAGAGAGAGAGAGAGAGAGAGAGAGAGAGAGAGAGAGAGAGAGAGAGAGAGATGACAGAGTGGGACTCCATGATATATTCAAGCTTCTGTCAACTTTTCTATAAAAAAAAAAAAAAAGAAAGAAGCCCTCTGTCCGCCAGCCCTTGTATCATTTTTCAAGTCTCTCGTCATCCTCTTTCAGCTGGTACCCACCCATCATTTTAGGCAGAGGGTATTCATCACAGCGGGAGCTAAATAATTTTCAAAGCTGTCAGAGACTAGACACAAAAAAAAGGGCCCCATTTCGCTGGAGCCCTGACGTCTGGGACTGATGGTGAGGGGCTGTGGGGTGAAGGACCAAGGCATCTTGGGAATATCCCACACGTGAGTTTCCAACGAACAAAGGAAGAGCCATTCAGGAAGTCAGATCCCATCTCGCCACATAAAAGCCCACAGGAGCTGCCAAGGTCACAGCACAGCTCCTAGGGTTTATTTACAGGACTAGGATTGATGTAAAAACTAACTTCATTTTTGAATGACAGTATTTCTCATAATGATCGTTTCATCTGGGGTTTTCCTCAAGAGCGAACCATGCTTACTCGCAAAATATAGGAAGGAGATAAAAATCATGCCATATACCACCATGTGTAGATAACTACAGGTAATCTTATTTTTGGTGTGTTTTTCTTGCATTCACACACACAAGCACATTACATATGAATATATACACATATTCATGCACATAAATGTGTGTCTAAACTAGAATTATTTTTGCCAGAATTGGCGTTATACTCTTTAAGGAGTTTCATATCTTGTTTTTCTCACTGCATTATAACGTAAACATTTCCCTACTCTGTCAAGCATTTGGTGAAACATGATTTTTTTCGGACTACATTGTGTCTGATTTCATGGATATACCATAATTTATTTATCTGTTGTTAGCCTCGCTGATTGTTCTGCCTCTTTGCAATGTGGTATTTTATTTATTGCATTGTTTCTGTCTTTTAGCGATTCAGTTTATCATCGATATAATTCTCTAGAACCATAATCTTATCTTTTTATTAGAATGTCAAAGATAGGTAAATGGATTCATTTTTTTTACAGCTCACAAAGATTCAACCTATGAGAAGCTTTTTGGTTGTCTCCTAAATCAGCGGAAGTGATTATCTCTGTCCCCTTTTATTATATAGATTAAATCCTATCAATTAGATGAGCGTGCTTGTATTTCTTTCCTGTTTGGCGATGTGTTGCGAGCTGACGTACAGCTCGGGTTGGAACAGAGGAGACGGTGAGCATGCGCAGGATGGAGACAGAAGGCTTCCCTAAGATAGGAGGAAACGGTTTTGTCTGCCCTTGGTCTGTTGGTTAGCTCTGCTCGTGCCCGCTGAGGTCCTCAACTTCCTCATGGATAGACTTGGTAGGGTTGAGCACCACCAAGACCACAGGCCAGGTGTGAACACGGATCTGTAGGAACAAGCACATTAGGTATTTACCGAAGGGCGTAAGGGGCGCTGTTGCGGGACTTCTTATTTATACTTGATTTGACTGTGAGGCAGGTCAAGTGTTTTCCTTTTAGAAATGAGGATGGAGTCTTGCCTTACCTAATCAGGTAGTTAGAAACACCCATATCCACGCGCGCGCGCGTGTGCGCACACACACACACACACACACACACACACACACACACGCAAGCACACTGATGTTAAGACTAATTTTTTTTTTTTTTTTTTTTTTGGTTTTTTCGAGACAGGGTTTCTCTGTGTAGCCCTGGCTGTCCTCGAACTCAGAAATCCACCTGCCTCTGCCTCCTGAGTGCTGGAATTAAAGGTGTGCGCCACCATGCCCGGCTTGTTAAGACTAATTTTATGTCAACTTCTTGGGATGTCATTTATATTTCATAAAATTGGTCTCACCCGTGGTACAATTGAACTGGGAATGGTGTTTTACAATTACTCCTGCTCAGGAAGTTGAGGCAGGAGGGTGGCAAGGTCAAGGCTAGCCTGGGCTGTGCAACATGATGCAGGTTATCCTGGGCAATTTAAAAAGACTCTATCTCAATAAATCACTGAATCAATCAATCAGTAAATAAATAAATAAGAAGAAATACAAGGGCTTAGGATGTAGGTCTGTAGGAGAGTGTTTAAGGTCCTTGACTCAATTCCCAGCAATGGAAAAAACAAGTTATAGAGAAAAGACACACAAATACACAGATAATCACCCCCACCACTCCCAAGTAATCCTTTATACCCATGTAAGTCATTCCACATTCCTACACCCAATCCCTGGCACCCACAATCTGCCTCTATTAGGGGCAGGCTGTTTCTCAACCATTGGCATAGGTGGACACCACAGATGTGATGTTGTGTACCCTCCTTGTTGCTATGACCAAACACCCAAAAAGAAACAGCTCAAGGGAGGAAGGTTGATTTTGGCTAAGGTGTGTGTGGGGTGGGATGGGGTGGAGTGGGGGTGGGGGTGCTAACTTATCATGGCGAGGAAGCTGTAACAGTGGGAATGGGTCTTGGCTGTGGCAGCAGGAACAGGAGGGAGCTCACGCACATCTGGGAAGATCTGGGTGAGAGAGAGGTGGGGGAGAGGGAGAAAGGGAGAGAGAGGGAATACGAACAAATTAGTTTTGGAACAGGGTTCTGAAACCTACCCACATCCACAATGGTCTGCTTCTTCTAAAGCCACACCAGGGAGCCTGTGGGGTATCTCCCATCCAAGCTGAGTAGAATTTTGAGAGCCGCCCATGCAGGTTACCTCAGATGAGCAGTTCATTCCTTTTTGTTGTTACATAGTATTCGGTGGCATGGATATACCACACTGTTTCTCCCATTTATCACTGGACAGGTATCTGTATTGTTCTGGCTTTTCTAGGGGTTATAAATGGTGTCAAGTTAAACATTAAGTAAAAGCAACAAACAGATACGGGTGCTCCTTTTGCATATATTCCCAAGAGTGGAATGCTAGCACAATGTGTAGGTAACGGTATGCAGTCAAGAACCTGATGCAGCCAAGGCTCTCCTGGTTTCCCTCAGAGTCTCTGTCAACTGACAGGAATAACACAGGTACATTGTTGCTACTTCCTCTCCTGACTGACCAACAGGAGCAATAGGGATTGGTGAGGTTTCATGACTTGTGACTCTTTGAGTCAGGATTTAGCAAAATGTGCTCAGTGCTGACTGCAAAGTTGAGACAGCATGCCCGGAGGTTCAGGAGATCAACCAGGTAAGAACTGCGCTCATCTAAGAGTGGCTTTTAAATAGCTGGATGTGAGTCTAGGGATAAAAGCCAGTAGACTGCTCATCGAGGGTCCTGGATGCCATGTATAGCGCTGAAAATAAGCTGGAAGAGCACAGTGGAGGATGTGTGTGTGTGGGGGGGGGGGTAGGGAAGGGTTGGAAGGGAGAAAGGGAAGAAAGAAATAACGTAATAACCCCAAGAACCAAAAGAAGTAAACATGCGACTTCAATGAACATTTTAAGTCTTAAATTTTTATTCACACGAGTATTTTGCCTGCGTGCGTGTCTGTGTGCCACAGGTGTGCAATGCCACAGGGGCCAAGAGAGTGCATCAGATCCTGTGGATCTGCACTTATGAATGTGAGCCTCCGTGTGGGTGCTGGGATTTGAACTCAGGTTATCTAGAAGAGAAGCCAGTGCTCTTAACCTCTGAGCCATCTCTCCAGCCTCCAAAGTTGGCTTTTAACGGTTCCAGGAATATGTCTTGTGCAACACGAATGAAGTTGGTTGGCGTTCTCTTTGTGAGGCAGCTAGAATGGTTGTTTTTTTTTAACCACCTCTCTCCAAACCCCAGATCTACTGGTTTTTTTTCCTCCTAAAGTTAAGTGTCTCTCACCCCATTGGTCCACATCTCTGAGCCTCATGTACCAGTCCATCAAGGAAGGTGAGAAACCTCTGCATCTCCTAAGCTGATGAGGAGTATCAGGCTGGGGGTAATGCCACAAGTTGACCTGTGTGGCTCATCACTTCCGTCACACAGTGTAGCTTCATCCCTTAGTCATATGAGGATCCTTCCTGATGGACACAGTACTTCTGGATGCTATTCCAGAATACTGCAGACTGCGTGACTTATGTGCCACACAGCCTGAATTCTGGAAGGTCAAGATCAAAGGACAGGCAGATTCGCTGTCTGTTGGGGGCCTGCTTCATGGTTTGCAGAAAGCCCTCCCTTTGATAGATCGTAGCATGGTGGAGCAAACCCTATGAGATCTCTCTCACCAACCCTTGAGTCCCATTCACGAGGGCTCCGTTTTTGCGACAGTTAATATGATTGTCATCTAGACTTCTGTAGGAGACAAATGGCTTTGCACCTCTGTGAGGGGGTTTGTAGGCTAGGTTGGCCGGGGATGGGAAGAACGACCCCAGCCTCAGGCAGCTGAGGTACTGGACCAGATAAAAGGAAGAAAGTGAGGTGAACAGGAGTTTATCTCTCTGCTTCCTGAATGCGGACACAATGTGACCAACCACCTCACACTCCTGTCACCATGCCTCGTCCACCATGATGAACTGTACCCTCAAGGCGTGAGCCACAAGAAACCCTTCCTTCCTTAGGGTGCCTTTAGCAAGTGTCTTGCCACGGCAATGCGAGATACAATCCCCATGGTTCAATCTGCTTCCCAAAGACTCATGTCCTTATACCGTGACCTTGTGGGTTAGGAATATAGGGGATCATGAGCATCTGGGGTCACACACTGCCACTCCCACCGGCCCTCCTTAAAGCTACTCATGAGTGATCTGAGTTATTGAGAAAGGGGGACCAAGCTCAGAGGAACATTCCCAAGAGGGACAAGGAAGCTCTTAGGGAACTGCATGGGACATTTATTTAGACCCATGGACCAGTAAGGAAAGGTAGGAGGAAATGAACATCTTTCTCTATCTAGGGGAGGAACAGGAGTCACTTATCATGGGGTTTGTATGAAGAGGGCTGGGGCAGTTGAATGTTCAGAGCTGAGCACTCTTCCTGAGTGGTTCTGTCTGTATGACTGAGTTTCTTCTCCATAGTCCCCAGTTTCCTATGATCCCACGTGTAGTACTGTGTTCTGCCCCATGGCTGGGCATGGCTGCTGGGGAGGCAAAATGTGGGAGTTTGTGTTTATCCCACACCGCTGCCAGGCAGTGTTGGGCTTTAGGGAAGCACTGAAACACTGCTCGGGCCAGGGGGCTGAAGCTGGTATTCTGTGACCCCCCCACCCCACCCCAAAGACTTCTAGTTGCTGTTAGAAGCCGTACAGAAGAGTCTGGAAAGAAGTGTCAGGGTATCCACGGGCTCCAGCTTAGCTTGGTGGTGATTGTCCTTAGCTTGGCTATGGTTGGCTGGAAGCACAGAGAGGCCTTCTACGGGAGATTTAGACTGAGGCTCACTAGACAAAGACCTTTTCCACACTCCCTATGGTGGTAGATCAAAGAGATGGTCCTTGGTTACAAACTGTCGATTGACTGTTCATCATGGAAAATGGATGGATACCAACTTCACAGGGTGAACCTAAGATTTAATACCCTTTGCAGGGAGGAATGACTGAGAAGGGGAACTTATTGACTAAGCCCTCAGGGTCTCTAGGTATCATTGGCATGGAGAACTCTGTGCTGGGCCTATGTGACCATAGGTCCTGTTCCCTTACGTGGGGAGTGTGGCACATGTTCCAGGCCAGGGATCTCGCAGGGAGGAGGGAGCCAGGAGGGATACAAACTCACTGTATCTACCAAGCTTCCTGGGACAGTTTGCCATCACACACACATGGCATCAATTAGAACTTCTCAGGGTAGGGGGTTTCTTCTTCCTGTCCCTTTTGGTGGCCCTCAGCCTTGGTGGCACACTGAATTCTTTTTAGGGATGGCAAAGAGAGAGTTCCTGCTGTTGTCTGTCACGACATGGAGATCACTAATCGTGAACTCACAGCAACTACGGATACCTGCCTAAGGCCTGCACTGGATCAAGCCAGCCTCAGCCTTAGCATAGCCAGGGTAGACGATCAACAGGGTCTGCTCACTCTGAGGAGATACCAGAAGTTGATAGCTGCTGGGGGAGGATGTGGCTACCCGTGTGGAGCTTTCCCATGCTCCAGCGAGGGGCCCCCACACCAGGTGTGTACGCAAACACTCATCGGATTTATCTGTTATCAAAAAGGGCATAAAGTTGGAAGTGGAGACTTCAAGAGAGTGAGAGGCATTATTGGGGTGAACAGGAGAAGACATGATTGTATTTATTGTATACATGTATGAAATTTTCAAAACTAAAGGGAAACGGTTAAAAAAGATGGTTTCTAAGCCCTTTCTGTTATTTGCTTGTCTTTCTGACAGAATAAGTAGCAGGGCCACCTTATTAGAGATATGTCCGGGCACTGCAATGGGGACAGGCACAGTGGGGCTCATGGTGGCTGTGGTGCATGGCAAGGACTCCTCATATCTCGAGGGAATCAGGAAACAGAAATATTGAGTTTGCACCAGAGGTTGAGTGACCTATGTAGAGATTCCATTTGTCTCAAGTAGCCTACAGTCTTCCTAAACAGTACAGTAGCTGGAGACCAAGTGTTCAAACCCACAAGCCTGTGGGGAAGGTTCCACACTCAAAGCGGAATGCCCAGCTCCAGCCAGTCTGCCTCTGCTGGTTTTCGGGGAGACCTCACAGAGTTCTAAAGCTGTTCTGTGATTCCATGTGCCTCCCACGAAGGGACCCACAGCCCCTCCCCTCTCCAGATCGTCATTCTGTCATTCTCTGTCTGTGTCCTGGGTGAGCTAGAGCTGACAGGCTCATACATGTTTATGAGATCCAACTTTCAAATGTTCAGAAACCATCCATTGCATGGGCCATGATGCTCAGTGGATAAAGGAGCTTGCTAACAAATCTGAGGACCTGAGTTTAATCTGTGGGTCCCACATGGTGGAAGGAAAGAAGTGATTCCCACAAATTTTGTGTGGCATGCATGCTTCCTTCCATAAACAAACAAACAAACAAACAAACAAACAAACAAACAAACAAACAAACAATGTAACAAAGCCATTACTTAAAAACCATGAAAATTTATGGTTATATAAAGTAATGAATATAATAAATGATCACAATTTAATTCCTTCCTGATTATTTCTTCTTGTTTTGCTGTGACCTATGCTCTTGGAGCTTACCCTGTTGCTCTGTGTGTAGTGTGACCCTTCCTGTGATGCTGTGTAACTGTGCATCTTTGTCCATTTCTGTGCTCAGCAGTGTTGACTCAGCAGCTTGAAATCATGACTCAGCAGCTTGAAATCATGACTCAGCAGCTTGAAATCATGACTCAGCAGCTTGAAATCATCCACGGTGAGACTGTTTACACCACAGAGATAGGCAAAAGTTACAAATCAAGAATTTAAAATTAAAAAAAAATCCTTTAGAGACTTACTAAAATGTTGGAGAAATTATAAATTTAATAAACAAATTATTAGACCATCTCTATGGGGACTTTGCATCACATAAACTCACTAACAAGGATATAGACACATAATACATATGTACACACATACAAACATATCACATATACACAATCATACATGCATTATACATATATAGTACATACATACATGCACAAACATAAACACATGCACATATGCACACACGTACAAACATCAAATACACACACAATCATACATATGTATACACACATCTATACATTCATGCACACATACATACATGCATGAGTGTGCACATGTGTGGGAGCACACACACACACACACACACACACACACACACACACCCCACATGCCTCCCACTCATAAAATAACTTTCCAGATTCAGAAAACATAATTGAGGAGTAAAGGTCAGCTGACATCGTTGGTGAATGAGTGTGATGAGTGAAATCCCAACATTCCTTTGCATCTTTCACTTTCCTGTTTACTGCAAACAAAAATATGAATGAATAATCAAGTTGCAGCTACTTTCACTTATCAACTGTAGCCACAGGCTGACTCTGGATGCAAGGTCTGGGAAGAAAATCAATGAAAGCATTATACAGGAATCAATGAAGGCTACGGGATTCATACTAAAGAGATATTGTCTATTCTATGATGATTTGTAAATATCAGTAAAATTTATAATAACCCTGCATGTGTGTGCATCCATCCATCTTGGCCGGGAGAGCTGGGTGCTGGCTAGTTACCAGAGCACAGCCCTCTCCGTCTGCTGTTTCTTCAATAGATCTTAGCTCTTCCATGCAACGATTTACCCCATGAGTTTGATGAGACTGACGGCACAAATCCAGTGTTATAACCCGCACAATGGAGGCCTCTTATGATGAGGGGTGGAAGGGCTCTGAAGGAGCAAATGGAACATAACTGGTATGACTGGATTTCTTTTTAATTGCTGGAGGATTTCAGTTGTACAGAGAAGCCAAGCCGGCCTCCAAGCTCCCCTTGGTTCTCCTTCACTACTTAATGGGAAACATAGTGTCACCAGAACAAATCCTCATAAAGGCAGGGGGAGGGGATGGAATGGGGTATTTCTGGAGGGGAGACCTGGAAAGGGGATAACATTTGAAATGTAAATAAAGAAAATATCCAATAAAAGGAAAAGAAAAAGAAAAAAAACCAAATTCTGTGGAAACTATTTCCTCCTCCTTTGCCTCCTCTTCTTCCCCTCCCCCTCTTCCTCCTCCTCCTCCTCCTCCTCCTCCTCTCTCCATGTGAACCCACACGTGTACACATGTGTGTGGAGGTCTGATAACATTCTCTGCTGTCATTCCCCGAGCATTATCCACTTTGGTTTTGAGACAGGCTCTCTTAATGGGTTTAAAGATGGTGACTAGGCTAAGACGACTAGCCAGCAACCTCCAGGGACCTGCTTGTCTCTGCCTTCCAAGCTCTGGGGTTGCTAGTGTGCACCACAAGGCTTGACACTTTTCTGTGGCTGCTAGACGTTGAATTCAGGTGCTCATGCTGTGAGGCCAGCACTTTGCCAACATAGCCATCTTGCCAGCCTTTCTTCCTTTCTTATGGCTCTCTGTGCACGTGGGTAGCAACAGATGCATCACCTGAGACCCCAGGCATAACTGAAAAACGAGCAGAGACGATGACGACTGCACACACCTTCCCGGGCCTGGGTTCCTCCTACACCCTGCAATGCTGTCCTCTACTGATGAGTAGCCAGTCATCCGAGTCTGAGCCATGGAGACAGCACCTCCAAGCTGGATACACTTGCTCTGGAATGCAGCCACCGTGAACATAAGGGATCCCAGGTCGTGTGAAACAGCCTCAAGGAAAGAGTCTGAAACCCCTGGTCCTCAGCTCCACTGCATAGTCATGTGCTCCTGCATGGCGAGTCATTCCAAAATGGAAAGTGTCTTAGGTTTCTATTGCTGTGAACAGACACCATGTCCAAGGCAACTCTTATAAAGGAAAACACTTCATTGGGGCTGGCTTACAGGTTTAGAAGTTTAGTCTGTTATCATCACGGTGGGCAGCATGGCAGTGTGCTGGCAGACATGGTGCTGGGGAGGTAGCTGAGAATTCTGTATCTGGATCCTCAGGCCGCAGGAACAGAGAGTGATACTGGGTCTGGCTTGAGCATCTGAAACCCCCAAGTCCAACACCAATGACATACTTCCTATGACAAGGCCACACCCACTCTAACACGGCCACACGTCCTAATAGTGCTACTCCCTCTGGGTCTTTTGGAGCCATTTTTAGTCAAACCACCACAGAAAGACTCAAAACAACAGCTAACATTTCTTCCATACAAGAGGCTGCCATCTGGATGGAGCTGTGCACAGGGTAGGCCCCACTCCACTCCATGGATTAGAGCACCATGGCTGGTGAACCGGGGCTGGTGACCAGCTGGGAAATTGTCATGACTGAGAACTGAGGCTTTCAGCTCCTTCCGATGAGGTCTGGGATGCCTTGCGTGGTGGTGGCCAGGCTCCCAGAACTAATACCTCGAGCTTGGTTGGTGCTGCCTTAGCAACCTCTGACCTGGACCCAAAGACAGGCAGGCAGGCAGGCAGGCAGGCAGGAAAGCAGGCAGGCAGGCAGGCAGGCAGGCGGGCAGGCAGGCGGGCGGGC
>NC_034592.1:151565063-151634427 GCF_900095145.1 Mus pahari
GGAAAGCAGGCAGGAAAGCAGGCAGGCAGGCAGGCAGGCAGGCAGGCAGGCAGGCAGGCAGGCAGGCAGGAAAGCACACAGGAAGGCAGGCAGCATTGCTTGTTCTGGATTTTGTTCTTTAAGGCAGACAAGAACCTTAGTTCAAAAGGGGGGAGCACCCTTAATTGTACATCTTGAGGGAGGATTGGAATGTTCCGGAAGAGTACGTCAGGCAAAATATATTATCACAGCCCCTTTGTAGAAGTCACAACCTGTCCCAGCTGGAAAGGAAGAGATGAGTTTTTTCAAAGCGCAGCACTTGCCTGGCCTTGAGCTCGTCCTGGGGGAGTCAGTAAGACCGAAGACACTTTATGGTAAATTCACAGGAGGTTGGAACTTTCTCACAGGATGTTAGGGCCGCTGGAAGGCAGGAATACAGAGTGTCACTCACGTGCCAGTGGGGACTGTGGTGTTAACTGTCATTGTCCACCACCACCAGCGTCTGTCTTTGTGCTAAAATCTGAAGAAGTCAAACAGGAGACCTTCTAAGTGTCATAGATACTAAGGCAAAGATTTAAGTGCAAGAGGCCAATGAGGGAGAAGATATCTGAATGACAGGGAGGAGGGCAGAGACCCAGGCCAGGAAGGATGAGAACAGCAAAGAGAGCAAGAGGGCTTTGCAAGTGGTGCTCATGGCTACCTGGGACTCCCATTCCCCAGTGGGCATCTTGTGGGTGGTGAACAGGGATCACAGGATGACTCCAATGCAGGTTCAAAGGCACTTGAAGATTCTTCCACCAAACCCCATTGGTTATGAGGGACACCTCTCCTAAGAACCTTGCATCTCTAGTGTACAGGCAGCTTCTGGAAATTGTCGTACAGGAGGGTCCTGGTGGCTGCAGTCGGAATATGTCCTGGAAGCCGTGTGACAAGATGTTGGATTGGGAATGTGGGTAGAGCTTCTTCAGTTTCTGCCACATTTTCCTGTGTTACCATATACAGTTAGATTTAAGGGAAATAACAAGTGTTTTGCAGATTAGATGACTAGTTAAGAAGATAGGATCCACTAAGAATCATGGTTTATCTTTAAATGAAATGAGAGGTTCAAGTTTCTCCTATGGCTGAGTTAGCCCAACTTTCAGGAAGTGAGGGTGGGCCAAAATGGGCCTGGCCCTGGGAAGGGAGCACAGGGAAGTCCAACTGCTCAGGGGAGCAAGTAAATGAAGCACCAGGGAGAGTGATGAAGTAACCCCACTCATTGATTGTTTTAATTTTCTTTCCTTTGTGCTCAGTTAAACACCCATCGTTGCAGATTTCAAGGTAGCTAAAAGGTGAGTTAGCACCTTTTTTAAAGAGTCATGCAGAACCAAAAGATCTCATATCTACAAAAGAGAATGGCTGTCGTGTGTGTACAATGCAATGAAGAGTGTACGGGCAACTGTGTATGTGTGTGTGTGAGTGTGTGAGTGTATGTGTGTGTCTGTGTGTGCGTGCGTGTGTGTGTGTCTGTGTGTGCATGCCTGTGTGTGTGTGTTTATGTGTATGTGTATCTATGTGCTCATCAGAAGAGGCGCATACATGTTTTATCACAGGAGTAGACAGAGGGTCAAACTTGACAAATGGCACACTTAAACAACGTAAGAGAATTGGACCGATTCTCTTACCCCGACAGTAAAGCTATGGCGTTATGTGGGAGGGGGAAAGAAAGCTATCAAAGGCAGTGGAGAGTCAGGGATGAAGTTGAAGCTCTGTTCTGGTAGTTTCTGTTAGTCCACTCATGAAAACAAAAACATGGCTTTTCGATTCGGAGAAAAGACAAAAAGGATGGACATTTGAATTTGACCGGCTTGAATATTTAGACTTCTAAAACTCAAGGTAGACAGGGCGATAGGAAATTATGTTTATGGTGATTTGCTGGTCTGTTAAGTTCTAGCGGAAACTGCACAAAGTCAGAAATTGTAGGCAAAGTTAAAGGCTGGCCAGGAAGCAGCTTGTGTGGGAGGTCTAGAGCAGGCGAGTCTATGGAGATAGAGAGCCAGTGATGGGGAGGAGGGGGCTGGGGGGAGGGGGAGGGGGAGGGGCCACGGCCTGGGGGGAGGACTGGAAGTGACCTGAATCCTATGGATGTGGTGGCTGCACATTCCGGGTGTACTCAACCCCTACAAATGGTGCATTTAAATTTTTAAATTTTTATTGTTGACATGTATGTGAGTGTGAGTATGTGTGAACAAGTGTCTGCAGGTGCTCACAGATTCCAGAAGCCCGCTCCAGATGCCCCGGAGCTGGAGTTCCCGGTTGTCATGCACTGCCCTCTGTGGCTGGGAGCTGGACAGAGACCCTGTAAGAGCAGCACTGGCTCCTCCAGCTGAGCCACCCCTCCAGCTCCAGCACACTTCCAAATGGTTGATTTTATTTCCTGTGAACCCCCTATCCCACACAATAACCTACAGAAGGGAGCCCTATACAATTCCTAAAACTCTTCAAAACTGACAAAGTCGCCAGAAACAAGTAAATGTCACAGTCAACAAGGTCCTGAGGGGACAAAACATCTAAATGTCATGTAGCCTCCCATGTTGCCTCAGGACAAAAGAGAGGCCCGGGTAAAAAACCAGGGAACTCAGAATAAAAGGAACAAGGCAAACACATTCATTTATAAGTCAAAGCAGGTGTCATCTGGGGATCTGGGGGACGAAGTGTCAAGGGAAGGGGACACAGACGCAGGGTGTGCTGAGACTGCGTTATTTAAACATTTTAATCAATTTGTATCTATCTATCACCTATCTATTATCTATCTACCTATCATCGATCTTCCTATCTACTATAGCATCTGTCTGTCTGTCTGTCTGTCTATCATCTATCTATCTATCCTCTACTTGTATGTGTGCCCGCTCATGCCACAGCCTGTGTGGAAGTTAGAGGACAACTTGCAGAAGCCAGTTCTCTCTATCCATCATGTGGGTCACGGGGACGAAACCCAGGTCACCAGTCTTGGTAGCAAGTACCTTTATCTATTGAATTCACCTCTCTGGCCATAAGCCCTATGTCACCAGTTTTTGTGATCTCTTTCAATTTTTCTATGATTTGGAGCTCCTCTGAATTTCATTCATTCATTCATTCATTCATTCATTCATTTTTGAGACCAAGTCTTATTATATAGATCAGGTCTGGTTTGTACTCCTGCCTCCACCTCTCGAGTGCTGAGATCATAGGTGTGCACCACTCTTGGACACTTCACAGCTGGAAGAGTTTATTATAACTCATCATGCTACGTGGTCTCTCCTTGAACCGGGAACTTGCTCCACTGACTGGGATCTGCCCGCCTGTGCCTCCTCTCCAGCACTGGGGTTATGGCACACCACTGTGCCTGATTCTTATGTCAGTTTGGGGGGACTTGAACTCAGGTCCTCATGCGTCCCCAGGAATCCCTCCATCCATGGAGCCATCTCTCCAGCCCTTTCTGACACCTTGTGACTCTCCATGGTAACCACCCAGAGAAGATGCTTACCAGCAGAAGGCCAGCATGGGCCTGTGGGGTGAACAACACTTGTGGTTTTCAAATCTTCCCATCAGCTTCTGAAGTATGACCCTGTTCATGCACCTGGCCTTCTGCCCCGTACCCCTTGACCTTCTGTCCTAGTTTGCAGGGAATGAAACTGAACCTTGGAAATTCTTCCCATAGGTCGCGCTGTTTGGAAGCGATGGATCTGGGTTAGAACCCCGGACAGCATCGATGCTTAGGTTCTTGTCAGCACATCTGTCTCAGCTCAGAGAAGCTGTTGAATCAAATGAAGAAAGAGTTCAATGACACTTTGCTACCCAGAGGCAACTCTGGAACATTCTCAGGCTCCCATACATGGGGCCAAGCTTGCCTTCCGTCTACTGTCATCTCCCAGCCTCCAGGATCTAAAGCTTGCCTTCCACCCTGCAAACCTTTCTCCCCTCCACTCTGGTTTTCAAGTTTGATTTACTGATATTTCCTTGTCTAAATGATAAAATAGAGAAAGCTTTTACCGAGTAAGTTTATCATAGAAACATAACCATCACATGTTCTGCGCGAAATGATTCTTTTTAAAGAAGAAAATCCAGGCAAATACATTGGAGTCATTAATTTGAATACTAAGTACAAGGTTCTGTTTAAAAACCCACAAGATGAATAAGAAATCATAATCGTGGCAAGGCGAAGGCATTCGTCAAAGCCATCTCTCCTGTAATCCGTTGAAGATGCCGCGGTGGCTGATTTAGTGTTGAGCACCTGTGCATTACCTTTCTGGGGGACATATTTCACACAGCCTCCCATTACGGGCAGTTCCTGTCTCTGAAATGGATTGGGTTACAAAAGTTCATGGGGACCGTATTGGTTGGAATTCAGATGCTGAGCACACCCTTACAAAGCAGCTCTCAGATGCCCATCCAGTACCTGTCTGTGGCAACGGAGCAGTAAAAAGACTCGGAAGGGAGGCTTCGCTATGGAAGGATGAAGCTCTTCCTCAGCTCTCCTTACATCTCATTGCAGCTTTTCCCACACAGGCTGAATGCGCTCACACTTCCATTGGCTACAAGGCTGGCCACGTGACTTGGGTTCGGGTAACGATAGCTGATCCCGCGCAGTTAGATTTTTATTTTAAAAGTTCAAATTTTGTGCATATGAGCGAGTGTTTTGCTTGTGTGTGTGTCTGCCCAATATGTGTGTGGTGCCTGTGGAGACCAGAAGAGCGCTCTGGATACCTTGAACTCGAGTTACAGATGATCGTAAGCCGTCATGTGGTGCCAGGAACTGGTATACCCTCACGTGTGTGATATCTGAAAGAAAACCGCTCTGTGTGCAAGGCATTCTCATGGGACAGGCAGGCTGGGTGACATTCTGCTGGGTGTTAGGGAGTATGAAAAGGGAAGGACACGTGTGGGGGAGTTCCAGTTCGCCGGGAGCTCACGGCACAGCTGAAGTACACTTGACAGGAGCTCTTTGTTTGCAGGTGATAGTTCACACTGACACCAGGGGTCACAGCATTGAGTGGGCTTCTGAGGTCTCAAAGGTCACAGCTAAGCATGACCCCTGCAATTCAGGCTCACGAGTGAGTCTGGAGCAGAACCTGAATCCAGACTTCAATCTTTCTGTTTCCTGTTTCCCTCCCTATGTAATGAATACAGTGATGGGTTACCAGCATCCCCAGGTCCTGGGAATTCTAGCAGGTAGAGATGCTGTCCCACCCCATAATTCCTTTATGTTAGTTCTTGTTGGATCCATCTTTGCTGAGAATTAAGATTTAAGAGCAGGGATCTCCTTGTATCTTTGAGTAGGTTAGCACCCATCTAACCACTTGGGCTGGTGGATTCTCTGGAGTCATCAAGGAGAAATGGGGCAAAAAGCTACTCTGAGGGGCAGGAAGGGAGGTGGGGAAAGGTGACAGGCAGTTACTAGGACCAATCAAAACAAAGCAACCTCTGTAACCAGAACTTCACCAAGGACACAAGAGGAAAATATCTGCTCATCCAATGCTTTGGTCACCAACAAACACCACTGAAAGTTTTAATTTTTACAGTGTTTGACGGGCACCTTTCTTCTGGGAACCTCCGACACTTCCCTGGGCACCCGTCAGAGAGAAACCTGCTCCATCAAGCACGAGGTGGGTCTGGACTGTATCATTCAGTGTCAGAATTTTCCTATTGATTTCTTTCAGGCATAAACAGCAGCAACATTTTGGGCAATGAAATATGAAATGCGCTCCCTTAGAAACTTCTTGGGAGTGTTCTTTCTTGTTTTACAAAATGCAATTAGGAGATCGCAAATGGAGCTAACTCCTAGGCTGCGGCCACATGGGAGACATGTTGAAATAACACGGGCTCTTGGAAGATGTTGAGGAAAATTAGTGGTGGGAGGGCAAGCCCCAGCCCCCCAGCGCGTGAGAAAGCTGCTCCCTCTGTTGGAGTTATACTAGGCTCTGCAGGGACTGTGTTCCCCGAGATGCCAGGCATCGGGATGAGACAGAAGGAGGGAGAACCAGGCCAGGAGGACTGCAACCTCCTTCTGAGGAGGGGTTTTCTGTCATGCCTGTATGTGATGAGGTATCTTAGGGATGGGAACCAGAGCCAAATACAGAATTCGTTTATGTCTCGTATATATCTCAGACACAGCCTGAAGGTGACATCGTACAACATTTTAAGTGGTTTTTAAGGAGGCTTCTCAGTCTCCTTTTTATTTCCAAACAGTGTCTCCTATTGAACCATGTGACCAACATCTTAGGCTAGGCTAGCTCCCTTGCAAGTCTTGGCTGCTCCTGTCCGGTGTCCACCTCCAGCCTTCCCATCACACCTGCTCCCAGGTTTCTTTTAAAACAGGGATTTTAGGAGATCAACCCCCAGTCTCCAGTTTCCCACATTTGCATGATAAGGGTGACTCCCTCACCGACTGAGCCATTTCAGGAAGGTATTACAATATTTTCTTTAGAATGTATTCAACCTCTTCCTTTCTATGAAGTTAACCACAGTAACACTGAGACGGATGAAGGAAAATGCAAGGTCAGATCCAATGTGCTGTGCTCAGAGTGGTCTCTGAACACGGAGGCCCAGCAGGAGCTAATGCCTCTTGTTTCCCAGAATCAGAACTCCCAGTGCAGGGCCCTCCCTTGGGGGCTGGGGGGGTCAGCAATGCCATCTTCACAGACAAAAGAAAACATTCATCTCTATTCCCACTTAAAAAAGCCCCAATTATGGGCACAATGAGGATCTATGGAACCCCACCAGCACTGGTGAAAATAAGGCACTTAGCTCACACAATCTTGTCTTTTTACTTTCAATATCACTTACAAATGTACCTTCTTCTTCTTCTTCTTTTTTTTTTAAACAAAATCAAATCCTTTTTGCCCATGATATGATTGTCCCTGAACAGGCTTTGAAGAATCCTGCCGTTATCGGCTCTGTACACAAACATTAGTGGGAGCCCTGCCAGGCAGGAGGACAGAAATAATTGTTCAGCTTTCATTTCCATTTAACCTTTTGCAAAATCCCACTTTAAAAAAGTTCCCCTTAACACACTAGCATCGTATTGAGATAATTCATGAGTCATTCTATTCTCGTGGGGACAGGGAAAGCCTATGACTCTGCGCCCCCCCCCCAACCCCTGTGAGAGACTGTCCTGGACCCTTCACTCTTAATCTAGGCATCTTGTTCTCCTCTCTTCCCACTTACATCTGTCCCTTTGTCACCTTAATGGTTTCTGGACAATTAAGGCATTATGAAGGTGAACGTTAATGTGTTTCTGGGAATTTATGGAGGCTGTATATCTTGATGTTTGGAAAAGAACGTGTCTAGGAATGCAGGTGTCCAGCTCTCCAGCTGAGGTGGAACCCAGAGTCGGTTATCTGACACAGATCACTAGGTAGAGGACTGTGTGAGGACCGTAAGGGACAAGGAGGAGGGAAACAAGGTGAAAGCGCTTGGGGTGCAGGATGCTGGAGGACTGATGGAAGGAGCCTGGTAAAGGCTTGGCTGGTGAAGCATGTACAAGGACTAAGGTAGAGCTCTAGAATTCACATATGAAAAGTTAGGGACGGGACGGTGGTGTACCTGTAACCTGAATACCAGGAAGATGAAGTCTGGGGATTCCAGAGGTTCGCTGACAAGTCAGCTTAGCCTAAGTGGTGAACAGCATGGCAGTAAGAGAAAACAAAACGAAACAAACAAAAATCCCAAACAACAACAACAACACCTCAATAAGTCTCAAAAAACAACATAGCTTTCTGAGGAATGACCAAAAGGTTGACCCTCCGGTCTCTACATGCACACATGTGCACCTACAAACACACACACACACACACACACACACACACACACACACACACACACACACACTGTGATTTAAAATGCTGGAATACATATTTAAGAGGCCCCGTGTTTAGATTTCATCCTTTATATGTAGGCTGGGTGACGTGTTGGAGAACTGAAGGATGTATTGTAAATATTCAGAATCAGCACTTCCCTCGGCTGTGGGGCAGAGAGCAGGGTTGGGCGCTGCGGGGGGGGGGGTTCTCACCCTCCATGATGCTCCCAGCCTATGCCCCCACAGACAAAGCATGGCATCAGCTTCCTGAGGAGGGTTCTATGATGGCAAGTGGGTGGGTACTAGAGAGAAAGCTCCTGGTGTGGGGGTGTGGGAGAGAGCCCTGCATTAAGATACAGATGACCATGACAGGCAGGACTCAGGCGCTCAGTCTCCTGCCATCTTCTGCATTTTAAATTCCTCCATCCTGCCCATGGCCTTGAAAACACAAAGCCCGATAGGTACCTACTCCTTTCTCTGTTTTCCTGTTGGTTCCATTACTTCGCTGTTAGACCTGAGAACACAGGATGACCCTTGTTTGCTTTGGGGCATCCCTGTAGTGTTCAGCCAGAGGATTACATACTAGGAGGTTGAGAGTGTCAGACATGCAAGAGTTTACCAACCATGTTTTACAAATAACTTCTAGAGGTAGAATTTCTGTTTGAAATGTGAGGCTGTTAAATTAACATGTCTTAGTAACATAGTTTCCACTGTCCATTAATCCAAATGGGACAGACTCCAAGAGCAGGAATTGAAGCAAATGAAACAAAGGATCTCAAATCGGAGTGCCCTGGAAGCAACAAAGTTTGCTTCAGCCTACACTCCTCTCTCTTCTCCCTCCCTCCATCCTCCTTCTATGTCTCCCCTCCCTCCCTCCCACCCTGTCTCCCACCCTCTCTCCTCTCCCTCTATCCCTCCCTCTTCTCTATCTCTCCTTCCTTCCCTCCTTCCCTCCCTCCCTTCTTCTTGACCTCTTTCCCTTCCCTTCACTTCTGTTCCCCTCTCTCTGCCTCCCCCTCCCTCCCTCCCTCCCTTCCTACCCCTTTCCACCCCTCACTCTCTCACCTCTACCTTTTTCTTTCCTTTGAGATAGGATCTTACTATACAGCCCAAGCCTGGCCTCATACTCTTGATCCTCCTGCCTCACCCTCCTCAGGGCTAGGCTGACAGACATACATCATCATGCTCAACTTCAACCTCTTTCTTCAAAGCTGTCAATCAAGGGGATTTTGAATGTTTAAAAAAAAACCTGTGTTGTCATTGTATTGTGCATCGTGTTGCAAGCATATACATGTGTATGCATTTGCACGAGTGTGTGTGAGTACATGTGGGTGTAGGGTGTTGTATATATGTGTGTGTACATATGCACATACATGGCACATACATGTTCTGGGTTCCACTAACATTTCTTTTAAAGCCCCCCCTTAGGTACCTTTTCTGTGCATTAATAACTGTTTCAAATGATAAAGAGAAGCCCGCTCTGGCCCCACCCTACTTTCTGCGCACTGAGCCTTGGGCAGGGCAGCCTCTTTTTGATACACACATCACCTGCTTTGAGAATATACAGATGAGCATCTCCCTGAAAGGTGAACACAGACAATAATTATTTTCTCCCAAGATCAGCAAAGTGCCACGCGCTGTCTCCACTCCTCGTCTTGCCTGACTCTCACTGCCTGCCACTTGGAAGGGAAACCAATGAGGTGAGATGTCGAAGATTATGAAAGGGATTAGCAATAATGAGCCTGGGAACAAAAAAAAAACATTATTATAGAAAATTGAGTTGACCTTAGATTCATAATTATTCACCTTAATTGTTTTTTTGGTAGTGTAATTTGAATGAAATTAAATAATGCCAATATTCCTTCTGCCACTGATGAGGAATCACGTGTAAAGATGAATAACTTTCAAAACTAAAGATTTGGCTGCCCTCCCAGGACTTGATGTCATTATTCCAGGAAGCGTCATGGCCCCCATAAGAAGGTGAACCACAGGATGATGAGCCACTGGGGTCAAGGCTATAATTTCCTCCCCATACACTTAGGGTCATTGCTTTGTGTCAAAGGTATGAAGGCACCCACTTCCAACCCTCTTGGGACACACTTCTTTCCTGATGAAGGACTCTCCACTCTGTAATTTTCCTTCCAGAATGTTCTCAGCCAATTGGCTCTAGTCATTTCTCCATGTGAGGGCATCAGGATTTTTTAGTTAATTGAGTAAGATGGAATTTGAACATGAAGTCTGTAAAGTCTTTTTATGCTGCTCTTGCAGTGTGGCACAGTCACATAGCCGAGACTCACAGCGCTGTCTGCTGACTCAGCTGTCACCTGTCCAACCCAGGATGGTCCAGGTGACGTCAGCCTGATCCCATTGCATCAGCCCAGCCTGTCTTCCTTCTACCTCCGTGAGAGGAGTCTGACTGTCATTTCCACTTCGTAGATAAGGAAAGTGGGGTTTGGAGAGTTGAGCAGGGGCTGGAGATGTGGCTGTGGAGAGAGGCACAGCAGCAGTGGAGGGTAAACGCGCCCTCGGTCACAGTCACCTTGCCGTGATGGTGATGCGCTCTCACCACCACTTTCCCGCCTCCGCCCCTCGCCCAAGCCCCCACCCCCTTCACGTTGACGTGAGGATGTTGACGTGATGATGCGCTTTACAAAAGGATTCCCAGAGACTTTGCTCCAAATGTCTGCTTCCTCTCTGAGCTTGTCCTCGGCACTCTGCTGCTCTTCCTCGCCCCTGTCCTTGTTCGATAGACCCTCTCCGGATCTCAGAAGCTGTCACACCAGCTCTGTGGACTCGACCACTGCAGGCCGTCCGCCATTATGAAGGTATTTGTGGACAGAATTGGAATTCACCTCAGTGTCACCTGTACACAACACACACACACACACACACACACACACACACACACACGTGCGCGCACACACACAATACATGCCCTACACGGGCACACATGCACATGTAGAGTAATTCAAGCATCTTACAGGTCCAGTAGAGAATGATCTCATCCAAAATTGAAAAGAAGGGAGATTTATGGAGCATGAGTGAGAAGAAAAACCCCAAACAACTTTATACTAGGTGACTAGTTGGCTAATTACCTAACTGACTCCTCATCTAGGTAGCGGTCTAATTAATGCTAAGAAGCACTTCTGACTGAATAGACTCAGAGTTTTATCCCAATCAGTAACTGACCAACTTAAGGGATACAAAGCTTGCTGAGGGCCTCCCCGCCCCTCCCCCCAGGGATAGTGTATGGTAGAGGAGTAACTTGCTTGGCTTAAACTGAAGTTCTCCATACTGACATAGCACTATGCCATCTGGGTCAATGTCACCACAGCCACAGTGTGAGGGTGAGCCACCACACCCAACCAGCATGACCCACGGCCGAGGCACTGACAGATCCCTTGATAGAGTGCTTGCTTTGCAGGTACAAGGATCTCCGCTGGATTTCTAGGTCCTTTGTAAAACAAGGTTATGAGTGGGTTGCTGGCTTGCAAACACACAGCTGAGGAGAAGGAGAGAAGTGGATCCTTGGTGTTTCTACTTGCTAGCCAGCCCAGTCTACCTGTGGAGTTGTAGGCCAATGAGAGACCTATTGTAAAAGTACAAAATTATAGATGGTTCTTGAGGAACACGCCTCAAGGTTGTCTTTTGTTTCGACATTTATGCACAAACATTACGTGCACACCACACACACACACACACACACACACACACACACACACACACACACACACACCTGCATACCCATGTACTCCAATACACACATGAACATGTGTATATCCATGCAGCTTTTAAGGAAAGGATGCTGACTCATGGATTAAAGACCTGCTATGCCTCAGTGATTTTGGGTGATCTGGGTACTGGGAGACAGATCACCCTCTGGCCTGCCTCAGTCCCCAAAATCTTGCCTTTAGCTGTGGTAGAGTCACTGAAATGCTGTTGTCTCTCCATTGTCTTGGAGAATTCTTTTCTCCGTCTGTGAGGCGCCTGCATTATTAGTGTGCCTATTTTACACACTTCAGTTTGTTCTACCCAAGCCCTCCTCAGATCTAGCACGCTTTCCTTTACTATGTTTTTTAAAGATTTATTTATTTTATGTATATGAGTATACTGTCGATGTCATTAGACACACCAGAAAAGGGCATCGGATCTCATCACTGATGGTTGTGAACCACCATGTGGTTGCTGGGAATTGAACTCAGGACCTCTGGAAGAGCAGTCAGTACTCTTAACCGCTGAGCCATTGCTCCAGCCCCATGCTTTCCTTTTCTAAGAAATTCTGAAGACTCCTTCATCTCAAGCTGCTCCTCAAAGCTGCTTTACAAAACATGCTTGTGATGGTCTAGCTGTACACACGTGGAAATTAAGGTAGTGAGTAATTAGCACATCCAAAGAAGGGTCAAGGGGCATGTTCTAGAAGAAGTTCCGAATGGCTAAATTAAGGGGAGATTGGCAGGACCAAATGGGATGCTTAAAAAAACTGTTAAGGGGAATGTTTTTAAAGGGGCCCCCCTTGACTAAATGCAACCACAGGCGAGCTGATCGGTTAACTCATTTCTGCCGAGCGTGGTAGCATTGTGCTCAATCTGATAAAGGATCCCCCAGTCCCTTTCCAAGGGAGGGAAGGGATTAGCACCATTCCCCTTCCAATTACTGATTTCACAGAAACACAAGCAGCTCAGCAAAGGGTGGTATTGTCTGTTCCAAGGCTTTCTGTGAACAAATACATTTAGTAGTTGAGACGACACAGCATAATGAAATAGGTCCTGGTTTTCAATGTGCCCTAGAATTTTTTTTTTTTATTTTGCTGTCTGTGGATTTAATAATTAATTGTGTGTGTGTTGGGGGGAGGCACACAATAGGGTTAGAACAAAGCCAGGATCATCTCAAGAGTCCTAGAAGCAGGATTTGTATCAAAGTATGTATTTGAAAAATGAAATCCAGTGCTGTTCCCAAGTCAGTCTCTCTGATTTAATCACCCACCCCTCATCCACTCAGCTGGGATAAACCTCTGTGGCCAATGCTCCAAGAACAGCACTGCTAGAGGTAAAGTCTATGTGGACTTTCATATATGTATGGCTGGCACTGTAACAGGGACATACTGACAGCGTACGTATAAAGAACAGGAAGTGGGGTCTTCTTTATTGTCACAAAACATATTCTTTCCCAGGTTTAGATCAAGAATCGTAGGTGGTAACTTCTGTGGCTAGCTAAAAGGGTTCCTGTAATTGTCCCTGTATGTTATACTCATACTAAGCTAGCACAAACAAATCTCCTTGGATAGAGACCTGTTATCTCATTTCCCTTAAGCCTTGCCATTTCGATGCCCTAGCAGCCTTGGGGAAACAAAAGGTCTTGCCTTGGATTCTTGGTGTCTTTGACACTACCGTCACGCCATAGTGTAGCCTATTGCAGTTCCTGTTTACTGTCGCCTTTCCAGTTGCCTGTGGTCTTGTGCAGTGCTACCTTAGGGCTTTAAGCTACATCGGTGATACACTTTGCCTTTCTCTGACTGCAATAAAATACAGTGACAAAAAGCCACTCGTGAGAGAAAGGTTTATTCGACTTGTATGTTCCTGTCACAATCTGTCATTGAGGGAAGTCGGGGCAAAAAGTTACGTTGGAAATGAAGCAGAGACCACGGAGGATTGATTGCTGGGTTGCTTCCAGGCTCCTGTTCAGCTAGCTTTCTTACATACCTTGGAGATAGTGCCTAGGGAATGGTTCCACTCACAGTAGGCTGGCCTATGCACATCAAAGAACAGTCAAGGGAATCCTCACACAGACATACCCTGTTTGATCTGGACAATCTCTCAACTGACATTCTCTTTTCAAATGGTTCTAGGTTGTGCAAGGTAACAGTTAAATCTAATCAGAATATTAGTTATTCAAAGAATGCTTGCTAAGAAAAATACATTATTTTCTCTCTAAATAAATATAATTATGTATTTAATTTTAATATTCTCTGATCATTGCATAATTAGAACCTCCATATTGTATATGGTTCCATCCCAGACCTACATAACCAAGATCATCCCTGACTGTAGTTTCATTGATCCCTCAACTCTAATGATTACACATTTGTATTTGTAGGTGCTACCCCTTAATTAAGCACCATACTCTTTTTGTTTGTTTGCTTGTTTGTTTGTTTTGAGATAGGGTTTCTCTGTGCTTGTCCTGGACTCACTTTGCAGACCAGGCTGGCCTTGAACTCACAGATATCCACCTGCTTCCACATCCTGTGTGCTGGAATTGACGGCATGCACCATCATACTCAATGGTGAGTACCTGACTCTTAACTACCCTTAGCGTCAACTCTTGGACACATCAGAGCAGTCTACAAGTTCAGTGTGGTCATAATTAGCTCTATTAGACAGTATTTATGTCCATCCTGGATATGAGGCCATGTCCTTTCTCCAGAAATGGTAAACCCTATTAGCAAACTGGTGGGTTAGTTCTCATCTTGAGCCTTATCTATCCTCATGCTTGTACCCATTCTTGGGTTCCACCAATTTTACCTCTTAAATAGCTCTGACCCAAGACCTCATCAATGTCCTATGAGTCCTACCATCTCAACTGTTCCTGGTTTTATTCTTGGAGCCTTCGAAACCACTCCTCAGAGACTGCCTAGAACCCTCTTTCCAAAATACAAATCCAATCATGTCAAGTTCCCTGTACAAAGCTTTCCATGGGTTCCTCTGTGCCCTAAACATTGAAAAACAAAGGCTTAAAATATCCAATAAAGCATGACATGATCTGTCTGTCTCCCATCCTGACTCCCCCACTGTCTTAGCACATTTCCATGCCAAAGGTCTTTATGTGTGCGTTCCAATGTCACCTCTACTTGAAGCACTTATGTCATTCTATAAATCCATTGATGTAATGCTGTTTATGAGACTCTTTCTCTTTCTGAGTGCTTCATATGCAAACACCTAGTACAGGATTTCGACTGTGTAGCTATTTCCTCCATGTTGAAACTTTCCACTTTGAAAGGAAGCTCTTCAACTAAGGAGCTAAAGGGAGGTTAATTATGACCCATTAAGTAACAACTCACAAGTCTCAGAAGGTCCCTGAAACTGACTAGATGTATAAAATCCCTTCTTTCTCAATGTTATTTAAGCAGTAAGAAATGCTGAGAAGACTCAGACCAGCTGAGCAACCCAGAGGAAACTATGACCTGCTAAGCTACCAGAAAGACAAGCAGGGAATGCAGAGGATCCAGCTTTCATGAGTTATCACCCATGCTGTAGTGGCTTTAAGTGATACAGATGCCTTGAGTCATCTCTGCTCCTGCAAATGACCCATCTCCCACATTCTTATTTATAAAACCTAGAAAAAAAACATTGCTTAACCAAGCTGGACTATGGTGGCATCATTATTTTGGTCTGTTGGTTCTCAGTCTGGGACTGTGTGTTCTGTCTCCCCAGGACAAGTGTCACACAACACTTTCAGTTCAAAAGATTCATTTAGATCAACTGATGTGTTTCTCATCTTCATCTCCACTTGCTAGTTTTTAGTGAGTTTTATTCCTGGACAGTAAGTCCATCAGGGAAAGGACCAAGCTTTTTCTTGTTCAACGTTCTATCCTTAGCATTTGTGTAATACTTGTATAGAGTCTATAAATATCCGTGGAAAGAGTGAATTAATAAACAGCATGGAGGAATTTAGGCAGCGACAGAAGAAAAATCCCAAGATAGCAATACCAAAAACATTTAGTATGACAATTTTGATGGGTTGGGGAATCTCAGGGATGATCATGAACCCTCTACTGAATAAAACACCAGGCATGATCAGATGTGGAACAATTTCTGCAGGAGCCTTTTTTTCTTCTTCTTCTCTGATCAGCTGTCTCAAAGGAGGTTCCCTACATCAGTCAAGGCTACAGTGTGGCTACGATGTAGGGGCTGGAGTTCATTCTTGATGAGAAGAACAAATTCTTAGAACAGAGCTCCAGCATGGACTTTTTGGCTTCATGTATCTTTCCCAATACTTTAATTTCCAATTATACTTTCAGCAATTGCTGGTTTGTTTTAAGGAGATCGCTCATATTTTGCTTACTTTCTTCTGTTGTTTTTCTCACCCAGATTTCCTCTGTACATAAATGTCCCTAGGAATGCCTGCTGCACAAGAGAAAGCATGAGAAGATTGTCACGAGAAGATACAGAAGACTACAGCAAACTCATGAGAGAGGGATGCAACAGTTGTTACTGGGGCGACGGGCTGAACTGCAGCTACTGTGGTCCAGTCTGTCTCCTCCTCACAGTTAATATGTTGATGCTCTTATGTCTCCCACGACTGTGTTGGGAGGTAGGCCTGTGAGGAAAGTGATGAAGGCCAAATGAAGCCATTGTGTCAAGCCCAGTCTAGTAGGATTAGGGACAGCGTGAGAAGAGGAGGCAGAGCTCATTTTCTGCTACACGAGACGAGAGCTATCTCTACACTAGAAGGAGAGGCCAAACCAGAGATGGAACCTAGTTATGTCTGCCATATTGGATTTGCTGCCTTCTGGAAAGTTCAAACCCCATGTTATCGCCACCCAGTCTGGCATTTTGTCATAGCAATTGGAGCAGCCCATTGTTCCTCCACAGACACTGTGTGCTAATTCCTGAACCTGGTCAATATTACTGTATTTGAAATTTAAAAAAAAGTGATGGTTCTTTGTTGATGTTAGACTCCCTGAGATGAGAAGTAATTCTGGGTTACTCAGGTGGGCCCTGAGATCATAAGCAGCTATGTAAGAGAGATAAAACAGGCCACACACACACACGCCTTGTGAGGGCTGCATGAAGGCTAAGGGAGAAATCGCATGACCACAAATATCAGAACTGAAGCTGGAAGAAGAATGGAAGGGCTTCTTGTCCAAGCCTCTGGTGGAAGGTGGCCCTCAGCTGGCTAGAGTTCAGGCTCTCGGCCTCCAGAACAGTGGGAGACTAAGTCCATGTTGGCTTATATCACCGTGCCAGTGGTAAGCTGTCTAGCACCCACAGGAAGTCGCTAAGGCTAAAAGTGATGACATTTGGTTTTCAGTTATTCATTTCTTGGCAGTTCTTCACACTCTCAAAGGGTCAACCAATTAACTCACGTTAGGGGATGAGAGAGATTTGGGTTTGCTTTACAGTGGAGCCCAGGGTCCTAACCCTTGTAACCTGTCAATATTACTTTATTTGGAAAAAGATGTCTCACCTACTGGCAAGCAGGGGTTTTGCTCAGGGGATTCTGCAGTTGGTAGTTGATGTTTCTTGGAACCTAATAAAGTTTAGTAGCTGGGTTCAGGGTTGTGATTATCATTAATTTTCTCCAGGGCAATGTGATCATCTATATATGCGCAGCCGGCTGTAGCATGAGTCCAAGCCTTGGGATCACAGGTGACAAATGAGAAAAATGGCCAGTCCTCACTGGGGGGGGGGGGGGTGATATTAGGAGAGGCACCAGACAAATTGAGGACACAAACTTGTGGGGTGTAAGTTTTTACCAGTTTTAAACATGCAACTACAAATATATTGCTATTAGGAACTGAGTTAAGTAATAGTCTGATGTGGAGACACACCCCATGATCCTGGTACGTGGGAAGCAGGGACACGATGATCATTGGGATTTTGTTGCTAGCCCAGCTACACAGTGAGACTCTGTCTCTGAGAAAACAAGACCAAAACCAACCAACCAGCCCCCCAAAACCCAAACAATAGCCTTTGTTTTCATTTACCAACTAGCACTTCGGGGCCCATTTGAAGGCTGAGTGTGTAAAGGTGCTTGCCACCAAGCCTGACAGCCTGAGTTCGATTCCCAGATGTCATCCTCAGACCTCTATCTGCATGCCGTATGCATGTTCACATACGCATACGTGCAAGTAAGGAAATCAATGTAAATAACTACATTTTACTTCATTTAAATCGTGTTTCTTATAAATAATAGATATCCAAGATAAATTATTCCCAGGCTCCCATACTTGAGAAGGCAAGGAACTGTGAATTCCATTCAGAATGATTCCCAGCCTTATCCCTAATATATACCATTTGGTGTTAAGGAGACACTTTCATTATGTGAGCGTAATTTACATATACAAAATAACTCGTTTCCTGATGAGTTTAAGCAATTGAGGTCCCACTGCACATGCCATTCAATATCCTGAAATTTTTAGCATTTCTTCCTCAATATTCTTCAATTTTTAAAGATACAGTAGCAGTCCCATTGAGCTGTACAGACTGCCTTTAAAATTTATAGAAAGTAAGCAAAAATTGTTACTTTACTCAACTAATACCAATGTTGGTTTGTACTTATATCTGCAGCTATCCTGTCAGTGTGGCTTATGTTCTGAGCTGGTCCAGCAACACAGATGGATTTACCACCACAGAGCAAAACTTTCTACACTGCACTCAGGACCAATATGGTGCTCCCGAGAGGGGTCCAGCTGTGGTCCAGGCTGTAACCCATGACTGTGGGAAGGAAGCATCGAGTTTCAGCCATGAGGGATTTGAATCCCTGACCCCGGCCTCATTAGCACCTGTTGTAGCCAAGTGTGCTAATTGGTCACACATGGGGAAAATGGAGATGGGGGGTGGGTGGGTGGTGGAAAGATGCTGGTGAATAGGAAGGGTCCTTGGCTTTAACAGGCTTGTTTTGATCCAAGAACAAAACCTTAGACTCAGGGATGAAAACAGCTTGGTCTGACTTGACGTCATTGGAGAGTTGAAGCAGCCTGTGACTGAGCTTTGATGGGTGGGTCTGGACATCAGGGTGGCTGAGACGTACAGGGGGAAAGAGGAGATCACATGGGACGGGACAGCACTGGGAGGCCTGGTAGGGGGAAAAGGAGGGAAGAAATTGCAGAAACACACTTTGAAAATGCTGTAATGAAAACCAACACAGTGTAAGCGAAATCCAACACTGTCTGCAAATTAAAAATAAAATAAATATAAAAATGATCATGGGAATGGTAGCCTCCGGCCAGCACAGAGCAGGAGCCAGGCACCTGCTGTGCAGCCTTGGAAACCATTCTTGTTCCTTCATCTATGAAGTGGAGTCATCATGGCTGCTCCCTCCGGTGATGACAGATGAACTTGCCTGACATGTGAGCAGTGCTCAGCAAAACTGTCAAGTTCACATGCATGTACACACATGATCACACACGTTGGTGGCATGCACTCACACACATGATCACATGCGTTGGCCACCACTACCACCAATAACATAATTTTTGTACACGTTTATCATACTAAGAATATTTTCATTCTGTCACGTGGTTAATTTCTAATTACAAAATCATTTCAAAGTATTGAATTTTATCTATTTTGCGCCTATTAAGGGAATCAGATAGCTTTTGAACTCTTAGGCAGTGAGCAGGGGAGATGTCCCAGTCAGTAGAGTGCTTGCCTCGTGAGCCTGAGCATCCAAGCTTGCATCTTTGCTCTCATGTAAGTAGCTGGTTGCAGAGGCGTACACCTAGAGTCCAGTACTGCTGAGGTGGTAACAGGAGAATCCGGGAGCTCTGGTTAGACAGTCTCATGGACTCCGTGATCTCTAGTTTCAGTGAGAGACCTTTTCTCCAAAAGGAAGCTAGAGAGTGATTGAGGATATACCTGACATGGACTTCTGGTATCTATATGCACACATACGCATGCACACGCACATGTGCGCGCGCACACACACACACACATGCATGCATTCTCTCTCTCTTACACACACACACAGGCATGCATTCTCTCTCTTACACACACACACACACACACATGCACATGTGAACACACACACACACATGCACACGCACCCACATACACTCACTCACACACATGCATGCATTCTCTCTCTCTTACACACACACACACAGACATGCACATGCGCACACACACACATGCACACGCACCCACATACACTCACTCACACACATGCATGCATTCTCTCTCTCTCTTACACACACACACACACACACACACACACACACACACACACACACACACGATTTAAAGTCTCATTTGATCTTGTACTTCTCTGCTTTGATCCATTATGTTCTAACTTCCCAGAGGACTTTGAGGAGGGACAGGTATGGTCTCACCCACTCACTTCCTCCAGCACCATTTAGCATGCTCTTGGAAGTATACTGGCTTAAAACCAATAACTACTCAAAATACTGCTAACATGACCTATTTAGACATAAGGTAGGAGAGAAAAAATATTTCTCATTTTCCATAAATATATATGTCTCCAGATGTACGTATTCACAGGGAGTCAGGGCTAATAGGATTACAAAATGTTCCATGAGGTCTCCAGGGCCATAAATCAACCAAACCCCACCGGTGGCATGTCTTCCTCAAGAACTTATCTTAGTCTTTGAATTTTAATATGAATAAAAAGGGGAATTATAGCATTTTACCATAAAACATATTTTCTAAGGTTGAGGTCCTGCTTGTTTGCGTAGTTCAGTATTCACAAATGTTCATTGCCATGCTTTAGTTACACAACTGTATACTCGATGACACATTTAAGAGTCAGTAATTGCACAGACGTAAGTGTCTCTGCTAGCTCTGTGGCACAGAGCTCATCATAAGGACCGGGTACATGCTGCTGTGTCCACGCCTGTCCATGTCACCTTTTCAAAGCCTGTCCATGTGGTCGCTACCTCCCATTGCTCGGTTCCTGCAGACAACAGAATATTCCAGTGTGTTCCTTTGAGGCCTCCAGCTGCAGCACTCACGCTGCCTCACAACAGTGATCCAGAGGGATGGCCAGTCATGGAGAGGAGAGCGTGCTACAGGCACAATCACGTGCAGAATAAGAGATGTTGGCTGCCGATGGAGTTGTTAAAGATACTGATGGCCGTGAGAACGCTGACCTGCCGCAGCCTATGAGACTCTGCAGAGGCAGCAAGGGAAGTGGGCACACTAGGTACTTGCCTACAAAGTTAAGGAGGAAAGTGTTGGAGAAAAGAAATCTACACAGTGACTTAAAGGGAAAACAAACAACACATAGCTTCCTGCTGGAGGAACAATGATATCTCATGGCATCTGAAAGCTCCAAAGTTGAAATGCTGAGTCTCCAGAGAGGTGGCTAAGAACACTTCCTGCTCTTGCAGAGGACCCAAGATCAGTTCCCAGTACCTATGTTAAGCAGCTCAAAATTCAGTACCAGAGTCTCAGACACCCTCTTTTGGCCTCCTGGGGCACTGCATGAACACACACACACACACACACACACACACACACACACACACACACACACCACGAAATAAGGATAAAAATAACACTTTAACAACAGTAGATTGGAATTTAGAGATTACAGGCAAATTACGGGGTTTCATATATGGCCGACAGGAGAGAAGAAAAGTATTCAGGGTCTTGACAGTTTTCGTTTTCCCCACAAAGAAATAAGCCTTTAATTCTCAACATTCCTTATGTATTCAATTATAGTATACTAAATAAATATGATTTTATTATTTTTATATATCCCATGTATTTATAAATGTAACAAAAGTTTTCAATGCTTTTACCCACATTTTAAAATCATTATTTTTAACCAGATACATAAAATATATCTGTGTGGTAAAGTGCTGTTTCTTTTTTTTTAATTAAAATTTTTTTATTGATTCATTATGAATTTCACGTCATGCTCCCCAATCCCACTCATCTCCTCATCCCTTCATATCTATCCTCAGCCCTTGTAATGTCCCCCTCAAAAGAAAACACACACACACACACACACACACACACACACACATACACACATGCACACACATACACACAAATACACACACATATACACACAAACACACACATACACACANACATACACATACATACACACATACACACATACACACATATGCACACACATACACACACACACACATACTCTGGTTACAGACGTTGAGGTGTGTCACAGTGTGTCCCATAGCACACCCTTTTGTCCACACTTCTTTACTTTCAAATACTCACTGCAGTGCATCATTGTTCTGGTTCGAGGCCCCAGCCGCTACACTCTCAATACTGGATCCTCACAGGGACTCCCCTCTGATATCCCGTTGCATGCCCTGTGCCGTGGCAATCCTGCAGCTTTGGATCTACAGGACTGGCCCCTTCCCACACTCCAGCAGCTCATAGATGGGGTAGATGCTGAGGTGGACCAACTCAGAGCCCTGGATCTGGGCCTAGGTGGAAGCTGAGTTGGTCAGCCCACCAGCTCTCCTGTGCTGACCCCACCAGGGCCTGATCTCCATCCCAGGTGAGGGTTGGGGCCTGCTCTCCTGTTCCCATGCCCTCTGGGCAAGCTTAGCTGCCTGTCTCATGTTTGGGGGTGGAGCATCTCTCCCTTGCCCAAGCCACCACAGTAACACAGTATTTCAATACATATATACATCATAAATGTTTAAACTGAGTTAGACAATTATGTCCTCAGGCATTTATCATTTCTAATGGAGGAAAGTTTGAAAAATATGTCCTAGTTTCAAGAGTGCACAGTTTGTCATTGTTCTCTATGGCTACCCAGACTGTTGTAGGAGAACACCAGAACCTGTTGCTGGTGTCTGCCTTCCTCCTGTTATTTTATCTTCTCCATTGCCCACTTGTTCACAAGCATGTGCAATGGCCGCAGAGCAGTTGAGATGCTTACTGAAGGGAAAGAAGGCTTTGCACAGCAGTGGGTCTAAGTCATTCCCTGGCTCATCTCTGCTCTAGAGTGAGCACAGTCTGCTTACTGAGCATTTGGAGTACAGGTCAAAGAGAAACCTTACATATAGCATCACTCCTCAGAGGCACTTGGAATGTATAAACGCCCTTTACCCACAGTCTTTGAATGGCATATGTGTGCATGGATATGAATGTATAGGTTACATAGGTATAATGTAATAGGTATGTGACTATGCTGCTTAAATGTGCTGACTTCCTGTTTATTAACAGAGTATTGTAGAGCATTGTTTGCCTTTTGGTTAGCATATCTGTGACAGCTTCATACATGTCTACAATGCATTTTGATCTTATTAACCCATATCACCCTCTTTGACCCCCTCTCTCTCCCTCTAGACCGCTTCTTCTCACCAAGTCTCCTTTCTAATTTTCTTTCTTTCTTTCTTTCTTTCTTTCTTTCTTTCTTTCTTTCTTTCTTTCTTTCTTTCTTTCTTTCTTTCTGAGTGACCTATTGAATTAGGGTCGGCTGTGTAAGTGCAAGTGAGGGCTTATTTACTGGATCATGGGCAACTTGCTAGTGGCTATACCACTGAAGGAAACAAGCCCCTCCCCCAGCAGCCATCAGCTGCCAGTAGAAACTCAGCTGGGGGGTGGGGCCTTGTGATCTTCTCAGTCACCCATTCACCCCCAGGGTCCTGAATGTTGGCCAGGCTCAGTCTTGCATAAGTGGCCATAGCTGCTGGGAGTTCATGAGCACAGTGACTTGCTCTTCTGGGATGTTCCCTGAGCCTTGTATACAGGGAACATATATGCTATGTATGCTATGGTTAGGGCAGAGTATTCAAAATCCCTTTTTTTTTTTTTTAAGCACTTTGACAGGTTATGAGTCCCTGTCTCTAACCACTGCCCACTGTAGAAAGAAGCCTCTCTAAGGACAATTTCCAGTTGACAGGAAACTCGTGTGAAAGGGAGAGTTCTGAAACCTCTCTCCCCAGAGACGTTCCTCCTTCATTATCCAACCCCTGCCCTGGAGAGATAGGTCTAATACAATCCACAGACATCATTGACATGTTGTCGTTACCCTAAGTCTACATCGTGACTCACTCTTGTGGTATGTTCCATGGGTTTGGAGAGATGTATCAGGTGATGCATTCAGCCTATGGTACCACACGGGAAATCTTACAGTTCTAGGAAAATCTCAATGCTCAGACTGTGAACTCCACTGTCCTCACCCCAACCCCATTGTCTTTTTACTATAAATCTCCATATTAATGTATAGGGTTTATTAATAATTCTTTGAATCTGCATCATGCTACATGGATGAAAACACCGTGGCCAAGTTAAGATTATGAGATTAAGTTTTTTTATAAAGTTTATCATCATCATCATTGCCATCATTTTGACGTTCTGCGTTCTTTTCAAACAATTAATCTTAAATGAACCATAATTGGCCTCAAATCTCAAAATGTAGTCATTGTACTAAATATAACTTGGACTATCTTGCTTTCAGAGAGTCTATAGTTAGAACAATTCACATACTAACATAAGAGTTTCTCCTTGAAAAAGTGGCAAGATGTGTTGGCAGCAGGTGTTGGCACACGTCAGCAGGATGCTGGACCTGATGGCTGCTGTCCCTTTGGAAGGACAGTGCTCACCTGCCCCTGAGCATTTGTTGATTTTCAGTAGCTATGATAAGTCACTGGTTTTCAAATAAGGATGAGCTTCTGTGTTAGTCGATGCTCTGCAGTTTTATTGATAGGCCAGATTTGTTCCAAAGCATTTAGATACATTGGCAAATGTGTCCAAGCACATAAGGCCCCTAACAAGGTGTGACCTGTGCTGTGGAGCGTGGAAACATACTCTGTTTCAAACGTTTCTTTTAAAGAACATTTTGCATCTATCTATCTATCTATCTATCTATCTATCTATCTATCTATCTATCTATCTATCTATCTATCTATTCGTTCATTCATTCTCTCTGTATGTGTGTGTATGTGTACTCATATGTGTGTGTGTATATGTATGTATGCATGCATGCATGTATGTGTTCACAACATGGCATGTGTGTGGAGATCCGAGGATAAAGTACAGGAATCAGTTCTCTCCGGCCACCATGTGTGTTCTTGGAGTGAAACTCAGGTCTGCCTGCTTGATGGCAAATGATCTGGCTGGGTTGGCTGAGCCACATCAGCAGCCCTGATTCTAGTTTCATTTGTTCATTTATTTATTTAACCATTTTAAAAGTGGGTGGGGGTGAGTTCTTCCTGGAGCCATGAGTTGGTGAGTGCTTTAGCACTGTTATAGCTTGTGTCTCTGGTAGGCTGGTGTCTTTCTTGGGTAGGGCCCCAGGGTGGAAGGTCACTGGTGGTGGGCCTTTGAAAGTGTCACCTGCCTCTCACTTTGCATCTCTCTCTCTCTCTCTCTCTCTCTCTCTCTCTCTCTCCTTCCTATTCCTCACAACGAGAACAGCCTCTGCCACACACCGTCACTGCCACACACTGAGTCACTCCACACCACACACTGCTTCTTTCCCTGACTGAAATCCCTCAGAAAGTGTGAGTGGAAGCCAACCCTTCCTTCCTGTCTTAGTCAGGGTGTGACTGCTGTGAGCAGACACCATGACCAAGGCAAGTCTTATAAAGGACAACCTTTAATTGGGGCTGGCTTACAGGTTCAGAGGTTCAGTCCATTATCATCAAGGCAGGAATATGGCAGCATCCAAGCATGCATGGTGCAGGGGGAGCTGAGAGTTCTGCATCTTCAGCTGAAGGCTGCTAGGAGAATACCGACTTTCAGGAAATTAGGACAGGATCTTAAAGCCCACGCACACAGTGACTCACCTACTCCAACAAAGCCAGGCCTCTAAACAGTGCCACTCCCTTGGCCAAGCATATTCAAATCAAGTTTCTTAGTTTGTGTCTGCTGGGTGGTGGCCATGGCAGCAAGGAAACTAACAAGCAATTATCCAGGAACCCCTCGCTGCTTCCTGTTCTCTGGCTTTCTGTTTGTACTTCCCGGTAGGAAGTCGCACCTGCGGAGTTTAAGGAATTCTTGGATGATAGTTTACTCTCGATCAATTCTACTACTTTGAAAGGAAATTAGAGAACAATTCAGATAAGTTCATTCTTATTTTATGTGCATGAGCACTTGTTGGGAGTATGAACGTACATGCGTCCCAGGTGCCTGCCTGCGGAGGCCAGAAGAGGGCGCTGGACTGTTTTGAGTCAGAGTTACAGATACTTGCTAGGGTGGGCTGGGGACACATCTCAGGTCCTCTGTGACAGTAGCCAGTGCCCCCTTTCTCTCTTTTTTTTAAATGGTATTTTCTTTCTTTTTTTTTTTTTTAATTGGATATTTTCTTTATTTACATTTCAAATGTTATCCCCTTTCCTGGTTCCCCCCCACTGGAAACCCCCTATCCCATCCCCCCTTCCCCTGCTTCTATGAGGGTGTTACCTCATCCACCCACTCCTGCCTCCCTGACATCAAATTCCCCTACACTGAGGCATCGAGCCGTCCCAGGACCAAGAGCCTCTCCACCCATTGATGTCTGACAAGGCCATCCTCTGCTACATATGTGGCTGGAGCCATGGGACCCTCCATGTGTAATCTTTGGTTGGTGGTTTAGTTTCTAGGAGCTCTGGGGTGGGTCTTATTGGTTGATATTATTGTTCTTCCTATGGGGTTGCAAACCCCTTCAGCTCCTTCAGTCCTTTCTCTAACTCCTCCGTTGGGTACCCCATGCTCTCTGTCCAATGGGTTAGCTACAAGGATCCGTCTCTGTATTTGTCAGGCTCTGGCAAAGCCTCCCAGGAGATAACTATATCAGGCTCCTGTCAGCAAGCACTTCTTGGCATCTACAATAGTGTCTCGGTTTGATGACTGTATATGGGATGGATCCCCAGGTGGGATGGATCTCAGTCTCTGGATGGCCTTTCCTTCAGTCTCTGCTCTACACTTTATCTCTGTATCTCCTCACATGGGTATTTTGTTCTCTTTCTAAGAAAGAACCAAAGCACCCACCTATTGGCCTTCCTTCTTCTTGAGCTTCATGTGGTCTGTGAATTGTATCTTGGGTATTCCGAGCTTTCAGGCTAATATCCACTTATCAGTAAGAGCATACCGTGTGTGTTCTTTTGTGATGAGTTACCTCTCTCAGGATGATATTTTCTAGTTCCATCCGTTTGCCTAAGAATTTCATGAAGTCATTGTTTTTAAAAGCTCAGTAGTACTCCATTGGGTAAATGTACCACATTTTCTGTATCCATTCCTCTGTTGAAGGACATCTGGGTTCTTTTTCAGCTTCTGGCTATTAAAAATAAGACTGCTATGAACATAGCAGAGCATCTGTTCTTGTTATCTGTTGAAGAATCTTTTGGGTATATGCCCAGGAGTGGTAGAGCTGGACCCTCAGGTAGTACTATGTCCAATTTTCTGAGGAACCGCCAGACTGATTTCCAGAGTGGTTGTACAGCCAGTGCTCTTAACACTGTGCTCTCTCTCCAAAACTCCCACAAGCCCCTTGGCTCCCTATCGCCTCTGTGATGTTCCTTGTGGCCTTCCTGGCTACAGACAGCTTCTCGCACTCTGACGTTAGCTACTTGATACTGTTCCTGTCACTCACTCAGCATATCAACTTCTCCCTACTTTAAGTGTCCATTTCAAGGGCAATCACTGCTCCCACCCTCGAGGAACACTTTCTGTCCTCTGTCTACTGGACTTACTTCTGTCCCTGATATGGGCTTTTGACTGTGCCACTTTATAACTGAGGTGTCTTGGCACGTGGGATATCTCCTCTGTAAGACTCTTGCGGTAGTCTCTAAACTCGGCTCACTAGGTAAAGTACTTGTTGCACAAACGTGAGGACCTGAGTTCAGATCCAAGCAACCACATAAACGCTGGGCAGGGTGGTGCATGTCTGCAACCCCAGAAAGGGTGACACAGACGGAGCCTGGGGCTTGCATGTCAGGCAATCTAGCAATGAGAGTAGTTTTGTTTCTACCTAAAGTTCACGTCAACAAAATGTTCCCAGTGTGTGTTTGTATAATGTGTACCGGTCTTGCCTATAGCTGAAGGATGCATGAGAGTGACATTTGAAAGAAAAAGTGGAGTCCCTCATCCCTGTGTCCTAGTGTGGAGAGATGAGAAAGTTCCGCTGTAAGTGACCAGGTAAGGATGTCACATGGCAGTGTCATTTCAACAGGGACTGGAGGTAGACCTCCAAATGATGAGCAGGTTTGAAAGATCTGAAAAGACAAGGACCATGTCAGCCGCATAGATCATTTTTTCTGACTATAGACATTATGGTCTGGAACAGAATCTTCTGAGGGCTGGACAGCAGGCTATATAGCCTAGATCTACTTCCCATTGTGATCCTAGCTTCAGAGACTGAAGCGATACACAGCGGGGGGGAAAAGAACAACATGGGAAAGTAAAGACGCCAAGGAAACCAGAGGACCAGGGCTCCTTGAGAGGCTGAGAATGCACTCCTAAGGAGTTTGTCAATCTGGTGAGCATTCTATACACAGGGATTATGTTCAGCTATGAGGAACAAGCAACGTGTCTTTCATTTCTTATGTAACAATGAATCCAAAGAGGTGTTTCCATGACAGTGCGAGGCCTATGCCATGTGGTTGTTCTTTAAAATCTTTTTCTGGGTGTTGCCTTTTGGTTACAAGATGGTTGTTTCAACATCAATTTCTTTATATATTCAAAGCAGAGAGGGAGAGAGAGAGAGAGAGAGAGAGAGAGAGAGAGAGAGAGAGAGAGAGAGAGAGAGGAAAGGAGGTAAGGAGGTGGTTTCTACTGCAGATGGTATCTATTCTCTTGTTTTTTAGAAAAGCAAATGCATTCCTGGAAAGAGGCTGGTTGACCCAGCTTGCCTTCTGGCCCTGTCGCCGCATGTGACTGTGCTCAGACACGTGGCTGATTCCCCTACTGCTCTGGGGATCAGGGGATTCATTTCTATCATCACAGTGGACATTTGAAATTCTCTGGTCTTGTACAGAGCAGTTTGGCTTTCTGCATAGCATCCCTCTCTGCCTTGTACTTTGACAGCCACCCAGCTAGCCGGAAGGTTCCCTAAGCAAAGAGCCCTCCACACCAATAAACGTTGCGTGGTTACCTCCAGCATAGCAAACAGATTGAGATGTGATGCAAATATTTCTTCCTCTACACACATGGAAATAAAGACATGGGTTTTTTTTTTTGTTTTGTTTTTTTGTTTTTTTGTTTTTTTGAGTTCTATGAAATTTTACAGGGATGTTTAGGCCTCAAATGCTCAGGCATGTCAACATCAGACCGTCTGTACAGGAACTTGGGAGCCACCACAACATGTGCCTACTTCATCTAACTCTATGTTCATGTCTACTGATGTCCATTCGGGGACAAAAACACTATTGATGGTCGCCTCCACTCACGAGTCAGGGAATGCTCTCTGCTTTTCCCCTTGCTCCAGGGATGGACGAACCCACATTCCTTGAAATCAGTCTTCTTACCATACTGCCTGTGTCAGTGGCAGTGGGTCGTTTCTGAGATGGCTGACACCCCCCCCCCCATTCCCATCTGCTGGTATTCATACTCTTGTGTAATTCTTTTGTCACTAATGGTAAATGGATGTACGTGTTACTACCAACAAATCAAATATGGTAAAAAATGATAGGACATCAAGACAAAGACTAGACTATCAAAGCTGTGATTTCCCTTGCCGCTACTTTCCTTGGCTTGCTCTGATGACACCAGCTGTCTTGATTGGATCTGTGGGAAGTATTCTGTGGCAAGGCAAACGGTGGTATCCGGACAATGGCCCACGAGAAAGGGAAGATCTGCCTGGAAACTGAAGCCTCTCGCCTCAGCTGTAGGACTGAGTGAAGCCATACTTGGGTCTCTGACTCACTGGCCTCTCACCTCAGCTGTAGGACTGAGTGAAGCCATACTTGGGTCTCTGACTCACTGGAGCTGAGAGAGGATCTAGGTGTTTTGTTTTAAGCTATTGAATTTTGGGGGACATTTTCCTATAGCAATAGACAATAGAACAGATTTATCTTTAGTTCCAATCATTGGTGTCTGAGTCTTCTTGTTCAGGATCCAGCCAATGGAAGGCCGGCATGCTATGCCTCTGGTGGGAAAAGAGAGACAGGCCTGGTGGAAGGGAAGCTTACTGTCTGCCACAAACAAGACAGGGGAACTGTTGCTCTCTTACATAGTCGCCTTTACCTCATAAGATGGAGGCTTCCTTCTCACACATGAAAAGAAACATTTCTTATCATTTAGTGCTCTATTTCAGAACTAATGTGTTCAGAAATCTCAGCTTAGTACTCTCCATGCAGAAACCTTGGCAGAACCCAGCTGTAAATCTACATCTCGATTCAAGTCTGTTACAAGTCTCTTTGGCTATGCAAATGTTTGGGTCAATCCTTTCCACTTAAGACAACCAGTGAATCCCACCCCTCCCCTCTGGTTTTCCTAAGCCACTTTCCTTTTGTCCTTTGCATCTCCTAAAGACTTCCATCGGTCCCAAACCACAGCTAGGGCTGAGGGAGGACTTGGCTCTGAACTTTCTCCCAAACGACATAATTTTTAAGCATGTTTATTGTAGCTTTACAGGAGAAGAGAGGTTTTGAAGTTTGTGAGCACAGGTTAAAAAGTAATTGAGACTAAATAAGAAAAAAAACCACCTTCGATCAAAGAAACATTCCGTAAGCTGAAATATTGTGTGTTTCTGTGATGGCGCATGTATATCTTCATACAGAAAACGTCACTATCGTTAGGAAATGTCACGCAAAATAACAAACACACCTTTTTCAATCTGGTTATAAATATGCAGAATGGAGTTTATTTTACGAAAGCGTTACACGCTTCCAACTGATGATATATCAATAAAGCTCTCGCTCCGAGATGTCATTAAAGCCGCATTTGTTCATTTCTATTTATTACGGGGGGGAAAACAAAATGAAAAAAGTGGGTTTGAGTCATATTTCCTGTGAGTTCATCATCTGCTGGCACATAACACTTGTGAATTTTATTCAATTCATTTAAAATGATTTCTAACATGCAGCCAGAAAGTTAAGGACGTCAAGGAATGCAAAACGATCAGCAGCCATCCAAGATTTCTCAGGAGACAGATTCAGAATCACAACGAAGGGAGGTTTTCCTTAAGGAGCGGTGTCTTAGAAAAATCACCTCTGATGAACTAGGACGCTTCCTCAGACACTCGGCTCGTTTGTGCTCTGATATCGGTAGGCTCCAATGACCTTCTGAAGGTTGATATTTTTCTCCTTTCTATTTTTCTTATGAATAGGTCAGACACGGGCCAGGATCTATGACTCCCCTTCTGAACGCACAGTTTCTTCTTGTTTATTCCCTAGCTGTGTGATTATAAAGAAGTCCAGTAGGTGAGAGTGCTGGGGGCAGGCGGTGAATCTGCTTCACCCAGAATTTGAACAAAGCCTGTCAGGGGCTGAGCCCTCCCAGGTAGCTGCTCAGAAGTGAATTTTAAAAGAGGAAAAGCCAACAGCCAGCAAAATCAAAGCAGGGTGAGAAGAGGCCTCACCTCCTTTTCAATAATCTCTCAATTCTCACAGAGTTGAAATTCTACAAAAACTATTTTCTCTATGCTGCCTCTTTCTATTTGAGGGTACTCTTATAGAAGGCAGGTAACCTTGCCAGGCAGTGGTGGTGCACGCCTTTAATCCCAGCACTTGGGAGGCAGAGGCAGGCGGATTTCTGAGTTTGAGGCCAGCCCAGTCTACAGAATGAGTTCCAGGACAGCCAGGGCTACACAGAGAAACCCTGTCTCGAAAAACAAATGAACAAACAAACAAACAAACAAAAAAGAAAGACAGGTAGCCTTAAAATCTTTTCTTTCAGAGTTGTTTTGGGAATGTGGGTGTCTTTGTCCCGCCTTTCATGTGTGACTGTGAACTTTGTGCATGCCTGGTGCTCACAGTGGATATCCTAGAACTGGAGTCACCGATGGTTCTGAGTCACCAGGTGGGTGCTGGGGATGCAACTCTAGTCCTGTGGAAGAGTGGCAAGTCTCTGTGAGAACCACTGATCATTTCTCTAGCTTCTGGAAGTCGGGGACCTTAAGGGGTGCTATGGTTTGAATGTGGCATGTTCTCCAAAGGCTTATGGCTTGATAGCTGCGTCTCCCTCCAGCTGAAGGTGTTGCTCTGGAAAGGCGTAGAATCTCTAGGCACTGGACCTAGCTGGGGAAAGTGGGTCACTTGGGGGGGGGGGTCAAAGCCCGTATTTCCTAGATTCCCTTACAGCCTGAGTTCCACGTTGGAATTAAGTCCCCTTAATCATCTGCTCTTAGGGGACATTTAGACAGTGGGGGTGGGCCAGAGATGCTTCTTTGTGACTGACAGTTGATGATCTGGTGCTCGTGAGGTGACACCGTGTTCCAGGGTCTTGTTGAAGGGCATGGAGCAGGGCAGTAGTTGGCAGCAGCAGAAACTGTCACTGAAATGGCAATGGCGTGGCTGTCAAGCTAACAGTCCCTCCTTAACCTTCCCAACAACATGATGGGGAGTCAGTCCCTCAGTCCTGTGGATGAGGCTTCAGTCTTTCAACCGTCTGTTCATTCATATCCTATCACCTACATTTCCAGTGTCAGCAGGATGACCAACTCAGGCCTCTTCTCAAACTTTCTCCAAGTTAGTTGAGAATGCCTTGTTTCCAGGGAAACACTTGAAGACTTAAAAATCAAGGATGATTGGCCTTCTGAACAGTCAGTCATCGGAGATGAGGAATTAATTCTACTTACTCCAAATCTTGCCTGTGGATCCAGCATGCACCCCCCACCTTCCCCACCCCAGCAGGGTACCACACATGACTGAAGGGAAGAGAATGACTACTCTAGAGCCACAAGGCAAAGCTATGAGCTAGCTGGCTGCAAAGTTCCATCAGAAGCTCCCAGAATGCTTACATTGTCCCCAGTTGGATCCCCTGGGGAGTTTGCCACCTGTCCCCCAACACCACTGGATCTGCCCGTGCCTTTTGATTTCTTCCATGGCAAGATACTACGCAACAGTCTCAGACAAAGACCCACTCATGTGAACAAAGAGAAAGTACCTCACCCAGCATAACCAATTCTCTCTTAACATGTGGACCCAACAAACGGGAGATCGCTGCGTCGCTGGAACAATGAAGTTGTTAGTTAACGGAATTAACAGTGTGTTGTCTCACTGCGATGACAGCGGTAAAACAGGAGACGTGCAGCCGATACAGTCACAACTGAATCGTAATGGATGAGATATTTACAGCAAAGCTGTTCAAACATTGAATAAAATATGGGAAGCGCTAAAGCAGATGTGTTTTTATTCTTCTGAGTTGAAGCTTGTAAGGTAGAAAAGAGAGTTTGAGTAATAATCGCAGGTTCTGATTCACACACATTAATAAATATTCATACAGCAGCAGCAGCTGAAACTTTCCAAATGCAGAGATAAAGTGAGAAAGCCTGTGTGTGCCTTACACAGGGCTAAGTTTAGCTTCCCAGGCAGACGTGTCAATATCTCCATTAGGGTCTCATAAAAGCCCCATTTGACTTCCTACCACCTTCTGGGTCTTGCTGGCCTATCTGTCCTTTCCCCCTCTGCCCTTCATTCCTCTAGATTCCCAGTACTTTCTGACTCCAATCACCAGGAGGTAGAAAGAGATGTAACGCAGGGGGAAGGTAGAGATGGGAGGAAATGAGTGTCCTTCGCTTGAATTAAGGAAATGAGCTAGCTGCTGTACTTCTTAGTGGGAAGCACAATCCCTTGTGCATCCTAGCGGTGGGATGCTTGATTTCTGCACAGGCATGCAAAAACTCATGTGCTCTGTGCTCTTTGTTTTTAACTAGCAGAGCCTCTCTCTCTCTCTCTCTCTCTCTCTCTCTCTCTCTCTCTCTCTCTCTCTCTCTCTCTCTCTCTCAATAAGGGAAGGCTATACTTTGCCTTGATCTGGAATAATTTAGGGAAGTATAATCTGGGATATGCGACTCTGGGTCTGGGTTGGATTTCTCTGCCTTTCAGGGGCAGCTGTCAGGAAAACAGGGAAGCTTTGTGCAAAACTGGCTTGAGTTTGAAGAGAGGGAGGGGAGAGTACGGAGAGGGAGGTAAGTGTGTGTTGCCAAGGGCCTGGATTCCTCTGGCTAGGGAGGCACAGACGTCCTGTCCGGCATGGATGTTGTGTTTGGGCGTGGAGAACCTTTGATGGATGACCATGTGTGCTGCAGCCTGTAGCACAACAGAGCTCTGCGGGGTTGCTATGACGCCCTTTGTTCCTCCTTTCTCTGCTTTTATTGGCGTTTGTATGTACCTTGGCTTGTATGTAGAACCACGGGGCTTTGTGTCGTGTTTTCATTTTCTCTTCTGCTTTATTAATGCCCGAGTCCTTTTGTCTCCTCCACAACGCCCCCGCGCCTAGTCCCTGCGCTTGCTACGAGTCTTTCATTGGGTTCCTATTCTTTGCGGCCCCTCTGCTGGTTCCAAATGAAGCCTCGCTGTTTCCTCCGGTCCCTACCTCTGGCTTTGACCTCATTATCTTTTCCTTTCAGTGAATTCCATCCCCGCAGACTTACAATAAGTGTTTCCTTTCCTTGTGCTGCTGTGTCTTCTCTGAAAATCTGAATATGATATTTTGGGCACTTACCTGGGTCTCAGAGTTCTAGCTTTGGGGATATCAAGAATGGTAGCTTCTAATGGGCAGGTCTGAGGATCAAACAGGGAGGGGCAGCCCCAAGCCAGGGGTCCATGGGAGTGTCTAGTGACCTGAGGCCTCTTGGTCAAATGGCAGTCATTCCCTGGAGACCTGGTCCTGGAGTAAGCAGGGTTCCCTGTGGGCAGAAGCCCATAGGGCCTGCCCTGAGATTGGGAGCATAGACACAGTAGAGACAGATCAAGGAGAGTTACAACAACGGTGTGTTTAAAGTGTTTAAATGTATGCTGCTCACAACTATAAATCTAGTACTCTTGAGGTAGGAGGGTAGCCTGGGGTACATAGTGAGTTCCAGAGTGAGACCATGACTCAAAAATCCAGAGTCAAAACAACCAAAGCGGGGAAAACTTCACCTCGTGCGCAAATCCAAAGCAAATGCACACATTTATCAACCATATCTTATTCATATTCATAACTGATAGATAATCTGGCCAAAACAGGATGTGAAGAAAATTCAGCCTCATGTGACATCCAGAGAACACACATGTGTCGAAGCTGGCAGCACTGGCATTGTTGACAGGAGCCCAAGGAGTTGTTTGGTTGGTTCACTGACTGGATGAACCTTCCTTTGCTCTCTGAACAATTAACAAGATGTTTTTTTCTTAAAGGAAGGTGGGGGTGGGAATAAGAATTTTAGAAAGGACACACACACACATTCACACACACATACACACACTCACTCACACACACATACATACTTACACACATATAACTCACACACATACATACACACACTTACACCCACTTTTTGCAGTGTCTTGCCTCTCCCTCGGCTTTCTTTCCCCTTCTTTGGACAGCCTAAATGTTAGCTTGACTGCGCCAAGCAGCCTGCAACGCTTAGCCCAGGTAAGAAGCGGGTACTTGCCAGTGCCTGTATTTCTGTCTATATTAAGACAGGCTGGCTCCAGAGCACAGCCAAATATGTTCGAGTGCAGAACGAAGCTGCTCCACGTGCCAACGATAAACTTCCTCTGAAAATACAAGAAAGAACTGCAAAAAGTGAGCCAGGTAGGATAAGTGAAAATAAAAAAAGAAATAGTTACACTATGGCTGTGGGGGGCAGCCACACTCACTTCGATGTTTGCTGAGTTGGGTTTTTTTGTTTGTTTGTTTTTGTTTTTGTTTTATTTTTATTTTATTTTATTTATTTTTTTATGGGGCAACAAAGATTTGTGCAGAGGGGTGACCACTACTCAAGACAGTTAGTGCTTAAATAGAGAGAGGCTCATTCATATAATTAAATCACATGTGAGAAACGTTGAGTAAATAAACAACTCTCTCTTTAGGGCGGACTAGGTTATAATTTTATTCCAGCTTAAGTCTTCCTTGGGACATACTCCTGTGACCTCATTCTTATGAGGAGAGTCTTTCCTTACAAATGAGATTTAGTTTGGAAAGCTGAAGCACCTGTCTGAGCGGATGACTTACTCCTGATAGCGCGGGAGGCCCAAATGCCATCTATGTAGCAGCTTCTAACCCTAGCGCCCAGAAATTGGTCAGTTCCCTGCACCCCTCTTTCTGTCTCTCATATGCGTGGACCACAGAACAACTCGAGGAATCTTCCTTAGGCACTGTCCTTGTCTGCTTCTGGGACAAGGTCTCTCACTGGCCTGGAGCTTGGCAAGCAGGCTGGGCTTGCTGGCCAGTGACCTCCGGGGATCTGTTTGTCTCTGCCTCCCCAGTGCTGGGATTGCCATCACCCACCACCTTGCTCAGCCTTTCTTTTAAAATGAGGACTTTGGGGGATTCAACTCAGGTCATTATGCTTGTGAGTCAAACGTTTTGTTTTTTTTGTTTTTTGTTTTTTTTTCCCACTGAGATATCTCCCCAACCCTAAGGATTCATTTCTTATCATCAATAAACACCTTCTGAGCTCTGGGCCAAACATACCATCGCTAACACAGCTCCAAAGCAATATGGGGACATTTGCACAGCAGGTGCAGCAGAGGGGTGTGTGTGTGTGGGTGTGCTCCCCAGCAGGCCGAGGTGATGCAGATGTTCTGACTCAATTGGATTTTCCTGACCAGGCTTGTCTGTGCTGCTCTGGTTAGTATGCGAACGTTTGCCACTCAAAACTGGGCCCGTGGCTCTCACAAGGAACGCAGTAACCTGACCAATCAGCTCCAAGTCTACATGTTGCCAGGGAAACCAATACATAGTCACAAAAGCAGAATGATCACAGTGGGGGAAAATATAAAATGCGGCCTTTTCATAGTCAGAGTGAGAAAGGGATAGCACAGGCTGGCCGTACGTGGCAGAGAATGATGGTGGGTTCAGGGCAGTGTGCGACATGGGTGTGCATGTGTGGCAACGGACAAGAAGAAGAACGGGCCTGTGTGTGAGGAAGAAAAGAACTAACACTCATTATGTAACTCGGCAAAAAACGGTCAAATAATAAGAGAAAGAGATAATAAAACACGTTTGTATGCCTCAGCCCAGAGTGAACGCAGGATTGCAGGGAGATGGCGGACGACGACTGTCTGTGGTAGAAAGACGAGCCACCTCAGGGGGTTTGGATACGCTTTCCCAGCAGCCCTGGATCTGTAGAATGCCACCATGCCCACTTAGCCAGTCAATGTCCCCACCTTTCCAAGCATGTACATGCTACTGCTCCCAGTTATCAAACCACCACTTGCTCTCAGACAGTACTCACCATCTGCAGGCTCACTGGCCCACCCATTTTGTTCTGGAATTCTTATCACAGTGCCCTCATGATACTGAGAAATGGGAGCCACAACAGACTGCTTCCCTGATGAGAGTTCCCATCCTGACTTCCCACTGCACAGCAAGTGATGACCATTGCCCTCCTTGGCTGAGCAGGCGCTGTCCCATCGGAGCACTGAACTCCTTGTCCTGTAGTCCACCCTCATGGATTCTCTAGTCCATTCTTTGAGTGTGCCAGCCTTATACACACTCGTATTTTTCATTAGGGCTGGGATATCAAAGCTCCTTGCTAGTTCGGCTGAAGTGACAGAGCTGTGTCCTCTCACTCACCTGGAAGCCAGGTCCCAAATCGAGGGATCTCAGTGTGGTCTTCCCCCCAAGGCTCTCTGGGTGTCTGATCCATGTCCTTCTGTAAGCTCCTGGTACTCAAGGGAGCCCCAGTTGTTCCTTGGCTTGCGGACTTGTCACTGTGGTCTTTCTTTGGTTGTCACCTGGGGGCCTTCTTGTGTCTCTCTGAGCCCTTTTTCCTATTATCAGGGCACCAGCCTCTGGATCAGGGAGCACTATAAGGGAGTAGGACCTCTTTTTAGAGTGAGCCACAAAGCTCTGTTTCCAAATACGACACTTGTGTTCATGCTTGTGTTCACCAGTCCTCAAAGGCAGAACTCCCTTGGACCTCTGCGGGGGGTTGCAATTCAGCCATCCTTTTCTATAAGAGGTGCTGTACATGAGTCTAGATTTCTGGGCATGGGTAAATTGAGGAAGACTGTGGGGAGCTGTGGAGCCTGAGGAGCACAGCCTTGGTTGTCTTGGGTCACACTCTGTCCTGTTCAGTCATAGAGTTTAGAGCTCCATCTTGTCTCAGCAACACAAGTATCAAGTCGCAGGTGAAAATATAATGTTGGGAGGGGTGACGGCTCAGTGGGTTAAGTGCTGTCTGCTCAGTTGTAAGGACCCAGGTTCGATGCCCAGAACCAACAGAAAAAGTCAGGCACAGTGGCATGAGCCCAGTGGGTTCCTGTGGGGAGATGGAAGGTGGAGAGGAGAGAATACTTGGATGCTCATGCCACACAGCCTCCACACCTCATCTCAAACAAGGTACAAAGGCGAGGACAAGCCCTGAGCTTCTCCTCTTAGCAATACACACACACACACACACACACCAGGACACACTGACATCTGCATTTACACACATGTCTATATACACAAATAACGGAAATGTAACACAGTTGAATTTCTAATTTTGAGTATAAGAGTCACTTTAGGCTTGGTGGTTAACTACTGGCTTCTCTTGCTGGGGATCCAGGTTGAGTTTTCAGCACCCACATAGCTGCTCATAACCTCTTGTAACTCCACTTCCAGGGTATCTGATGCCCTCTTCTGGCCTCTACAGGCACCTGCCCACATGGTACACATGCAGACAAGCAAGCATACACACACCAACACATAAATAAAAATAAAAGTTGAAAAAAAAAAAAGGATTAGCTTAAGTAGATTTAATTTTTTTTTCTGCTTGCTTTCCACTTTGGAAGTAACAACTGTAGAAAAAGACCAGGAACATGCCCTTGTCTCCGACCAGTTAAAGATGACGTTTCTGGATAGAACACTCCCCCTACAACCTCCCAGGTCTGCAGCTGCGCTGTGTTCTCAGCGAAAGAACCCAGCACACAAGGCTGACTAGGAGAAAGCGAACACCCAAGAGGCTCACCAGAGCTCACAAATCTGAGAGAAGGGGGAGCTGCTCTTTCTAACCGCCTGTATGCTTGGCATGGAGGTTCCGCTCTGCAGACAACCTCACCCATCTCCCCCTCTCTGCTAGAATGGCTGCAGCCTCTTCTGTCACAGCCTCTGTGCTCTGAGGCATCTATAATGTGTGACAAGCCGTCTTGTCAATGCAGCTGGCTCTGGAGATGATCTTGTTGCCTGAGGCCACTGGCGTTTGTTCTTGAGCAGATGCACTGGGGCCCAGCGTTACTGCTCCCAGAATCCATGTTAAGTGCACAAGCCACGGGGCGTCTCTCAACCACGCTGTGAGCTCGTCCCAGACTTACAGCCATGCTGGATAAATAAGATACATACGGATAGCAGTCAGATACATCTAGCATTGCTGATGGTCATTCTAATAGCACCATGTGCTTGGGAACTCGGTGCTTGTTCCTTCCCGGGTACTGTACTTGGTAGTCATGCAAATTTCACGGTCACTTGTTCTTACAGTCTGAGATAAGTTCTGTGTGTCTGAGGTTAGAGTAAGAAAGAGCTTCTTGGTGGAGAGAAAGCAAACAAATTGTATAACCGGTGTCACTGTCGGGGGACGACCCCCCACAGCCAAACTCCGGGGGTCCAAGGTTAATCAGTGATGTCTGTGGATTTGTAATGGATCAGATGGTCACGAGGGTCATTGGTTTGGGACTGTCCTACCCCAATGCCTCATATCAAGCGTTACCAGGCATTGGAGGCAGAATTTTATAAAGTGACCGTGGTGACCCTCACCCTCATTTATTCCCTTCCCCCCTTGGTAATGGGAGGAATCTGTTACCGCCGTGAGATGGGGCCCTATGAATGAAGGACCTTGCCGTTGTGATTATGACAAATAGCTGGAAAGATTCTTGGAACTGGGTGAGACAGACATGATCAGTGGCCCCTTAAGAGAAACGGGGCCATTTCTGAAGAGAGTTCCAAAGAATACAAGGGACAAATCTCCTTCTTGTTGTAGAGCTGACAGGGTCAGAGAGCAAGGGATGTGGGTTGTGACATGAGCCGTGAGAGGCATCGGATGGACAGAGACCAGTAAGAAAAAGGGGGGTCTCAGTCCTTCAACGTCAGGGGCCGACTTCCTTCAACAATCGGAAGGAGCTTGGAGACATATCTATCATTGGTTCTTGGATGTAAACACTACTCATGTAAATCCTGCTTTCATACCAGTAAGATTCCAAGGAGAGGACTTCCGGGAAAGAGGCCATGCCTGGACTCCCGACCTGTGAGTTTACTGGGCTCTGGGCCAGGATGCTGAATTACGGGCTATCTGAAAAAACAAGAGCTAGAAAATGGACATATTCCCAGATGTGCCCACACTATCCTATCGACTCCCCCAAGTGCCGTGAATAGCTTTCTGTAGTTTTAGGAAGTCATCTCCTGGGCGTGGACAATGGCTCAGTCCGTACCCTGCTGCCTCATAAACATGGGGAAGCGAGTTCAACCCTCAGAACCAAACCACATAAAATAGCAAAGAATTGTGTGTGTGTTTATCATCCAGGAGAGGGAGGAGAGAGGAGACAGATCCCTGGGGTTCACTGGCCAGCCAGTCGGCCTGGTGAGTGTGGCGCCCGTGAGATCGTCTGTCTAGAGTGTGGGTAGGTACCTGAAAAGTAACAGCGACCTCTATCGGCTTGGAGGAAGTTCTCCACTGGATGAGTCCTTGAGGCTGGGCCTCCTCCCCCAATCTGGTCCTACCCAATCCCAGGTTTACGATTCTCTTTTCTCTCACACAGGCTCATATGTAAGGGAGCCAAGCGTCCACGGATGGAGCTTTCTGAAACCATGAACCAAAACAAGACTTCCCTCCTTGAAATACAGTTTGTCTCAGGTATTTGTCTCAGAATGGAAATTCTTTTGCACACAGCTCTCCTTACTTCTAGTTCTCAATATCACCTGCTTCCTTCCTGTTCCCTTCTGACAGAGGATGCTAATAGCCCCTTTAAATGATATAGTGCTTTTGGCAAACTTCCTCAGGGCCATGCCGACTATACAGTGCTTTGCTGTGGTCTTTTGTGGGATCCCCTGAGAATTATGAATGGGTGCCGAGCTTCTGGCTACATCCTGCTCTTTAGCAAAGAGCTCGCCTTTGGTTCTCTTTCTAAGCTTCTCAGAGTCACTTTTGTTTGATACTGGATCCAGTGCAGCAGTTCTCAACTTGATTGGTCGTGACTGACCCCTTTGGGATCGTAAGACTCTTTCATAGGGGTGGCCTAACACCATTGCAAACACAGATGTTTACATTGTGATTTATCACAGCAGCAAGCTTACAGTTATGAAGAAGCAACAGAAATAATTTTATGGTTGGGGGATAAATGTATTAAAGGGTCGCAGCGTTAGGAAGGTTGAGAACCACTAGTCTAGTGGATGGAAGTGACAGGCAAGGGGCTCTTTATCAGGAGAGGCACGCTGAGAGACCTTCCCATCAAGACATCTCACTCAGAAGTATTTTATTTTGAAGCAAGCTCAGGTCCAAACTTAAAATAGGCTCTGATGTGGCGACGGAGCATGTTTTAAAGATTTGTTCATGTTTCTTGTGAAACTAAATTTCCCCCTGAATTCCATTTTCTTGTAGATTATTTTTTGAGACCTTCTGGAAAGGGAAGGTACGCTCTGTTCTGATAGGGAGTGATTCTATTTTGCATACTGACATGCATTTTAACAAGGAAAAGGTCATGGACTGGGTTGGTTCGGCTTGTTGGCGTGACAGCCGACATTTACCTGAGCGTTCTCGATACACTGCGGTTTAAAATAATTTAGTGAAATAATTGTCATGATTGATTTTATATTTCCTTTTTGGACCCAGAGTTCACCTTTGTTCCTCTTGGGGTGGGTAACTTCCAGGAGTAGAAATTTTCCTTTGATGGGAATCCACTTCTGAAATTCTAGATGGATGGCAAACTTTGATTAAAATCACGAACTCTTTTATGATCTCTTAGCGAAAGCTGGTGAACTCAATTGCTGCTGACATATTCCTTGACCAACATCTGTTCTTCGAGTGACATTAGTACAGCAGAAAATAAGCAGCTGAGATGTTTTCAGCATAATATTCTCCCTTGTAAATTCCACATCTCAGAGAGGATGTTGGACATTTAAACACATTGCCATCACAATAGTGGCCATGTGGTTCTTCTGGCCAATAGGATGACCAGACTTTTGACAAAGGAGAACAATGAAGTGGTTAATTTTAATCGTTGACTTTACACAGCCCAGTATCATCTGGTAAAAGAGTCTCAATGAGGGTCTGTCTGCCCTAGATTGGCCCATGGGCATGTCTGTAAGACATTCTCTTCATTAAGTGATGTAGGAAGACCCAGTCCACCATGGGCAACACCATTCCCTAGGTAAAGAATAGAGAAATTGAGCTAAGCACAAGCATCAGCATCCATGCATTAACTTCTGTCTGCTCTTGACTGGGGATGTGATGGACAGTTCAAAGCTTCTTCCCTGATTCCCTGCAATGATGGAGTTGTAAGCTGAAATAAAACCCTCCCTCCCCTAAACTTGTTTTGTTGTTGTTGTTGTTTGTTTGTTTGTTTTCTGCTTTTGTCCACTTTATCACAGAAACATAAATGAAACTAGATAACCCAGGTGTGTCTTGGGAGGAGTCGGTATAATGAAAGAAAGGAATGGATGTGACAACATCTGGAGTTCCCAATTCCACCTTAGAGAGCACGTCACAATGAACACAGCCATGGTCTCCTAAGGATAGACCTGGCCAAACTCTAACCCTGTGAAATGCCCCCTTGCATGGAAAGCAATACTAAGTATGAAGGTCGTGAGTGGAGGAGATTATCTGGGTGGCGAGAGAGAGAGAGAGAGAGAGAGAGAGAGAGAGAGAGAGAGAGAGAGAGAGAGAGAGAGGCAAGAAGGCAAGGAAGCATAGAATGAAAGCAGAGGTGATGTGCTTTGAGATTTGGGCGACAGGCTAAGCAGAAATACAAGATGTCATAGAAATGAATGAATGAATGAATGAATGAATGATAATGAATGAATGATGATAATGAATGAATGAATGATAATGAATGAATGAATGAATGGATAATGAATGAATGGAAAAGACATTGATATATCCTAGAGCTTCCAAGAGAAACACAATCTTTACAGATTCATTCATTTTTTATTTATGTGTGTATGTAAATGTGCATGTGGTTGGGGGTGCCCACAAAAGCCAGAAAGGGTCATCAGATTCCTCAGAGCTGGAATTCTCAGTGGTTGCAACCCTTCATACCTGGGTGCTGGGAACTGAACTCAGACCCTCGGAAAAGAGAGGCAAATGCTCTGTGCAACTGAGCCATGGCTCCAGCCTTGAGAAAGATGCTGTGACAAGTGGGCGTGCACCTTTGCCGGGTGCAGGTGAGCATCCTGGTGTATGGCGAGTCCAAAGTACAATCACAGGTGTCTTCTTCAATCTCTTTCCATCGTTTTTTTTATTTTATTTTTTTGAGATGGGGTCTGGGGTCTGTCATTGACCAGAGGCTTGCCAAGTAGGCTAGACTGACTGGCTGGTAAGATGGCTCCAGGGGTCCTGCTGTCTCTGAGTTTTCAGGCACCGGCCACCATGTCTGGCTTTCTTTGTGTAGCATCTGGGACTTGAACTCTGGTCCTTATGCTTGCATGGCAACCTCTACAGACTGAGCTGCTTACCCAGCCCTGGTTAACAACTTTCCCTTGGCACTGTAAGACTTATTCTGGATTGTGACCTCTGGGACCTGTGCTGCTTTAAGGCTTCAAGAAAGAGGTCATTGGTTACAGCAGCAAGAGGCAGCTAATGATAAAGTGATCCAGTGGGCATGGTACCAGTCTGGATAGTGGAGCAGAGACATGGCAGCATGCTTCCCTGCTCATAGTCTGGCCTCTGCCATCTTGGCACTGAGTTTGTTATTTTTCACTTAGTCCATGCTGGAGAGAAATAGATTTAATTTTTATAGAAACACTCCCTTGAGGTTTTGGTGCTACACGTGGTGGTTCCGAGTTGTCTTGGATTTGTGATTTGCTGATCTGGCTTTCATTCATTTCAGGGCTAGACTGAGGAGAGATGTCTCTGCTGTGACAGACACCTCACAAGCCCCTCCTTCATCTAACACTCACACACCAAGTCAGCGTTTTCACTATGGGGAGTCATCCCAAGTCTGAAACCAGACAGCTAGAACAGTTTCTACACCCCAGAGCCCACTAGAACCATTCAAACTCATCAACCCTCCGGTGGTACCCTGCCCTTCTTTGCCTTCCTTGTGGAAACCAAGAGGCTGAGGTCCATGCGTTCCCTTGCTCACTTCAGTATCCCGGACAGCCAGGTACTGCTCCTTCCAGCTCTGCAGGACGCATCTCTGGTTTCCTGCAGTGGAGAGTCAGTCAGTGACCTCATAAATCAGCCATTGGCCCATACTCTATGTTATGGAGGATGGTAAACAACAGCAGCAGCAACAACAGCAACAACAATAACAACAACAGTCTAGTAAGCCAGAGCATAACTTCAGAGCTTGAGAATCATTTGAAGAAGATAAATAGGATGATGCGATCGTGGTCCCCACCATAGACGTGGGGTACAGATGTTGCTTTCTTATGGTTGGGATATTTAGCTCCAGCCTGAATGTTGAAGGATAGAGTGGGGCCTGCCCAAGTATTTAGGGCATGATGCATGGGTGTGCGCGCAGAGATCGAAGAGATAGAAGAATTAGAAGGTCAAGTGGTTGGACAATGAGGAGGCTGTGAAAGAGACAGAGAAGGTCAGATGGAGTCAGACTAAGGTAAGGACTCTAGCTTTGTATCTAGGTACTGTGGGAAGCCACTAGAGGCTTGTGAGTGGACGCCACTGGCTCTAATGTATACGCTAGAGAGATCACTTTGAATAGTGCTATCTTAAGCACAGGGAAAGTGGGCCTGCCATATGGCATGGTCCAATTCTGTCATGCCAACATTCAAGGGTCCCTCCTGGGGTCTTAATGATTCTATTATAGCTGACTACTAATGTGCACAAGAGTTATGATCTGGGACGCCAGAGCCATGCTGCTTGTCTATCTCTGTGTGGTCTCTGCATCACAGAGGCTCTTTCTATGAAGTTGATAAATATAAGTACTTGGAAGTATTTTATGGATCAATGAAATAGCAATGAAGTTGGAGGTGCTTTAAGTTTATTTATAAAGCTGGGTCATCTAGAGGTCAGACAGCATTACAGCAAATGCAACTGTAATGAATATCTTTGATAAATTTGGTTTTTAAGCCCTAACCCACGTCTTACTGATTTCACATATTATGAGCTATAGACCCACAATTTCTCAAATGCAACTCTGGGGTGTCAGGCGGGGGGTAGGGGTGGGGCAACAAAACCAAAGCACCTTGTAACCAAATGGTATATTTTCAGATTTTTGCCATTCGTGTGATGGCCAAAATTAAACTAAGCCGATAAACACACACAGAGAAGTATGAATCAAGACACATGTATTTATCTTTATCTATCCTCCTGAATAGAAGTGGTGACATGTCCCTGCATAAATATTGGGTTTGATGACACAGATCTGCAGTAGCCTTTTGGGGATGGTTGTTTAATGTATAGGAACCAAATTACCTAAGGTCTGAGGAAGACTTGAATAAGAGGAATACACTTGAGTAACAGGATTCTAAATGGGAGACTATCAATGGCTGTATCTGAGAACAAGTGAGCGTGGTACAGCTAAACCCAACTGATGCATGCGCATGCAATCCCCAAATGGTTAGGCTCAGGGGACTTCATGGAAGAGTGGGTAGGAGGGTTGTGAGTACCAGAGGCCTAGGTCACCTGCAGGACGATGATGTCATCTAATTGTGTCAGGAAAGTTGCATCCAGGAAATCTCAACAATACGGTCACCTAAGCAAGACTTGCCCAATGGCAACAGCAGCCCGCACATCAGATAGATGGGGAGGGGGAAGGAGATCTTGCAAGGCTATATATTCCACTGTAGATGATTGTGAGCCACCATGTGGTTGCTGGGAATTGAACTCAGGACCTCTGGAAGAGCAGTCAGTGCTCTTAACCACTGAGTCACCTCTCCAGCTCTGGGTCATATCCCTAGATGAAGAGCTACAGGTAATTAATGGATGCCGAGAGAGGAAGGAGCACCGTTCTCTAAGAAGGAGTCCCTCATAAATTACTTAGTCCCAAGTGGCCAGCCTTAAACACTCACACGCGCACACGCACACGTGCACGCGCGCACGCACACACACATTCACATTCACAAACACACCACATACACACATACACACACACACACATTCACAAACACACACACATACACACACATACACATGCACTCACACAGACACATACCACAAACACACATGTACACACAGGCATACACAAGGACACACACAAGCAATGCTAAATTGCTACATTCTTTCCAGTAGTGACAAGCGCCAACAGGCCCCAAAAACCTGGGCGCTGTCCCGAGGCAAAAGTTCAAGGGAACTCAGTCTCCTGGAATGGTGGCATCCTCCATGTTCTTCCCTGGAACTGCTACATTCTTTCCAGTAGTGACAAGCGCCAACAGGCCCCAAAAACCTGGGCGCTGTCCCGAGGCAAAAGTTCAAGGGAACTCAGTCTCCTGGAATGGTGGCATTTTGTATAACGAATGTTCCAATGTCCTTGCTTTAGTTGGGAAACAGATCCATGTGCTTTCCCTTAATACATAGACTTATCAGATTCTGGGTAGTCAGTCCTTGAGATGACCCCTGGGGTCTAGGCAGCTAGTCGCTGCCCAACAAAGGAATTTATCACTCGAGGAAGAAGGAAGTTTGTGATCTATAAGGCACCAGGCTAGATCCTTAGAACCACAGGTAGCTAATTTACACCCATACGCTAGCATTACAATGGCCTAAGGGGAAGGTGGACTATAGGATCTTTGACTTGGAGATTAAGCCCTTGCCCCCAGCTGCTGACTTTGTATTGTCTTTAGGTGAGGCTGTCTTTGATCCCAGTTGTGAACATTTTATGTTATCCCAGTTGTTTCCTGCTAGCCCTTCCAGGTTTGCATTCCTCTGTTTGTGTACCTACTTCCCTGTTTTCTTCTGTATAAATAGTCTGATGCTCAATTTGACAATTTGCATTCAGATACCACACTCTCTTGTGTCCGTGTCTGTTTGTCACCCCTCATTCGCCGAATCCTCGCTCACCTGCAACCAGAGACCCGTTCCCCGCAGATCAGGGACCCCAGGAGAGTCCGTCTGCGGCACTAAATGACTCAGCAGGTTATATTTTCTCTTTCTCTCTCTCTCTCTCTCTCTCTCACACACACACACACACACACACACACGTACATATATCTGACACTAATAGTTTAAGGTGAGGTCACGAGGAGCGGTAAGAACACAGGAGGACTTGGGGGATGAGAAGGAGGGGACAGTGATGATGTAAAGAGAGCTTGTGCATGCAATTCTCAAAATCCGTTTTAAAAGGTAAAAAGGATGAGTTGCTGTAATCATACATAACTATTTCTCATACATAACTATTTCTGTAGAATACATAAAACACGCACTTGAGTTGCAGCGGACAACATTAGAAAGAAGGCAGACAGTTAGAATACCGAGATTGAAAAGAAAAACCACTGGGAACATATGCTTCTTTCTGCTTTACCCCAGTAATTTTACCAGTGCAAGGAATACACTTTATAATCTATTCGGTTGGAGACTGGGATGGGCTAGTCTGTAGCCTCGCGCCTATAATGGAGCCTGGCAGGCAGTAGGTCCTGGTATCACTCCAGGAGAGTATGAACCGGATGCTGGGACCCATCAAAGTGCTGGGTGGGCGGAGTGGATCTCAGCTCTCAGCACCTCCCCAGAGCTCTTGTTTCTCCTCCTATCTTGATGCCTTGCTGAAACAGACAGACAGAGAAGTCCTCTCTAGATAATCAAAGGCTCTGGGAGAGGCAGGATGGAGAGGAGTGTAAAGAGTTTTTGTTTCAGTTGGATAAAGCTTTAGCAATCTGTGTAAACAGCCAAGAGCCTTGTTTCTTGATAAAAGACTCTCTAATCAGTTCTAATCCAAGAGCATCGTTGGCACTGAGAGATTGTAAAGGCAAAATATTCACTTTGAAAAATGAAACCTATTCAATTCAGGGCATTGTAATTTCCCATTGTGAGGCTGTGGTACCGGCGATTAAATTCTATTGTGTGTCTGCAGCCCTCGTTAGCGGCGATGTTTGCTATTATTAACTGATATTCTAAGAACATCCGCTAGCTCTCCACGGTGAAGAGCTGCTTGGCTCCTGAGAGATAATTTGCATACGTCTTGAGTTTGCCCTTCATGGTCTTTTCTTCCTCATTCTCTGTGCTATACGTATCTGGGATTCCATCTCATAGGGTCTGCCTCGTGACATACTCCCTAAGCATGCTCAGTTGTCCGGCCCTGTCGTTCACATCTGGATAACCCTGGAAACTTATGCATGACTCTGCTATCTGTTTCTTGTGTGGCAGGAAAAATTCTTTCTGAAAAGAAGTGCCTTAGGTTGTGTTTCGAGCAGCAGAACCCAAGGGGAGGATTTGTGTCAAGACACAGGTTCACAGGTCTGACGGGGCCTGCATGTGAAACCTGTGGGTATGGAAGTGTCCATGCCTGGAAGTTTCGAGTTTTACTTCCAGATTTTGGAATGTTTATAGAGGTTTTACTAGTTAAGCATTCCTAACACAAAAAATCCAGCACCTTCATTTTGAAATGTTCGTCTTCTATTGACATCTTTGCGTATGTATGTGTGTATATGTGTGTGTGTGTATGTATGTATGTATGTATGTTTGTGTATATATGTGTGTGTATGTATGTATGTATATATGTATGTGTGTCTGTATATGTATGTGTGTATATGTATGTATGTGTGTATATGAATGCATGTGTGTATATGAATGCAAGTGTGTATATATGTATATGTGTGTATATGTATGTGTGTATGTGTGTATATGTATGTATGTATATATGTATGTGTATAGATATATATGTGTGTATGTGTGTGTGTGTATATGTGTATGTATGTATGTATGTGTGTGCATTTATGTATGTGTGTATGTATGCATGTGTATTTATGTGTGTGTATGCATGTGTATGTATCTGTATATGTTTATGTATGCATATATGTGTGTATATGTGTGTATGCATTGCAGTCTGTCCACAGCTTTAGGGATGCTCATTAGTCACAAATACTAATGTAACAGTGGTGCCAACAAAGTCACATGCAAAAACTACAGACTTGAGGCCTTCCAGTGTCAAAGTCCTCAATGTCAAAGAACAAGCGTGACCTAGAAAGGCCAGGGATGGAAGAGGGGAGCAGAGCGACCGCCTATGAGAGAGGCCCAGGCTTTAAGTTAGCACACTGTGGCACCTCGTAGAAGCAGTGTGAGGACAGAAATTAGGCAAATTCTGGTCTACAATAGTAATTATGGCCTATTAAGTAGAGAAAACGAAAGCAGGTGATGAAGCCAGGGGTGACTGTCCTGCGTCATCAGAGATTGGGCTCAGAGGAAGATTCAGAATGAAGTTTGAAGTTAAAACTACCAGGGCAGTAGACATTTGCTGTGGGAGAAAGAATGGTGATTCCTGACGGTTGGGCTTGAGTAAGCTGGTGGTTATGGGAGGTGGCCGGGATGAGGAGGCCCTTGAGTAACACAGGGACAGGAGGGAGCAGGGTAGGTTGCTGGGCTAGAGGAGCACACATTTCTAATGGGCAGTAGCCTCTATCACTGCAGCCCACTGTCAAACAGCTATTTCCTCTCTATCACCAATGCTATCCATTCCACGGAGCTGAGGTCACGTGATTCCAGCATAATGCTGGTCATTGGTCAACAGCACTGTTTACATGTGTACTCCCATGCCTTACTGTAGGGAAAATAACTTCTGATCCTTATCAGCTGAGCCCTCCGTGAAGGACCCGTTTGGGGCTTGTACCTCAGGAAACAGATGTGCACGCTCAGTACCGGAAGCAGAGCTGTCTTACCTGGCATCCATCAGAGAAAGGTAGTCTTCCCCGTGCATAGGAGAGCTGAAGAAAAATACAAACGTCTAAGCGTTCCGTGTCACGTGGGAGAAAGAGTTAGAATGTCGCCACAGTGAGAGGAAATCAATGGGACAACTTTGGAGACCCGTTTCAATCTGCCGTTTGACATTGTTTTCTCGCAGTAATTTTCTCACGATGTTAACACTATTGAGTTTGCCTATTGATTCTATTATTTTTGACCTTGCATGAGTGTGGTCTAATCTTACATGCCATAAAATTTCCTCTCACAGCTAAAATTATTGTATGGCTCTGGAGGAAACTTCCAATCAGGTCGGGCACCCCCCTTAGGATTTTGATGGGCGTATAAATGGCTATAATGAGTTGTGTTGACTTCCAATATGCTTTCGAGTTGTTTACAATTTATTAAATGCTCCAAGTGAGGTCATCACACAAACGATCAACCGTATTGATGGAAACACTCAAGACCCGATGGATTGAAGGCCACTGACAAGCCAAACCATATTGGCCAACTTGAATTCCAGTCAATAGCATAAATATATATTTGGCTCCCAAATCGAAGCCAACTTCACATTCCCATTCGTTATTCTGAAAACCCTGTTAAATAAATATCTCCAAAGGGTCCCGCTGGAAAACACACTCTATTTACCCCGGTAACTCCCACAGTTAGACCCATTTCTGGAAAGTCAATAATCTGAGCTGAAAGAGTTCATAAAGATGGGAGGTATTTGATGAGAGCCCAAAAGCTCTTGAATATTTTTCTTAAGAGAAGAATAGATTTATTGTTAGCTTTCAGAGGGGGGGGTTGGCAGCTACCCTCTCCAAGGGCTTAGGAAGTATAGTCACAACACCCCATCAGAGAAGCCACTCCTTCATCCTCCCTCCTCTGTATCTCTGTAGGAGGTCAAACCACCTGGACAGCACACCTCCCATCAGGCCTCTGAAGCAGCTCTTGCTCAGTCTCTAGGCAAAGTCATTTTGGGATTTACTGGCATCTTGCTAATGGGTTTGCCCACAAACACTTAGGAAAGCATTGCTAGAAGAGTTAATTTGCCTCTTAATGATTTAATTATATGCTACAGCTTTGCTGTGGAGGAATAACAATGCTCCTCTCTTCCCTGCTGCTGGAGGCTGCGGATTTGGGAGACTTTTGGAAAAGCACACCATTGGCTTCTCTCAGAGAGAGAAGGAATGAGTCACAGAGGAGGGGGGGGGGCATTTTCTTAGCCCCTAATAGCTATTCCCACTCAGAGAGTTCCAACAGGCCAACACTGATGGGCATGACAAATGTGCTGTGATTTATTTTTGCATTGTCTTGATTGACCCCACAGAGTGAGTCTGGTCTTCCATTTCACATCAGGCTCATTGGGGTCACCCGGTAGCGCCATGTGCAGAGATCTAAAGTGGATGAGGGACTGGGGAAGTGAGTCAGTGGGTGAAGGGCTTCCTGTAGGAGACTGAGCTTGAAGACCTGGGTTTGGATCTCTAGCACCACTCAAAGGCTGGGCATGTCAGTGTGTGCACTAAGAAGAGACAGAGGAGTGCTGGGACTTGCTGGCCCACCAGGATTCCTGAATAGGTGAGCTCTAGCCTCAGTAAGAGGCCATGTTTCAAAGCATCAAGGAGGACAACAACAGAGGGAGCCACTTGGGACTGCCCTGTAGTATCTACTTGTACATGTACACACATACACATGTATCTGCAAACATACAGGAACATATACAAGCATGTACACACATGTGTGCACACACAATAATCAAATGGACAGGTTAGAAGTCCATTGGGCTCCTTTGGATAATCAATGTCAACTTTTCACCATCAAAGCCCTCTTTCTTTCTTTGTTTCTTTTCTTGTTTTTTCTCTCTCTTTTTCCTTTCTTCCTTTCTTCTTTCCTTTCTCTTTCTTTCTTTCTTTCTTTCTTTCTTTCTTTCTTTCTTTCTTTCTTTCTTTCTTTCTTTCTTTCTTTCCTCCCCTCTTCTTCCTCCTCCTCCTCCTCCTCCTCCTCCTCCTTCTTCTTCTTCTTTGTGTCTGACTCTCAGTTTACCTGTTTTTTTGTTTTTTTTTTTATTGGATATTTTCCTTTAATTGTATTTCAAATGTTATTCCCTTTCCCAGTTTCCCCTCCACCCCCCATTCCCTCCCCCTTGCTTCTATAAGGGTGTTCCCCCATGCACCCACCCACCTGCCTCCCTGCCCTGGCATTTCCCTACACTGGGGCCTCGAGCCTTCCTAGGACCAAGGGCCTCTCTCCTCCCATTGATGCCTGAAAAGGTTGTCCTCTGTTACATATGCAGATAGAGCCATGGGTAACTCCATGTGTACTCTTTAGTTGGTGGTTTAGTCCCTGGGAGCTCTGGGGGGATCTGGTTGGTTGATATTGTTGTTCTTCCTATGAGGTTGCAAACCCCTTCAGCTCCTTTAGTCCTTTCTCTAACTCCTCCATTGGAGACCCTGTGCTCAGGCCAGTGGTTAGCTGTGAGCATCCACTTCTGTATGTAAGGTTCTTGCAGAGCCTCTCAGGAGACAGCTATATCAGGCTCCTGTCAGCAAGTACTTCTTGGCATCCACAATAGTGTCTGCATTTGGTGAATGTATAGAGTTGGATGCCCAGGTGGGGCAGTCTCTGGATGGGCTTTCCTTCAATCTCTGCTCCACAATTTGTCTCCTTATTTGCTCCCATGAGTATTTTATTCCCCCTTCTTAAAAGGACTGAAGCACCCACAGTTTGATGTTCCTTCTTGAGTTTCATGTGGTCTGTGAATTGTATCTTGGGTATTCTGAGCTTTTGGGCTAATATTTACTTATTGGTGGATACCATGTGTGAGTGAATACATATCGTGTGTGTTCTTTTGTGATTCAATTACTTCACTCAGGATGATATTTTCTAGTTCCATCCATTTTCTAAGAATTTCATAAATTAATTGTTTTTAATAGCTGAGTAGTACTCCATTGTGTAAATGTATTACATTTTCTGTATCCATTCCTCTGTTGAAGGATATCTGGGTTCTTTCCAGCTTCTGGCTATTATAAATAAGGCTGCTGTGAACATAGTGGAACATTAGTCCTTGTTATATGTTGGAGCATCTTTTGGGTATATGTCTAGGAGTGGTAAAACTGGGTCCTCAGCTATGTCCAATTTTCTGAAGTACTCCAGGCTGATTTCTAGAGTGGTTGTACCAGCTTGCAATCCCACCAACAATGGAGGAGNGTTCCTCTTTCTCCACATCCTTGCTAGCATCTGCTGTCACCTGAGTTTTTGATATTAGCCATTCTGACTGGTATGAGGTTGAATCTCAGAGATGTTTTGATTTTCATTTCCGTGATGCATTTGCTGTTCCTCAGTCGAGAATTCTTTGTTTAGCTCTGTACCCCATTTTTAAAATAGGGTTATTTTATTCTCTGGAGCCTAACTTCTTGAGTTCTTTGTATATATTGGATATTAGTCCTCTATCAGATGTAGGGTTGGTAAAGATCTTTTCCCAATCTGTTGGTTTTCGTTTTGTCCTATTGACAGTATCCTCTGCCTTACAGAAGCTTTTCAATTTTACGAGGTCCCATTTGTTGATTCTTGATTTTAGAGCATAAGCTACTGTTGTTCTGTTCAGGAAAATTTCCCCTGTGTCCATGTGCTCGAGACTCTTCCCCACTTTCTCTTCTATTAGTTTCAGTGTATCTGGCTTTATGTGAAAGTCCTTGATCTACTTGGACTTGTGTTTGTACAAGGAGAATAAGAATGGATTGATTTGCATTTTTCTACATGCTGACCAACACCGGTTGAACCAGCACCATTTGTTGAAAATGCTGTCTTTTTCCACTGGATGTTTTTAGCTCCTTTGTTAAAGATTAGGTGACCATATGTGTATGGGTTCATTTCTTCAATTCTATTCCATTGATCTACCTGTCTGTCTCTGTACCAATGCCATACAGTTTTTANCACTATTGCTTTGTAGTACAGCTTGAGGTCAGGGATGGTGATTCTCCCAGAAATTTTTATTGTTGAGAATAGTTTTCGCTACCCTGAGATTTTGCTGTTTCAAATGAATTTACAAATTGCTTTTTCAAACTCTATGAAGAATTGAGTTGGAATTTTGATGGGGATTGCATTGAATCTGTAGATTGCTTTCAGCAAGTTAGTCATTTTTACTGTATTAATCTTGCCAATCCCTGAGCATGGGAGATCTTTTCATCTCTTGAGATCTTCTTTGATTTCTTTCTTCAGCGACTTGAAGTTCTTATCACACAGATCTTCCACTTGCATGGTTAGAGTCACATCAATGTATTTTATATCTGGCCCCTGGATGGCCGTGGCCTCTCTCTGCTTGTGAGTCTCTCAGGAGACTAGGGTGTGATCTCTGGAAGCAGATCCTGCAGTAAGATGTGGGGAGCACGGTGTGGGGAGCACGATGTGGGGAGCACGGTGTGGGGAGCACGATGTGGGGAGCACGGTGTGGGGAGCACGATATGGGGAGTTTTATGTTCTTTTGTGGAACATCTCTAACAACGGAGAAGTAGAAGATGGCAAGACTGGGCAGGGGCAGTAACTGAATGACCACACAGCCAGCCAGAGCCTTGGCCTCTCAGGAGGCTGTGAATTTGGCCCTGTCCAGAACGCCTATACAGGACAGAAGAGCCAGTCTTTACTCCTCTTTTTGCATTGTCTCCTTGATGCTGTCACCTGGGTCCACCTGGCACTTGGCAGCTGGAAGTCAGACCATATGCCCCACAGAAGACAACAAGGAGAAATGTGAGCATCTCTGTGTTCATGGTGGTACCCTGGCTCACATACATCTATAGAAACACTAGTCAGGGCCACAGGGATGGCTTAGCCTGTACGTTGTTTGCTTTATAAACAAGGGGGTGGAAGTTTGATCTCTGATCCTACGATTTTTAAAATAGCAGGGATAGGGATGTAGTTAGAGCTATGGCTCAGTGGATAAGAGGAACCAGACGACCTGGAATCCATTCCCAGTACCTACCTGGTAGCAGACAAGCATCTGCAACTCTAGTTCCAGGGGATCCAGTGTGCTCTTAAGGCCTCTGAAGGCATCAGACATTTGTGTGGTGCACAGACATGCATGTAGGTAAAATGTGCATACACATAAAATAAAAAGGTAAAAATACATACATACATACATACACACACACACACACACACATACCTACCTACCTACATACATGCATATATATATATATATATATATATATATATATATATATATTCCTGGGTTTGGTAGTTGGTGCATTCTTGTAATCTTAATATGGGGAAGTGGGACTTCCTGGGTGGCCAGCCTAGCCTATGTATTGAATTTCAAGAGAGTGTAAACACTGACACAAATAAACAAACAAATACTAGGTGTACAGTGACTGGAAAATAACAGCAGGGGTTCACTTCTGGCTTCCACATGCACAAATGGACATACACACACATGCACATGCACAATGCACACACATACACATGTACACACGTGCACACACATGCACACACACACACACATACACACTGACCCCACCCCTGCTCTAACAAGCTGGATCGACGGAGGAGATGAGCCAAGCTTGAACATCCAATCTACAAGATGAGGATAATGGGACCCTTCCAATTAATCCTGGCGAGAGCTTGGGATAATTATCTGGAAGGGGGCTATTCTCATGTACCTGTGGAGAAACCCCTGTCCTGGTCACCCAGCTGTGTCTCCACTGCCCACCACACCTCTCATCTCAGTTCTTAAGTACCCACTTTCTGTCCAGTGCACCTAAAAGTTCTCTTCAAATCTCATGCAACACAGGAGGATTGGTTAGTGTCCTTGACTGTAAGACCTAATCCTGGAGGTGCCATAGATGAAGAACGGACACCCGATCCTGCCTGCTGTTAGAAAGTAGCTGTGTGGTCCACATGGGTCCCTCCAGGAACCTACTTGAAAAGCTAGCAAGCATTTTTCCCTTGGTCAGGTAGGAAGGGCCCCTAGGTAGTGTTGGAGGCCAGAGATGACTGCATTCACCTTCCTGGTGCAATACCAACCCAGGTGAGAGCAGAAGATCTTGCAGCACCTATTATGGGCTGTGCATTAAGGCAAGCCTTTTTTTTGCATTTCTTTGCAGTACTTCAAGGGAAGTGTTATCCTTAGGCCTATTTTAGTGAGAAAATGGAGGCTCACAAATGTGGAGGGAACTTCTTCAGCCCCCACAGCTAGCTCCGGCTGGATGTCAGAATGGAACAAATGTAGTCTGACACTAGACTCTGGTGTGAGGCAGATGGGATCATGCAGGAAGTTTTCACACATCCTCCAGGAGGAAGCTGTGAGGGTTTGCAGCCATGTTTGTCCCAGTGTTGTCGCGTGAGCGCTCCTTTCCTCACTTTTCCCAGTTGGGGTACGTTCCCCTCCAAGTCTTTTTATCAGTTCAATTGCACTTGACTTTAATGTCATCTTCTTGCAGATTAGCCTCCGCCTCGCACCAGCGTGTTGTAGGGTTTGAATGTGCACGTACATCCACAAATGGAATGTTAATATTAGTACAAAATTATGTTATTTTCTCTGTATATGAAATAAAATTTAAAAGGATAGAGTCCTTTATTAAAAAATATTTTTAAAACTGTTTTTAGAGTCTCCCCCCCCCTCTCTGTGTGTGTGTGTGTGTGTGTGTGTGTGTGTGTGGTCTGTAGTTACATGCATATGTGTGTGGGTACCCAAGGGAGCCAGGAGCACAGATCCCCAGAAGCTGGAGTTATGGACAGCTGTAAGCTTCCTGACAGGAGTGCTTGGAACCAAATTCAGATTGTCCACAGGAGCTGTGAGTACTTGTACACTCTGAGCCAGCTCTCCCTGCTCTGAACAACAGAAGCTTTGCTGGACAGTGTTATTAACAAGTGGCCTCTATTATACCTATATTCCATAGAATATACCCAGAATATACCTAGAGTATACCCAGAAAGGGAAGTCAGATGCTCCTGGGTTCACTACCCCAGGTCTGCTGTGGATGTGTGATGTTGCCTTGAGGCACTTTTCTTGAAGAATTTGGGGGGTTGCTTATGTAGATTATCATATCATCTGCAAATAGTGATAGCTTGAATTCTTTCTTTCTGATTTGTCTCCCTTTGATCTCCTTTTGTTGTCTCGTTGCTCTAGCTAGAACTTCAAGTACTGTTTTGAATAGATAGGGAGAGAGTCGGCAGCCTTGTCTTGTCCCTGATTTTAGTGGGATTGCTTCAAGTTTCTCTCCATTTAATTTGATGTTGGTTGTGGGTTTGTCATATCTTGCTTTTATTATATTTCTCTAAAATGTTTAATATGAAGGTGGGTTAGATTTTGTCAAAGGCCTTTTCAGCATCTAATGAGATGATCATGTGGCTTTTTCTTAGAGTTAGTTTATATAAAGAATTATGTTCATAGATTTTCATATATTGAACCATCTCTGAAACCCTGGGATGAAGCCTACTTCATTGAGGTAAATGATATTTTTGATGTGTTCTTGGATTCTGTTTGTGATAATTTTATTGAGTATTTTTGCATCGATATTCATAAGCAAAACTGGTTTGAAGTTCTCATACTTTGTTGGGTCTTTGCGTGGCTTAGGTATCAGAGTAACTGTGGCTTCATAGAATAAATTAGGTAATGTTCCTTCTGGTTCTGTTTTGTGGAATAGTTCGAGGAGTATTGGTATTAGCTCTTTAAGGCGTGGCAGAATTCTGCACTAAAACTATGTGGCCCTGGGGGTTCTTTTGGTTGGGAGGTTTTTAATAACTGTTTCTATTTCCTTAGGGGCTATGGGACTGTTTAGATAAGTTTACTTGATTTTGATTTAACTTTTTGGTACATGGTATCTGTCTAGAAAAATCATCCATTTCATCCAGATTTTCTAGTTTTGTTAAGTATAGGCTTTTGTGGTAAGAACTGATTTTTTTTTTTTTAAATTTCCTCAGTTTCTGTTGTTATGTCTCCCTTTTCTTTTCTGATTTTGTTAGTTTGGATACTGTCTCTGTGCCTTTTAGTTAGTTTGGCTAAGGGTTTATCTATCTTGTTGATTTTTCTCAAAGTGCTAACTCTTGATTTTGTTTATTCTTTGTATTATTCTCTTTGTTTCTAACTGGGTGATGGCTGGATATAAAATTAACTCAAACAAATCAGTAGCCTTTCTTTATACAAATGATAAATAAATAGGCTGAGAAAAAAATTAGGGAAACAACACACTTCACAATAGCCACAAATAATAGTAAATATCTTGGTGTAACTCTAACCAAGCAAGTTAAAATCTGTATGACAAGAACTTTAACCCCCTAAAGAAAGAAATCAAAGAAGACTGCAAAAGATGGAAAGATCTCCATGCTCATGGATTGGTAGGACTAATATAGTGAAAATGGCCACCTTATTAAATGCAATCCCCATCAAAATTCCAACTTAATTCTTCACAGACATGGAAAGAGAAATTCTCAACTTCATATGGAAAAACAAAAAAAACTCAGGATATCGAAAACAGTTCTCAACAATAAAAGAACTTCTGGAGGAATCACGATCCTGACCTCAAGTTGCGCTACAGAGCAATAGTGATAAAAACTGCATGGCCAATCAACAGAATAGAATAGAAGACCCAGAAATAAACCTACACACATATGGACACTAGATCTTTGACAAAGAAACCAAAACCACATAGTGGAAAAAAAGAAAGCATCTTCAACAAATGGTGCTGGGCTAACTGGCAATCGGCATGTAGAATATATATATATATATATATATATATATATATATATATATATATACTCCTGCACATCTCAAGTCCAAGTGGATCAAGGACCTCAAAATAAAACCATATACACTGAATCTAAAAGAAGACAAAGTGGGAAATAGCCTCAAACACACTGGCACACGGGAAAATTCCCTGAACAGAACACCAATGGCTCAGGCTCTAAGATCAACAACTGGGCCTCTTGAAACTAAAAAGCTTATGTACAGCAAAGGACACTGTCAATAGGACAAAACGGCAACCTACAGTTTGGAAAAAGATATTCACTGACTCTACATATGATACAACGCTGATATTCAAAATACATAAAGCACTCAAGAAGTTAGACTCAAGAAACCCAAATAGCCCAATTAAAAAATGGGCTACAGAGCCAAATAGAGAATTCTCAACAGCGGAATTTCTAATGGCCAAGAAGCACTTAAAGAAATGTTTAACATCCATAGTCATCAGGGAAATGTAAATCAAAATAACCATTTAGAATGGCTAAGATCAAAAAATCAAGCAACAGCACATGCTGGTGAGGATGTGGAGAAAGAGGAACACTCCTCCACTGCTCGTGAGATTGCACCTGGTACAACCATTCTAGAAATCAATCTGGTGATTTCTCAAGAAATTGGAAGTAGTTCTACCTGAAGACCCAGCTATACCACTCCTGGACATATACCCCAAAATGGTCCACCCTTGCCACAAGGACACCATGTTCCACTATGTTCACAGCAGCCTTATTTGTAATAGCTAGAACATAGATGCAACTCAGACGCCTCTAAACCAAAGAATGGATAGAGAAAATTGTGATTTATTTACACAATGGAATACAATTTGGCTCTTAAAAAGTGAGGAGATCATGAATGTTGCAGGTAAATGAATGGAACTAAAAACTAGCATCCTGAGTGAGGTAACCCAGACTCCAAAGGACATGCATGGTATATAGTCACTGATAAGTGGATATTAGCCAAAGAGTACAGAATACCCATGATACACCCCGCAGACCCTAAGTTGAACAAGAAGAAAGGCCCAAGTGAGGAAGCTTCAGCTCCACTTAGGAGGAATAAAATATCATATGAGGCAGAGGGAGAGAAGGATCCTGGTAACAGTGGGAAGGGGGGGGAAGGGGGCCAGGATCAGGTATAGAGGTGGGGAGACAGGAGAGAGTCCCAGAGGGCCAGGATCAGGTGTAGAGGTGGGGAGACAGGAGAGAGTCCCAGAGGGCCAGGTGAGTGGATGGAAATGTGTGGCTTCCTGGGGAGGGAGGTGGAGGGAACTTCTAGAAAGTTTCAGAGACCTGGGATGTGAGAGGCTCCCAGGACTCAATGTGGAGGATGACCTTAGCTGAGATGCCCAACCGTGAGGAGATGCAACCTGAAGAGACCACCTCCAGCAGGTAGACAGGGCTCCCGGGGAAGGGATGTTAACCCAGAATTGTTCCTGTCTGAAAGAAAGTCAGGGACAAACACGGAGCAGAGACTGAAGGAAAGACAGCCATCCATTGACCTGACCAACTTGAGATCCAGCTCATGGGCGGGCACCAAACCCTGACACTATTACTGATGCCATATTGTGCTTGCAGACAGAAGCCTAGCATGGCTGTCCTCTGAGAGGTTCTGCCAGCAGCTGACTGAGGCAGATGGAGATACCGACGACAGCCAACCATGGGACAGGGGACGGGACCCTTACAGAAGAGTTAGGGGAAGGACTGAAGGAGCTGAAGGGGATGGCAACCCCATAGAAAGATCAACAGTGTCCACTAACCTGGACCTCTGGGAGCTCCTAGAGACTAAGTCAGCAACCAAAGAGCCTACAAGTGCTGGTCTGACCCCCTCCCCCTACACCACCGCCATGCACATCTGCAGCAGAGGGCTGCCTTGTCTGACCTCAGTGGGAGAGGATGTACCTAATCCTATAGAGAGGATGCCCCAGGGAAGGAGGATGACTAGAGCAGGCTGGGAGGAGCACCTTCTCAGAGGCTTAGGGATGGGGGATGGGATGAAGAACTCTGGGAGGGGGGTTACCCAGAGTGGGGGGCAACATTTGGGACGTAAATAAATAAAATAATTAAATCAACTTTAAACAGTTTCTTTTACACATCTCCGTCTGCAGATAGGCTCAGCATTGCGACCCGTGTCTTGGATGTGTTTTGTGAGGCTGTGCTCTTAGATGCCTAGATCATAGGATTTGCTCAGGAAAGACTCATGCGGCATGATCCCACAGTCCTGTGTGGCTGTGAAGGTGTACCTGACTTGGTTGCCCCACTGGTTTTTTTTCCTTTTCAGGTCAGTAGGAACAGCTTACACTCTCTGTGAAAATAACTTCTCACCAAGGTCAAGTTCACTAAGCAGCTGAGTTAGGGGAGAGGAGAAACCCCAGAGCCCTCTCTTGGGTCTGGTGACTTGGCTTCCCAGTGGAAAGAGCCTTCCTTCCAGAGGGAAAGAGACATCAGTGATAATCCATCTCTGCCAGGTGTACCTGGCCCTGGAGGTGATCACCTCCTGGGAGGCCCCTTTGGGGGTGTCTAGCCTGGGGCTCCATTTCTAAAAGTATCCATTTCCCCAGAAACATTGTAGCCCTTTCTTGAAAGGCGTGGGTGTCCTGGCACTCTGCTTGGAACGGCACTGCAGTCCTGGAGGCAGCTTGGTGGGTTTTTTTTGTTTGTTTGTTTGTTTTCATCCCTTTTAAGGGTGTATATTCTTTTTGCCACTTTCCATTCCAACCCCTGATGTCTCCTGCGTGGTGACACATGCCCAAGAGGAGAACTGAACAGGAGGGCGTCCCCCCAGTGAGCCCTCCGTGGTGTGATTCTTTTTCTCTTTAGCTAGTACAAGAGAATCTTTACACTGTGGTCACCACTTTTCCAGAAAGCATGGTCCCTGATACTCTGCATGGCTAGAGGCAGCTTCCTGAAGCATTAACTCTGAAGCCAGACTCAGAGATACCTTAGGACTCCCGGGAGTGCCAGAAACCCAAGGATGCTAAAAACCCTTATAACATTAGCATAAGGTTTGCATATAATCCATTCACATTTACGAACATGCTTTAAAAATCTCTTATTTATAACACCTAATAAATGTAAACGCTACGTAAATCTATATAGTAATAAATGAATAGTTGTACTGTTTTTAAGGCACGATGACAAAAAAGAAAGGTTCATACATGCTCAGCATACATGTCATTATTTTGGGGGACACTTTATCCACATTGGTTGAATCCATGGATATGGATAATTGATGTGGGGGATAAAGCAAAAAACAAAAACAGAAAACAAAACAAAACAGAGAAATGGCAGCAACCAAAGTATGCTACCAGTAAGAGGAAGGTTGGGGAGTAACTAAGGCATATTGGGAAGTGCATTCCTGCTGTGCCCTGCAGGACCTCACAGAGCTCACACCAGGGTGATCTGTAGAAGGCATGAAGATGCTGGTGTGCACACATCAATCTCTACCATCTCCAGCTTGAGGACTACTCCCATGGCAGTGGTTTCCTCTCTCTTCAGGTCTTCTGTGACATGCTCAGCAGGAGCACCAACAAGAACCAACAGACAAAGGTGATGTCAGGCCATCAGGGGATGGGGGGTGGGGGTTGGGGGGNGGGGGAGTCGGGGGGGTGGAGCAGATAAAGGCAGGCACTAGGGACAATGGTTGCAAGGTATCTCCATGGATTGACTCTTTGGTTTCTAGTTTCTCGGGTCTCTTTAGGCTCTGTACGTGGTGTTGAGGTGAGGCACATAATCAAGGCTCACCTCCTCCCTGGGAGTATGTGTGAAGGAGGGGAGGAGATGGTGTGAAGGAGGGGAGGGGAGGGGAGGGGATAGGGAGCCAGAAGAGGGTTCTCCGACACTGGGCAGCCGTTTTCTTTGGGTTGGCTATGGCCACTTCCATCTTGATCCAGGGAGTCTGTGATCACCTTCAGGAGATTAGACCTAGAGTGTGTTTGTGTGTGTGTGTGTGTGTGTGTGTGTGTGTGTGTGTGTCTTATGTGTACGGACTCACATATTTGTGGAAGCCAGAAGCCAAGCTTGGATGTCATCCCTCGGGTACTGCCCACCCTGTTTATTGAGACGGGGTCTCTCACTGGCCTGGAGATCACCCATTATACTAAGTTTTTAGGTCACACATAGGTCAACCATTCATAAGAACTCTGAAGGCTTTGTTGTCCCTTTGAGCCTCACCTGGGAAAGACATTGCCACTCCCATGGGACTAAGGCATTGAGTTAGTGACATGACTGTGTGCAGTCCTTATCACCAGCCCACATTCTCTCATGACACCCACACAGGGCTCCTGGCAACAGTGGGCTTGTGTTTAGCCGCCGCCACCTCTGAGCTCTTTCAGAATTCTGTTCTGCCCTCCCTCCCTTCTTTAGCATAAATTCCCTTTCACCTCCCTCTCCAGTCCATTGGTGCAGTCTCTCTGGTAAACAGGACTAAGACTCTATCTGGACTCAACATAACACAGCTAATGCAAGTGTCTGAGAAAGCAAAGGGAGGGAGTGGTCAGCCACAGCACACAGTAGGGCAGCGCTTCTATACCTGTAGGTCACCACCCGTTTCGGGTTGACCATTGCACAAGGGTTGTCTGAGGCCATCAGTAAAACACAGAGATTCACACCACAATTCGTCAAAGTAGCAGAATGACAGTTATGAGTAGAAACAAAAATAATTTTATGGTTGGGGGAGTCATTTATATCAGGAACTATATTAAGGGGTCACAGTGTTAGGAATATTAAAAACCACTGCACTAGAACAATGTTTGCTTTGTCCGGCTTAGAACTTTGAGTTTCCTCATGGATATTTTTAAAAAGAGAATTTAAAGACTCTTTTAAGTCCCTTGACGTAGGATTAATGTACAGCCTCATGTTTACATCTCCTTCAGTGGGTGGGAGATAATTGTGGCTATAGACAGTGGACAAATATTTAGATTTTTCTCTACTGAAGGTAACATTTCATGTCTCAATCACTGATTCCCACAGAATTGTTCCCTGTAAAGTATCTTGCAATGCTTTGGAAGAAAGGAGCGACTTATTCCTACTTCTGGACTCTGTCACTGGCCTCAGAGAGGAATTCACCTGCCAAGCACAAGGAGTTATCAGCAAGCAACTTCAGTACCTCGAAGGCCTTTAGGGATCTGGAATGTCAAGCACAGGTCCGGGGACCATTCTACTGGTGCTTAGAAACGACAGAAACATAGCTTTCTTTCATTCATCCCTCCCACCCTCACATTCAACCAAAATGTGGATGCCGAGGACTTGGATTTGTGTGGGGGACAAAGGGAGGGTGAGTAGGTCAGAAGTCAATATCTGATTATCTTCCTCAGTAACTCTTCACTTTCAGTTTTTGATAGATCTCTCTTGTAACCTGAAGCTCATCAATCCGGGTGGCCTGGCTAACCAATCTGTTGCCTTTCATTAAAAGCTGACATGGCAGACATGCACCTCCATACCTGGCTTTTACGTGGGTGCCAGGGATATAAACTCAGGTCCTCGAGTTCATGCCATGGGAACTTACTCTCCCATGACTCCCTCTCCAGTCCTCTGGATCAGTTGTCCTAAGACACTTCCTAGGGAACTTCGTCAGCATCGACAAATAGCATCTTTGGTGATCATTCCTTACAGTGACCGAGTTGCACGGCACACTTTCAAAGGGTTAGAGGATTATTGCTGTCCCGGTGCTCGATGCTCCGATGCACACAGAGAGAATTCTAGGCCAAGCAGGGCAATCAATCCTCTCTTAGCATACTTTCTAAAAGCAGCCTCCTCATATTAAAGGTCATGTCCATCCTACAGACTCACACTCGCAGCACCTCAGACAGAAACGGTCCAGGGTACTCTTAAATATAGGAGGTTCAATATAGGTCAAGGTTACATCTTAGAAAAGAAAGTGGGAGAGATCCGGTGTCTCTCCCATGTTACTGAAATTGAAAAAAAAATGCAATTACAATAAAAAAAAATCACTCGCCTATGGATATGATTTAATCCTTGATATGAGCTGAGGGCAAACATGAGGAAAATACGACTTCCGATGTAAGAATTTATGCATGAGAAAATTTCAGGAAGATTTAATACAAAGTAAAATAGACGAGCCACATTCCCGGAGTCTGAACGTGTAACCCATCGGATTTGATAACGCTGCCTTGTGCATGTCAAAAAATATTTAAGATAAATTACATGAATAATAAAATACACTATGTGATCACTGCCCTAGGAGAGATGAGCTTTGATTTGGCGGGAGGGTGTTCTGTACTGACTGGTTGGGAACCCCAAGCATCCTCCTGGTCCTGCCTCCCCAGCACGGGAACACAGGTGCCAGCCACCATGACCCACTTATTTGCAGGTTCTAGGGAATCCCACTGTGTGGCTAACACTTTACTGACTGACTGCCCTACATCCTCAGCTTCCCCGTGTTTCATCATTAATGAGGGTCCCATTCAGGTGGTGAGACCTCATGTAGGTGTGGCTAATGCAGTCCACCTCCCTGTCCTGCCCCTGTGTTGGAAGTTGGGGTGGAACTGCACCTTCTAAGTCACTTGGTCATTTGGGCAGCTGGTGCCCATCCCAGACCTGTCTACTTTCCTAGACCCCAGACTACTTTTATCTCTGCGGCAATGAGAATATATCAAGGTACAAACTATCATAAAGGAGGAAACAGTCTATTCAGCTTACAATTCCAGATCACAATTCATCGTTCGAGGAAGTAAAGGTAGGAATGCAAGCAGCGGTCAAATCCCAGTCCAGAGCGAAGAGGGTAGACGCATGCGCACTTTACTTCCTTCTTCGAGGGTAGACGCATGCGTGCTTTGCTTCCTTCCATCCCACTCAGCAGGCCTTCTTTATTTTTAGAGTCCAAGACCTAGCCCATGAAATGGTCAGCCCACACTCAGGGTGGGTCTTCTCACCTCAATTAACCATCAAGATGACTCCTCCCCCCCCCCCCACACACACACACAACCTGTCCACAGACCAGCTTGGTTGGATAGTTCCTCTATTGAGGTTCTCGAGTGATTCCAGGTTTTGTCAAGTTGACAGTTAAAGCTAACCATGCACCCCTAGCCCCATAAGTTGCCTCTCAATAGCAAGAGTTGTGACTAGCACCACTGTCACCAGAGAAATCACAAGGAGTTCTTTGGGAGCCAGGAGAAGGATGGGCCTTCTTCTTAAGTCCCTACAACAGCAGGGATAATAGAAGCCAGGGAACAGATAATCCACAAGTGACTTGAGGTGGCCTGATTGGCTTTCTATTGTTGTGATAAAGACCTTGACTACAAACAGCCTGAAGAGGGAAGGGTTAACTTCAATGCACAGCTTGTAGTCTATCCTTTTAGAAAGTCAGGGGGAGCCCAGGGGCAGGAAATGAAGCAGAGGCCATGGAGGGGTGCTGCTTACTGGCTTGCTCCTCATGGCTTGCTCAGCTTGCTTTCTTACAGCACTCAGGATTGCCAGATTAAGTGGGTAGGCCCTCTCACACCAACCATTAACTGAGAAAATATCCCACACACTTTACTCCGGGCCAGACATTTTTCCCTGTTGAGGTTCTCTCCTTTCAGATGATTTTAGCTCTTGTCAGTTTAACAATAAACTAGCCAGCACACCTGGGGAGGACAGAGAGATGCTCCAGGCCACCAGAAGACTGTAGTTCTGGTATAGGTCATTATTATTTATGTCTACAAAGAAGGCAAAATACTAACTCTGTTCTAATATTAACTCTCTGTGTTTCGAGAGACTAGATAGCCACCTGTTCTAGCCAAAGATACCATTTACCAAAACTGCAAAAACAAAACAAAACAAACGTTAAATCACAACATAGATTCCTTATTGTGGTCATAAAAAGAGAAAGAGCTGTAAGAATATGTTCTGGCGGGGTATGGGAAAGGGAGTGCCTCGGTGGGTCCATGCCAAGGCATCCCTTCCCCCTGAGGGACCAGACACACATTGGTATAGCATAGAATAGAGTTTATTTAGGGAATGGGGAGGGGAGTTAAGAGAGTAGCAGAGGCAGAGAAAGGCAGAGAGAAGGAGAGAGTATGGAAGTAGGGATAGGCCATGGCCATGTGGAGAGAGGGGGGAAGGGAATGGGAGTGAGGGGGTGCAAGGGGCAAGAGAGAGGCAAGAGGGTAAGAAGCTAAGAGAGAGAGGAGGGGTCAAGCAGCCCCTTTTGTACTGGGCCACGCCTACCTGACTGCTGCCAGGGACTGTGGGGGCGGAGTTTAGACGGAACACCAACACTCCTGAATGCAGAAATCCAACATCGGTTGTATTTATTAACAAGGAAATGGCAGTGAGTGGCGAGGACTCCATCCTCACCGCCCATCCCGGGGTCCTCTCAACTTCATGATGCTGCTTTGGAAACTTTGGTTAGCTCTAGGTTTTAGCCCCGCCGTTATTTGATTTCCAACATTTGCTCCCATCCCTGCCTGTGGGCTTCCACTGCAATTTTGTGTCCTAGTCACAGTTTTCAAAGCCTCTAATTAGTTAATTGCTCTTCCATTTTTGCATTCCGTGCTTCCTTTACCCCAGATCCGGCAGGAAGAGCAGGAGTCATTTAACAGAGCAAGTGCTCTGAAAAAACGGCATGGAGACATGCGGGTCTCCAACCCCACAGCCCTTCCTTCTCAGAGGTACAGTAGTAACACGTTCTATTAAAAATGACTTCGCACCGTGGTTATGGATTGTACAACGTTAAAAAAGCAATGAGCAAAAAAATCATAAAACAAAGCAACAAGTTTAATATTTTTCTTGCTTTGAAATCCAACATAAGCCACACTAAGAGGAAGTCTATAAACATACATGTAGCACAGTTAACACAGCTGGCAAGGGAGGCATAAATATGTTTGTTACTAAACTGTTCTCGCAAACACCCTCCCTTAAAGGCTATGAGCTATAGAAGACAAAGGAGCAGGCAACAAAATATCGATGCAACAACAAATACAAGTGACTAATAGATATTATAAAGGGTTTCAATCAATCCTTCCAATTGGCTGCAATGAAATACCCCAATGAAAACAACTTAAAGGGAAAGGGAGTTATTTTAGCTCATAGCTTCAGAGGGGTAGAGTCCACCATAGTGGTGAAAGCAGGCAAGGGAGACATAGTGACAGGACCGGGGAGCCAGAAGATCACATTGCATGTGTTCTCAGGAAGCAAAAACTACCAGCAAGCAAAACCTTTTATATATATATATATATATATATATATATATATATATATATATATATAAATGGAACAGCAGTTAGACCCATTATCTTGCAAGAACAGTTGAGGCAGCAGGAGATTTTTACAAGACTAGGCAGTTCATGAAAAGGGAAGGGGCTGGCCATGTATAGCCTGTTCAAGCTAGGAGTTTACATGGCCGAGACTTCTTTTTTTTAGATATTTGTATTTATCTCTATTTATATTACTATGCTTAATATATATGTGTGTATAACATATATGTATATTCCTATATGCATTATATATATATGTATATATATACATATACATATATATCACACATGCACACACACACTCACACACACGCATTAAGCATACTAATGGAAACTTCATATGTAATGTTAACAGTCACAGACATTTCATATTTGAACCACAACAGGGATTTAGCTGAGTTAAGACATAATTTATATTAAATAAGATAGCTTTTTGTTTAGTCTATTAACAAATACAAACTTCAAACTATCTAAGATGGTTAGACTAATCTATCCCAGGAGGGCTAGGTGTGGACAACGTCAGCATCGCTATATTTCTACTAGATAGGATTCCCGTTTAATTTCTCTCCAGATTCAGCCCTTTAGGGGACCATTTTATCAATCTCAGTTCTAGGATCATTGTGTTTCACCTTTGGAGTCTCTTTCTCCTTTCTCTCCACTATGTCTGGTTCCTACCACCAGGCCCTACCCTGAGGGCTCTCAATGTTATTCTCAATAGGAACCTGCAGGTTCTTTATGTAAAGCTCCCTCCTACTTGGAGCAGCCACGCAGAGACCAGCATGGTTCACATTGCTGAAAGTTTTCTGTCTCAGCACTGAAGGTATCAGAGAGAACTGTCCATCCTGGGCAACGTGGGACAAAATCCACCTTATTGCCTCGGGACATTAAACAGTAATCTTGCCATGACATTTCACCAGTTCGGTCATTATCAAAGCATTGCAAACTGGTGGCTTAAATCAGTAGAAATCAATGACATCACTGTTCTGAGATTCCGATGTGTGACAACTCCTCTCATCAGGATCAGGTTCCCTATGTTAGCTCCAGGTTCCTTGCCTCCTCTATATTGTAATTTCTAGTCTAACAATCTCGGTGCTCTTTGTCTTGGTAGATGCATCTCCCAACCTTTACCTCCGTGGACACATAGGTATTGTCTTCTGGTGTGGCTCCTAATAGTCTGCTCTGTGTGTTGTGTTTGTGTCCAAACAAGTCAAAGGTTATATCCTAATGACCTCATCTAACCTTGGCAAATGCCTTATTTTAAGATGAGGTCACATTTGATTGAATTGGGGAATCACAGTTTCTATGTGCCCCCTTTGGAGAACATAGCTCAACTCGTAGAGCCCCATCTTCTGATCATTTCATAATGAACTCTGGAGCTTCAATCACGGAAGGTTGTTGAAACAGACTCTGATGTCCGTACTTTACGGGCTAGGCATCAAGGAGTGGTGGATAGCTTCCGAATGAAAGAGCAACATACTGTTAGAGTCATTTTAATAATCTTAACAAGGCAACAGTTTGCATAATGGATGGACCATGATGGAAGAGAATAGTTAGGACCATGAAAAAATCTCTTCGGCTTAATGTCCAGCTACAGTCTCTGTCTCCTGTTGGGTTTTTGGTTCAAGAGCCTTTGCACATCTTCTCATCTGATGGGTGTAGTGAACAAAAGTGGTACATCAATGTCCTCTTCAGCAACTGGAGTTTCTTCTCAGTCAAGCAACTGCTCAGGGGTCCCACTAGGGTTACGCACTTTTTTTTTTCTTGTATGAAATATCCTTTATTAAATTTGTTCTTTGACAATTTTAGACACGTATACAGTATCTTTTGATCACTCTTTAAAAATCAAACGGTACTTTAATTACTCTTAAACGTTAATACTTTTTTAAAAATTTATTATTATTTTCATTTACATTTCAAATGCTATCCCGAAAGTTCCCTATACCCC
>NC_034592.1:151646113-151659326 GCF_900095145.1 Mus pahari
TTAGTTGTTATAGTTGTCTCTGGTTGGAGCTTGTTCCTCCTGTGATTCTGTTAGCCTCTGTCAGCAGTCCTGGGAGTCCAGCTCTCTCCTGGGTCTCAGTGGTCAGATCACTCTCTCCAGGGAAGCTCTCCTCTATCAGGGAAGGTGCACAGAGGCCTGGGGTTCAGATCTGCCTCCTGGCTGAAGTTGTAGGCCCAGAACAGGGCCTGTCCCAGAAGATGTGTTTCCTCTGCAGTTTATTCACTCACCTGCACAGNCCAGCCACTGAGGGACTCTGGACACAATATGACTCTCTCACCTGCTCTGACCAACAGAGCCCTCACAGGTGGCCACCTTTCCTCTGGCGAGGAAGGTGCCCAGATTTCTGGAGCCTGAAACAGGGTCTGTCCCAGAAGTTAGGTTGCTTCTGTCTGTTCTGAAGCTGTGTAGCTTCTGTGGTCCACACTCTTGCTAGCGCAGACTGGAGCCTAAGTGAACCGGAGCAAAGATGGCTCTCCTGCCAGCTCAGGCCTTGAGACTCCTCCTGCGCGGACACCCCTCCTCGGGCGAGAAAGGTGCCGGACGACTGGAACCAGAAACGGGATCTTTCCCAGAAGCTCTAGGGTTACCCTGTTATGAAAGACTTCCTTATCAAGTGACAAACAGCAGGCCAGCATTTTGTCTCATACTTCCCGCCCTGGTCAGTCTACATGCTTACCTCTTTCTTGCATCTCTGAGTGTCTTTATTGCCTTCTGTCCCCTACAAGCCAGACCCGTGTCTTTACCAAACCACATTCCCACCCCGGGTCACTTCTAGTGCCACACTTGGGTTAATTTTCTCTTATCTTCTCAGGCATCACAGCTGTACTCTCCTTGAGTCTTCTTTGGCTTTTGCCTCAGTTCCTTGCTTTTATATAAAGATCAAAGTTTTTTTAAATCATGAGTCAGTCATGGGGGAGTGCTGGACATCCCATGACATTATCCCTGCCCGGAAGGTTATGCTAGACATTTTCCATGTCAGAAGCCTCTGACTAGGGGACCTCATGAACAAGACTTACTCCTTGGTCTCCTTAAAATATCAATTAGAATCTGTTAGGATGCTGGTAATAGAGGGTAGGAATATTCAATTCTAGAATGTCTAGCCAAGTCCGTATCATGCACAGAATCTGCCTGTTTTGTATTTAGGGTCTGACCTTATTTCCATCCTGTTTTATTAGAAAAGGAAGAGATGGGTACTGGAGCACAACTGGTCAGATAGGATGCTCCCTCCTCAAACCTAGAATCAGTCAGAAGTTAGATCAGTTAACTAGAGTTGAACCAAAGGAGATGTCTACAGACAGAGGGCCTGAGCTGCCGTCTTGAAGGATCTGTGATGATCTGCTTTGGAGGAGACTGAGCATGGATCCCATCTACAAGAAGAAAAGAATCAGCAAGCTTACACTCACTTGCCAAACAGTGCCTTAGAGCCTTCAGAATGCCAGCCTACTCTCTCCTGGTCTCCAGGAGCATGGTGGAGAATCCGTCCTTTTGAATTTGCTTTCTAAAGGTGAAAGAAAGAAATAGACAAGCGATATCATCTGACTTTAGGTTATTGTGCTGAGATGTAGATAGGATAAGGAGACAGAGGTGTGAGGAAAGCTAGCTGCAGACGGCATCTCTGAGAATGAACTCTTTGGGCAGAGGCATCAATGAAGTGAGGGGCATAACATATGGAGGGGTACTCAGCATGTAGAAGGAGCTTGTGTCAGAGACTGAGCTGTGAGCATGGACGGACAGCACGCTGGGTTGTGTGGGTGGAGAAGAAGGGAAGAGAAAAGACCTCACAGCCCTGAGACAGGCAGTGGTCCGATCCTGAAGGCTCTGGGATCACAGTGAGAACTTGAGGTTTATTTTAAGTGGGAGGGAGAGCCAGGAAAGACATGACAGGGTTATATCTTAAAAGGATGATTCTTGTTACTGTGAGAGGACAGATGTTGGGGGTGTTAGTGATCATGAAATAAGTATAAGGAAGGAGAGAAAGAGACTGGCCAATTGCACATGCTATAAGTCCTAAAAATGGGGGTGTTCACTTGATCTCTGGCTACACTGAATAGCTTCTTTCCCTCTACCCCCCGATCCCCCACTTCTCTCCTTTCTTTCTTTCTTCAACTAAATCTCATTATTAGGATAGCTTTTAAGAGCTTTAAATGCAGAGAACCATACACACAGAGAGGAAGAAACAGTTATAAAATATACCACTGGGGACAGCTATAGACCTATTTATGTGCTATTTTTAGCCACGGATGATGAGAATATAATTCAGTTTATGTAAAGAACGTATCCGGCTGGGGTAGCGCTCAACAGAGAGTGTTCCCCTCGGGGGTGGCTGCCTGCTTTTGGGGACAATTTTGATTTGGGGAATCTCTTTGCATCTAGCGGGCAGAGACCAGGGATTTTTTGTCCTATGATGCCCAGGACAGTCCCCTACCAAAAAAGGATTTCCTAGGCACCAGGCTCATTGGTGCTGAGGTTGCAGCACACTGCTTTGATGTACAGTACTAGGACACAAGCATGTTGAGCTACCAGTAGGGCTTCCTGGACTTTCAACGGCTCTCCTTTAACTTGAAGGAAGGAAAAAGGAAAACGTACAAAATACTCTCCAAGCCAGGTGTGTGGCTCCATCACATGGGCCATGAGCTTGTCATGCAGCAGTGGTCCACTCTGTAAGAGCATCAATCTTCTGGATTAAGATGGATGGTGAGGCACCAAGATGCAGGTAGCGTGTGGAGCCTGGACATCTCACTAAGATACCACTTTCTAGTTCATTTTCCCTTACAGTTTGGAAGGTAAGTACCACATAGTACCAAATTATCATCAGTCTTTCTTTCTTTCTTTCTTTCTTTCTTTCTTTCTTTCTTTCTTTCTTTCTTTCTTTCTTTCTTTCTTTTGTTCTTTCTTTCTTTCTTTTTCTTTCTTTTTTTTTTTTTTTGAGGAAAGATGTGCGCAAATAAAAAGCAATCAGATCGGTGTCCTATACTTACCATTAATCTTCATAAATGAGGGGAAGAAAAACTCTGCAAGATTAACTGACTTAAAAATCCCCCCTTTCTTTACACTGAAGCCTTACTAACTTTGCAAACTAAATCCAGTAAATGAACATTTGTTGAACTGAATTACAAATGACTCCATTGGAGAAGGAGAGAAAGTGGAGTCAAACTGATTGTGATTCTAGAGTGCGATGGGTCATATGACAACTCCAGAGGAGAAATAAAAGGTGAAACTGGCCAAGGTGTGCCCACTGTGGGCAGAGTTCTTACTTCTGGCCACCCCAGAGCCTCTGCTTTCTCCATTCCCTTCAGAGAAGACAGGCAACGTCTGTCCACCTTTGTAAATGCTCTGCAAAGGCCTGGGTGCTTTAGCTCAACGTGCTTGGCACTACTTTAACAAACCTATTGTATATGAGCATGTGCGTGTGTGAGTGTGTGTGTGTGTGTGAGTATACAGATGTAGGAGTGTTCACAGGTGTATAAGTGCACACACGCCAGTGAGTATGGGGAGCACACTGGTGTCATTCCTCAGGCTCTGTCTACCATGCTTTTTGAAACAGGGTCTCTCCCTGACCTACAGCTCACTAGGTAGGCTAGACCTAGGTTGACCAGTCAGCCTAGGAGATCTACCTGTCTCACCTCCCCATCACTGGGTAACAGGCATGTGCCACCCTGTCAGGCTTTTTCCTCTTCATGTCTGCATGGTAATCACTTAACCAGGTAAGCTCTCTCCCTGTCCTGACTTGAAAAATTCTCTTGCCACATTTCTGCCATTATTCTCTTCTCATTCACCTCTGGATTCCTGCCATGTCATTGACAGATATTTACTGAGTACCTACTAATTCTGGGCTCCCTTATGGGTAGGTACTGCAGACACATAGAGGGAGTGAATAAGCTAAATTCCCTTGTCTCCTGGGTTTACCGCATGTCAGGTGAGTGGAATGATAAAGCCTACACAAGTCTAAAGCGCTCACATCTGAGAAGAAAAGCAGAGCAGAAGAGGCGGGAAGGGTGGGTGGGTGGTGCTGGAGGAGACTTGCTTCCGATAACCTGGTGTGGAGGGCCGTGCCGAGAGGTGACCTTTGAGGAAAAGCTGGAAAGGCACGGGGAAGCAAGCATGGGGGTGCCCAGCAGAAAGGGCCCACAACATGAACTGGTGTTCCGAGAAGGATCGACAGGCAATGGTTTGGAAGCTCTGCATGTCTGCATGGCGTGCCTGGCCAAAGTATAGGGGTGGCGGGTGGGTAGTGGTTATCCTGGTCATCCAGGTTTCTATGATCACAGGCTCATGGCACTGAGGAGTGCCTCGATGTGACTCGTGTTCAAACCAGACTGTTCTAGCTACAGTGAGGATCCTGTGGTGGGACAGAATGAGTGCAGAGTCCATAGTCACAGCACAGCAAGAGTCCCTGAGGCTGGGACTTTGAGGCTCCAATATAAGATGTCATCTTGATGGGTTCTTCCTCTTTTGTCTGTTCACGTTGACTGTCTGTGCTGGCTAGTTTGTTTGTTTGTTTGCTTGTTTTCCAACTTGACTCAAACTAGGACCTCAACTGAGAAAAATGCCTCCATTAGATTGGCAAGTAGGCAACCCTGCGGGGGTGGGGGGTGGTATTTACTTAATGATTTGTGTAGGAAAGCCCAGCCCATAGTGGGTGGTGCCACAGCTGGGCAGGTGGCCCTGGAGTGTATAAGAAAGCAGGCTGAGCCAGCCATGAGGAGGAAGCCACTGAACAATGTTTCTCCATGGTTTCTGCTTCAGTCCCTACCTTCAGGTTCCCGCCCCGACTTCCCTCAGGGATGGAGTGTGACCTGTAAGCTGAACTCAACCCTTTCTTCTCTAAATTGTTTCTGGTCTGGTTGTCATCACGGCAACAGAAGCCCTGACTGACACTCACTCTTTGTTCCTAGTGATCTTTACTGATTCATTATTATCACACATATATGTGTATATATATGTATGTGTGTCTTTGTCTACGTGTGTATGTATGTATGTATGTATGTATGTATGTATGTATGTAGAACTTCAGTGAACTTCTTGAGTGCCATGTGTTGCTCCGGGTTCATTATGATCAAGCACTGCAGCTCCCATAGACAACTGATTTTCTTCCTACAGGTTAACTTCATTTTCAAGGCATCACCCATATTTCCATGATGAGTCCTTTGTGAGTGAGGCTCTTCGTTATGAGAGGTAGAGCTGGATGGGACTTGATGTAGGTTGGATGTCTGCTCAGTTCAGATTTGTGCTCCCTCATGAAACAGTTTGATGGGTTTCTTGGAGCCCAACCACTGTAGGGATAATCACAGCACTGTTTTCTCCACTTGCTGAGCACATGACAACTGCATCATTGCCTTACATGGGAAATGCAGCTCCAGCCGTCACTACTTCTAAGTTATACGATGCTCGTGTTCCATTGTCATTATACAGCACACACATTGTGGACTGAGAACCTTAGTCCCTTGAGCTTGAGTTCCAGATTGGGTAGGGAGAAGGTCCCTCACTCTAGCTAGACCTGTATTAGCTAGTGGAGCTCTCTCACAGGAGTTACAGATTTTATTGCCTCCTTGAATCACGGTGTGCTATTTTAAAAAAAAAAAAATCTGCTCACTTGACGTAGACTAGAATCATTTGGGAAGAGACTTGATGAGGATTTACCTAGATCAGGCTCTCTGTTGATTGTTGATTGATGTGGGGAGACCCAGCCCACTGTGGGTGGCACCATTCCCAAGGCTGGACCCTGAACTATTGTGAGCTATTGGTTTTAATATTGACCAATTCCTTTAAGAGAAGCCAAACACCTGCGTTATTTGGGACATTTTGATTTTACTTCTTTTTCTCTTTCAGAGCAACAAAATAGGTCTTTGAACTCCATCAGGTCCTAGTTGACTATTCTGTAATTCCTGCCTCTGAGGGCACTTTTGCCCCCCTGCATTTATCATGCTGCTTGTACCTACTCTCAGCAGGATGGCTTGTGGGATGTAACACAGTCCAGAGGTTTCACCAGGAACAGCAAAGGGTCTTAGTTGGCCAGTGTCTTTTTTCAGATGTTAAAACAGAATAGCATTGACTAAGCAACTTATCAAGCACAGAACCGTATTTCTTATGGTCCTGGAAGCTTTTAAGCCAAAGATTAAAGTACCAGTGGATTTCGTTTGGATCTGCCTGTTATCAGGGTTAGGGTTGCAGCCTATATAGCAGGCCAGGTTTGGTCACCTATCCTGCATATGTCGATTAAACAAGCCAAATTAATAGTAAAAAGCAGACAGAAGGAGATTTATGCAATGTGGCTACACTGGGAAGATGGATTAAAGGACCCAAAAGAAAAAGATCCAACAAAAAGATCCAATCCATCTTTGGAGTCCTGACATGAGGGTGCCACCCAACCACTATCTGAGCTCCAAGATCTTCCTGCCACAATCTGACAAGTTGTAACTCTTTCTCCAAAAGAGAAGTCCCTTCCTTGGCTCCCCCATGGCGTCAGATTTTCCTTCTTCAGCAGTGGGAAATTCTAATTTCTTGGAGTCCCTTGTTTCAATATCGAGAGAGAGAGAGAGAGAGAGAGAGAGAGAGAGAGAGAGAGAGAGAGAGAGAGAGCCAGAGACTTCCCTAGAAACTCTTTATGTCTTCGTCCCTTCCAGGCAAGCCGGTTGCACAGTGGCAGGTTATTTCCTTTGCCTCACACAGTGGAAGGGGCAAATGAGCTGCAGTCTGTCCATTTTATAAGGATCCTAATTCTGTTTATGGGGACACTGCTCTCATGACCAAATCACTTCCCTAAAGGCAAGAGGCAAGACCAGCAGAAGACAAGGGACACAGGGAGCTAAGTTAGGGTCATAAAACAAGAACATGGTAGGGACAGCAGCATCAAGATCCAATGAGAATATCTGTGAGGCAAGATGGCCGTGCAAACAGTGTTTGATGCGACGTGAATGACAGGGACAGACAGAGGGACTTTGCCAGTATTTATCCCAAGGAATGTCCTGTTTTATTGCTACTATGTGTCTTAGAGGCTACCTGAGTCTCCTGGAGAATTGGGACAAGTGTCCGGGGACAGAAAGGCCCATAGTAGGATTCAGTAGGTGCCCCCTAGATTTCTGAAGGTGGAGACTGGGTTGTTGCAGATGGCAGTGCTTACAAGGATCACTGATGCAGCAGGAAATGTGCAAAGTGACAGTCCCTCATTCCAAATCTCACACAAGATGCCAAACGTCAGTCAAATGTAACCTGAGTTGTAAGCTCACCGTTGCTGAGGGCTAAACATGACTGAAGAGATAACCCCGAAGCGTCTCCTGCATCGCTAGTGATCCAGACAGCTTCATTGGCAGAATATGATCAAGAATATGGGCGAGGGATCTCAGAAGATGCCAAGGGACCAGGACATCCAGGGAAACAGCAAGGAGTCAAGTGTGAAGGAATCACATGAGGCTCTCAGCCGCAGGCAGCCAGAGAGTGCACTACGTTGGCAAAACAGAGAAACACTGAAGAAAGCAAGGCTGACTCACCTGAACCTTTCAAGCCTTTCATTTATAAAGTAGCATAAAGGTGGAGACCTCACAGAGCTATTGTGAGGATTAAGTGGGGGATTATTTGATTATTAATAGTGACTGCCGTGTTCCTAGATGAATCATATTTTCCCTCCCTCTCTTGTTCCTTCCTCCCTCTCTTGTTCCAGCCTCATGTATCCCTGGCCTCATACTCTATATAGCCCAGAATGACCTTTAACCTTTGATTCTCCTGCCTCCCTCAGTGCAGCAGCTACAGGTGTGTGCCGCCATAGTGCAGTATTAGGGACTGAATCCACAGCCTTGCATATCTGGAGAAGCATGTCTTCCTAAGGAGACCCTTCCTTAGGGAAACCTGGCACTGAGGAAAGATGCCTGGCATGCCAGTTCCTACTGAAGCGGTGCCCACTTGGGGCCACTGTTGTGACTGAGTACTTTGCACTTGTCAATGATTCTAATTCCTTAGATGACCTTGCAAGGTTCCAGGTGCTTTTTGTCATCACTCCCCAGCTTCCAGATGGGGACACTGAGGTATGGGGGAGATTGGTATCTCCCTGAGGGCCACAGCCCTTAAAACAGGCACAATGTAAATGCAAGGCCAGGGTGACTATTTCCAGAATCCACGTTGCTGATCATTACCATTTAAATCCATCCATCCATCCATCCATCCATCCATCCATCCATCCATCCATCCATCCATCCATCATCTATCATATCTATCTATCTATCTATCTATCTATCTATCTATCTATCTATCTATCTTTCTACCTACCTACCTACCTATCTATCTATCTATAGATCTATCTACCTACCTACCTATCTATTGGTGTGTGTGTGTGTGTGTGTGTGTGTGTGTGCACATGCACATGTTTCTGACTCACATGCACCTATATGGAAGTCAGAAATCAGCTTGTGAGAGTTGTCCCTCTTCTTCTACTCTGTGGGTCCCAGCTGCAAGAACTGGAAGGATGACAGGCTCCAAGCTTCACCTAACACAATGTTGAAGGATGATACTTGGAATATTTAAAAAACGTCATTCACATGCTCCCTTTGGAGACAGGGTCTCAGTATACTGCTCTGGATGCCTTAGAAGTCACTATGTGATGAGGCTGCTCTGGACCGTGCTATGTAGGCCAAGCTGGCCCGGAACCCACAGAGATCTGCCTATTGAGTGCTGGGATAAGAGGTTTAGGGAACTACATGTTTGTGAAAAATGTTCCTCCCACAGTGATTTCGGGAAACTTTGAAGACTGACTGACAATGACCATGTGTGTTTCAGTAACATATAGAAATGTCTGAAGGATCTGGGATCTTCCTTTCTTCCTTTTCTTCTTCTTCTTTTTTGTTTTGTTTTGTTTTGTTTTTCGAGACAGGGTTTCTCTGTGTAGCCCTGGCTGTCCTGGGGAACTCACTCTGTAGACCAGGCTGGCCTCGAACTCAGAAATCCGCCTGCCTCTGCCTCCTGAGTACTGGGATTAAAGGCGTGCGGGGATCTTCCTTTCTTGTTTCTGAGTCAAATCCCTTCATCAGGCTCTGGACCCTTCTGTCTTTCAAAGACTTCTGTTTGGCTCCTCCCTCAGTTTCCTCAAACGTTTTTCACTTATCAGTGTTTTTCTTGACCTAAATCTCTATCCTAAAACATACTTCTCTTGGTTGTTTGCCTACAAGGCTCTTTTTTTTACCCACGATAATTATTGTGAAATATGAATGCTAATAAGTTTCAAACCATTCATTGCTTCACAAATGGATTTCAACTGAAAAATCTGTTAACTGAATATCCATGTTACCACATTCCTATCTTTTCCTCAGAGAACAGATTTATTGTTTTTATTTAAATTTCTGCATGTGTATGTGTATGTGCCTGTGCCTGCAGAGGCCAGAAGAGGGGGTTGAATCCTTTGGAGCTGGAGTTACGATAGCTGTGAGCTGCCCAGAGTAGGTGCCAGGAACTGAATCCAGGTCCTCTGAAGAGCAGCAAATACTCCTAAATACTGAGTCATCTCTCCAGTCCCAGGAATTGCCTGTTGATCTCCCACACTGCTTTAGCTTGTGAACGCCGAGTGGCCAAGACTCTGCCAAGACTCTACCATATTCGTTTGTTTCCTTGATGACCAGCCAGTGGTACTCTGCTTATGCTTGCAAATGCCATTGTAGACTTTGAAAAATAAATTGAATATGGTTGCTCTGAGTGATTATGCAAATTGACTCACTGGCTTTGTCCGGTGCACAGAGAGGGCACTTAGAAAACCCAGTGAGTGATTTATAAACTGGAAGCTATTCTCAAGTTTCTCTTGGTCTTCACTGGTTACACACCAGGATACAATCAACTCTTTCTCAGAGGAATAGGTTGGAAGCTGGTGGCAGCTTGGTGGCTTTGGGTCTGCAGATGTTCACTTCCAAATTTAAGACAACAACAACGACGACGACAACAACAACAACAAAAATGTACTTGGATGCATTCTATTTATTTAATGTGATTTATTCTAAATACATTTCATGTTGCCAAAATAGGGGCCTTTCCCACCACCTGCATCTTGTTGGAGAAAGAAACAAGACCTCTCTCATCAGATGAGTTAATTATGATGACACGCTCACTCCTCCCCAGAGATCCCCCAAAAAACTGAAATGCTGCGAAGCCTTAATTCAAGCAAGCAGGCTGGCAACAAGGGCTGTGCACGTGTATAATTTTCCTCGCCAGAATCAAAAGCTCAGCACGGTCAGGCTCTGAGAGAGCAGAGTGGCTCGCATTCATCAGAGGCAGGCTCATTCTGGGTCAGGTAACAGATCTGTAGGAGCACTGAGCTTGAACCCATTTCTCAACCTTCTGGCATCATTTCCCAACCTTTGCGCTCTTAAGCACCGTGTGGTCATTTTCCTTACCTTTTCCATCCAATCTTTTCTTTTTTTTATTTTTTATTTTTGCCTCTTCAGACCGTGCAAACAGAGCACAGATGCAGGTGGTACATTGTCCCTTTTATCCTTGCAAGAGACAGTGACGGCCACAGTCACCTTTCTTACCAGACCCGCCCAATCTGAGAATGGAGGCTATTGTTGCCAGGCTTTTAGGTCCGATTCTCTCAAGCGGAGCTTGAGAGGATGGGTTATAGGCAAGAGACTTCTGGAGAACTTTCTCTGGAGGAAATGGGATGAGCATGGAAGGGATGGGAGGGCAGGAAGCCTGCGAGGTATCAACCACTACGGCAAATCCCCGGAGTCCACGAAACACGACATCACGGAAGCTCCACAATGAAAACCACACCACGGATGCTGCCATGGTTTGCATGTGAAATGTTCCTTAAAGGCTCATAGTTTGGAACTCTTGGTCCCCAGCTAGTGGTGCTGTTTGGGGAGGGCATGGAACCTTTAGTAGGCGGAGCCTTGATGGAGGAAGTATGTCACAGGGCAGGGGGTGGGGTGGGGTTTTATAACAAGGACTTTTCCCTCCCGTGGTGTGATGGGCTTTCTTTGTCTATCCGAACTGTGATCCAAAATAAACCTTTTTATAAAAAAAAAAAGAAGCCCCTGTCAGAGAGCTGATCAGGGGAGGGACACAACCCTCCCCCTACACATGGTGCTTTCCCTGTGAGGAATAGCCACAGACCTCCCACCTTTCCAGAAATCCTGTGCTTGAAACAAGTACAGATAAGACAGTTCCACCCTGGGAAGACTGGACCCATCATGTACTGCTTGTCGATGCTGTGTGAATGCCTGTGTGTGAGGAGGGGGGGTGGGACTCCTCGGAAGTCTTTAGTACCAGCCTTTCCTGTTCTGGCCATAAGCAATGGGTACTGCTTTGAGATGTCAAGTAGTGAGCATAGCCCACACTGTTTGGATGGGAGAAAAGACGCTACTCTGGAGTGTATGTTTAAAAGAGTCATCTTTATAAATTGTCACATAAAATTGCACATGATATGTGTGTAAGATTGAACCTCTAACCATCACTCACATCACGGAGCGGAGAGGGGCTCACAAAGCCCCACCCCTTCCTGAGAGTTTTCACTGGGGGAGGGAGAGACATCGTCTCTAATGAGGTAGCCACTGCTAAGGCGCTCGTGTGTTTGTAAACAAGCCTTTGTCCATGTTCCCATAAGCAACTTTAATGACACTCATTGGATCAAAAACAGAACATTAAACAAAACCAAACCATGAAAGTGAAAGGAGGATGGGTTGAGAAAAGATAAAAAACATGAGCTGTAGTGAGAGTAGGGCCAGAGAGCCTAGTGGCTGTCAATAAGATCAAAATATATATTCGAATATGGATTACAAAGATACCTAAATGAGCCTTGCTTAGGAGTGAGGAAAAGGGTGACCGCTATTTTCCACACAAACATGAGGACCTGGGTCCACAGTTCCAGCACACATGTAAAAAGCCCAGAACTGTCTATCGCACCAGAAGCCCAGAAGCAGGAGGCAGAGCCATGCACATCTCTGTGGCTTGCCAAAGTGTCTCAATTGAGGAGGACACACTGTCTCACGGGAATCGGGGGGAGGACAGCAGGCGAGGACTCCCAAGTGTCTGTCCCTTACATGTGTGGGAGCATGTGCACACGGTACCGTGCACATGCAAACGAGAGAAGAAAGAAGCAAAGCCCAGCTTGCTTTGTCTTCAAATGAGATGGCATGGCAGCACCCCAGGAAGTGTGGCATTTACACGGAGTTCTCCCCGTGGCAGATTGTTAAGTCCCCAACCTGATCTCTCCACTCACAGCGGGCAACGTGGCTGCCACAATAACTCAGCCGGTCTCTTTCCCGGTATTGACTTTACCTAAGAAACCAAATTAATTATCAGAAGGTTGCTCTGCTAAGTATGGAATTAGAAAGAAAGGAAATTGGATGGTCTTAAGGGATTGCTCTTACAGGCGTGGATAAGTCCCGATAAATTGCCTCTAAGGAGAAAGGAATGCACTGCCGCAGAGACACTAGCTTTGTCCTAAGCACTTTTGCCTTGAACCTGGATGTTGACCCAGGTTTATCATCTAAGGCTTTGGTTTACGCTTGTCATGATCATATTACCCGATTTTGAAAAATCTAAATTGTATTTTACATCAAGGCCGTTTAAGTGCACCGTGTGGCTGTGTCTAGGGAAGTCGCTTAAGCTCACGGATAACAGATAATCTTCCACCAGAAATAACTTCTTCTTTTTGTCTTTCTGCTTATTCCCAGGTCTGTTTCATTTTTTTTTTTCTCTTTTCTATTTTTTTCTCATAACTGCCGTCTGCCTCAAAATGATGATAAATACATAGCGGTAAAATATATTTTATATCATCATAGTGAGTCTGAACCTGCACTGCAGACAATTCTGGGCCTTTTTCCTTTCAATTACTGACGCCATTAGTTAAAGCAGGCTGGCTCTGCCTCTTCTTACAACTTAGAAAATGGGGACAGCACTGATACTCTGCCACAGACTGTCCGCAGAGGTCAGCAGAGTGTGCGGACAGTTTGCCCGTAGCGTCTCTCAGAGAATGGGTACGTGTTCTGAAAAGACTCAGAGGCCCATGCTCTATCAAATCAAGAACATTTCTGTTTCAACCACGAAGAGGTGTTTTGTTTTTCTATTGAGTTGACTTTTGCACTTACCATTCAAGAACAATGTCCTGTAGAAATGGTGCCTTGGCAAACACCGAAGTGGATGCTCACAGCCAGCTATTGAATGGAACACAGGGTCCCCAATGGAGGAGCTAGAGAAAGTACCCAAGGAACTGAAG
>NC_034592.1:151659441-151695460 GCF_900095145.1 Mus pahari
GGCCATCACTGGGAATAGAGGCCCCTTGGTCTTGTAAACTTTATATGACCCAGCACAAGGGAAGGCCTGTGCCAAGTAGTGGGAGTGGGTGGGTAGGGGAGCAGGGGGGTTATAGGGAACTTTCGGGATAGCATTTGAAATGTAAATAAAGAAAATAATAATAATTAAAAAAAAAAGAAAAAAAAAGAAATGGTGCCTTGGTTTGAAGCCAAGGGGAACCAGCAACCATAGCAAAAGTCACTTGTCACTTACTTACAGGGAGGGACAGAAGTGTTACATAGGCGGCCTTAATTACATGTGAATAGGAGAAAATATGCATGTTCACGGACACATGTTTTCTGGGTTGTACAGAATCATGGTGCTTGTATTAGGGTTTTCTAGAGGGACAGAATCTATAGGCTGAAAATAGAAGAAGTTTCAAAATCAGCTTTCATTGTGAGAGGGACAATAGTTGACTCACACCCAAGAGGCTGAAAGGTTGTTGAGTGTGCAAGTGGAGGCCAGGGGTCAGCATCTGGTATCTTCCCCAATCATTTTCCATCTTTTTTTTTTTTTTTTTTTTTGAGACAAGGCCTATCACTGAACCTGGGCCTTAACCATTGTCTATTGCCCAGACTAGCTGGCCAGCGAGTTCTGGGAATCCACCTGTCTCTGAGAAGTCCTTCAGTGACTGCCTCAAACCGGAAAGGCTAAAATGGAAAGGACATTGCTTGGTCCCTGGAGCCAAGTGCCTCAGTTATCCCAGGCTGGTGCCGGGAACCTGGAAGATTTCTGGGGAGCTACAGTCTTTAGTCCACAGTGGAAGCCTGGAAATGCTAGTTCTGATATAAGCGAAGGGATCGGCAGCAGGGGCCACACATGAATCAACTCAGCAACAAGAGGCAAGGCCAAGTCAAGCATCCAAAATGTCCTTGTTATCTGGGGAGCCTCCTCAAGGTACTGCCCACTTTTGGGGTCCCATGTCGGTCAAGGCAATCAGGATTAATTTCACATAAAAACTAATCATCGCAGTGTTTGTCTCCAGGGAAAGTCATCGCGAAATTGATTTGGGATCTGAGATTATCTGAGACGCCATTTTTATTTAGAAGAATGACTGAAAAGTTATAGCTATTCAAACCTGATTACCTATCAAACAGTCTCCTCTCTCTTTCTCTTAAAATAAAATGAGTCAGAAAAACTACAACTGATGGTGTTCTTGCCGATGACCAAAGTTCTTATTTTCTCACAAAAGTAGCAGCTTTGAAAAACTGGAATTCATCCTTTTGATTTTCACCACAGTTATATAAATACATAAGCCAACGAGCTGTCCAATCCTGGATTTGAACCTCTGAACTATGGGTTATAGAGACCTTTTCTCCATGTAAGTTATTTGCCTCAGGCATTTTATTGTCTTCGTATAAAGCTAGACTGGCATATCCTCATGACTTGCAAGATGATGTAAGGAGTAAAATGATTTTGTTACAAGAGAAACATTTTTTTTATAGAGATTTTTTTTTATAGCAGATTTGATACTGTAACCAAACTTTTCAAAACTTGTTGGTCTGAGCATAATATCAAAAAAGAAACGGTTGTTTCGATATTAGACTTATCCAAAATACTTCCTGAAGTTTTCTCTTCTTTCTAAACTGTCTACACATGCAAGACTGGATTTTCCACACTGTGGCTGGGGCAGCACGTGAATGGTCTGAAAGGACAAGATCCAAGAAGCTGGGCTGGAGAGATGGCTCAGCAGGTAAGAGCATCGACTGTTCTTCCAGAGGTCCTGAGTTCAGTTCCTAGTGACCACACGGTGGTTCACAACCATCTGTAATGCGATCCAATGCCCTCTTCTGGTGTGTCTGAAGACAGCTACAGTGTACTCATATACAGAGAGAGAGAGAGAGAGAGAGAGAGAGAGAGAGAGAGAGAGAGAGAGAGAAATCCAAGAAGCCAGCTCTTTACGACAGAATTTAAAATATATTTCTTACTAACTCTGTTGTTGTTTGGAAACTATGATCATGTTTATATACACATATGCTATATATGTCACTGTGAAGCAGATCTGATATTGTCTATTATAGACTTATTATTATTTAACATGATTTTAAAAATGCCAATTAAAAAAATATTCCCAGTTTCTGTTTCTACCCTTGCCAATATTGACCAATATGAGCCAGGTAAATCAAAACTCTGCAAACTTACCAAGCTTTAAAATGGTTTCACTTCTCATTTTTCATGGTATTTGGGACTTTAAAGATTTATTTCTATTGTTCATGACATGTATGCACGTGTTTCTGGGGCTGGGCAATGAAACCTGTGAGTGAAGCCAGAGGTGTTGGGTCTCCTGGGACTGCGGTTAGAGGGCGTTGTAAGCTGCCCTATGTGGGTGCTAGCCTGGGACTGCAGTTAGAAGGCGTTGTAAGCTGCCCTATGTGGGTACTAGGGACTGAACTCAGGTCCTCTGCAGGAGCAGCGAATGCTCCTAAGTCCTGAGTCATCTCTTCAGACCCAGCTCATTAATGTTTAAGATGGTAAAGAAACCTTGAGAGCTAAAAGCTTAAGAGGTGCTGCTTTCTGACACTGTTTAACACCGTGAAGGTCTACAGCCCTTAATCCTGTCATGCAGTTACTCAGATTCCTGCAACTCTTCACTCCCCAATTATAACTTTAAATACCAGCTAACTAAATTAATTAAATAAAACTAAGTTAATTAATTACACTCTGAAGTTTTGTGTGGCTAGCACAGCCATGTGCTTTGCACATATGACATAATATAAATAAGACAAAAAAGAGAGTGAAATCTCACAGTTGTAGCTGTTAGATTTATTTTACAGAAAATAAAACACTATACAGAGTCTTGAGGCTTTTACACAGTCTCATAGCTACACCCGTAGCAAAAATGAAACCCATGAAAGGCTGGTGTTTAGAGGTCTTCTCTTAATGACTTTTTCTCCTATGTGTACGTGATAGTTAATACTGACCATAAATAGGCTTGAGACGCATTGAGCGACCAAGTTTCGAATGAGTTATTTGAGGTGAGAAGACCCACTTTGAGCATGAGTGGTACTTTCTCCTGAGGTAGGGTCCTGGACTGAGTGAAAGGGTGACATTGAGCTGAGCCCAGCGCCCATCTGTCTCTGCTTCATGACTGTGCGTGTGGCATGTGCAGCTGCTGCCACAAGCTCCCGACACCTTGGTTACCCAACCGTGATGGACTGGACCCTCAATCTGTGAGCGGAAGTGAACCCTCTCTTCCGTAAGCTGTGTTGCTCCGGAAAGGGAACTGAGAGTGGGCGGGACTTTTCGGTATCTAGCGTCCTCATTGGAAAGCTTTGGATCTCCGTCAACTTGGAATAAAAGTTTCCACCTTCCCCTTAAATGATAAAGTTTCTTTATCATTTTCTAGAAATCCCCAAAAGTGTTCTCACAGAACCATACCCGGTTCCATTGGCGGCCATCTTTAGCACTCTTGGCAATATGTTTGCTGATCACGAAACCTGCCATTGGAGATTTCTCATTCATACAGCGATCCCTCAGATGTGGGAGCTTTTTCACCATCCACTGAAGCATTTCCTCATGGGCCCTGGGATGCTAGCAAGCACTAAGCTCTATCAAAGCTGGTTACCTAATCTCCAGGATTCACCACAATGCAAAACTTATTCAAACCAAGACTGCAGAACTTTGGTAGATCAGTTGCCCCATAAAGGTACTCTCTGTCATGTGCTCCCTGTCATATGCTCCCTGTCATGTGCTCAGGGAAATTATCAGGCTTTCTGCACCTTTCTGATCCTATCCCATGCCATAGCCCCTGCGTACAATGGCAGGGCTAGCAGCCTATGGCCTTACATACTTCCCTCAGGGAAAGGGTTCTTAGCTCCTGTCACCACAGAAACATAAGTGGATCCAAGGACTTGATGACCTTGTCTGAAGTTTCAAAAGTACAGTCTTGGTTTCTCTGACTGGCCTTGGCACTAGACACAGATCTCTAGATCCACGTATGACCAAGGGACCCCCTGGAAGCATCAGTCCACTTTATACCTTTCTCATGTGTCAGAAGGGATAAAGAGGGGTCCCTCCTGCCTCTCAGCAGAACCAGATAGGAGGGACCATTGTTCCAGACAGTGGCCACTATTCCAGACAGATCCTTTGTGGGAAAGCCATGGTTCCTCCCAAACATCTCCCTTTGCAGAAAACATAAATCTGAATAGTGACAAACATTTAGCACAATGAGGATAAGGTATGGGTTCAATTTGGGGAGATCTACTGATCCATGGGATACAACATTTTAGGTATGCCCTGATGTTTAAATACAGAAACAGCAGGAGTCCGGAGAAAGAAGGTTAAAGAAAAAAAATGTATCAACAGAACCCTGCGACACTCTGAAAGTGGTACAGCCTGAGAGAGCAGATCACACACACAGTGGGCATGGGATTTAGGAGTCTCTCCCATGTATTTCAGTGCCAGGGTGCTCGAAGACACATTTTTATTTCTGGACTCAGAACATGGTTTTGGCCAAAATAAAGGTTCAAACAATCCAGGGCCCCTGATATCTCATTGGTCAGACCACGATAGCACCTGGTTTGTTGTATAAATACACTCAATGTCAGAGCAGTCATGCCTAATATACTTAGAGAAAAAGCAAACACACCCTGGTCCTCAAGCTGGTGGTTTGCAAATGGGGACCCCAAGAGGGAGTCCACGTGCTTCCATTTGCATGTGACCTTTTTAAAACCCAGAGGTAGCATTTCACAGAGAGTCTGCGCTTGGCTTGTTCTCTCAACATCTGAAGTGGGGGAGGATGGGGGAACGGATCAATTAATGATCAACGTAACAAGGGTCATTTTCCTTAGGTGGCTTCCACCAATGGGAAGCTGCCACCTTTCAGTGTCCCAGAGAGGCTGACCTACTTCTGATTCTGTAAGCCTGTAGTCTGAAAGGTCATTAATCTAGCCTTGGCTCATGATGTTAGAATCTCGAGACTTCGATTTCTTAAATGCCAAAGGTGTGTCGGGTTGTCTTCTGAGGCGTTGGCTATCTCTATTCGGGTGTGCAGTGGTCGGGAGAGAGTTATATTGGCAATTTCCTTTCTCATGGAGACATTCATCTATCCAAAGGCGACATGACCCATATGCAACACACACACACACACACACACACACACACACACACACACACACACACATCCCAACTCTTATAAAACATGAACCATTCAAAGTATCTTCACAGGAACACAGGGCTCAGGGCCACATGCAACACACACACACACACACACACACACACACACACACACACACANCACACACACACACACACACACACACACACACACACACACACACACACACACACGCTATACACCACATATATTCGGATCTTTGCCATGGATCAAGGAGACAAGCCAATCTCGCCACTCACTTTCTTCTTGTCAAGTACAGGGACAAACAGGTCTGTGTTTGCTGCGGGGTTGACAGCGTCGGTTGTACTTGGCTGGGAGTAGAGTTGGAGAAAAACATGAAAGTAGCAATTTCTGCTTGTCACTCTTTGAGGTGTCTCCTCCTTGTCTAGAGGATGAAATCTGAGCTCTTTGTTGTCACAGTCAAAGTTCTCTCCAACTCCTTCTATTTCCTTTTCCAGTCTTGCTTCTCATCTTTCTCCAGATTCACTCTTGACCTCCAAGAACAAGTCATGCCCCAGCTTCCATTACAGCCTTTGCGATCACTCAGTCTACCCTCTCACCTGGCTCATCCTTCCCAGCCTTTCAGTGTCTGACTTGGACATTCCTTCTTCTGGTGATCCGACTTGACTCCCCTCTGCTGATGGAGGGTCTCTTCTTTGGCATTCCTACAGGAGCTTGCCTCAGCTACTTAACCTCCCTTCCTGTAGCTGTCTTTCCTGGCTCGCCCATCCCCCCTTTTCCATCACTGCCTTCACTTGAATGCATTGTCCTGTGCAAAATGCAATACCAGAGATAAAAGATGTGGTTCTCTCGAACCCTGTGTTGGATGTCTTCCATGTCCCCTGCAGCCACTACAATTAGTGTCCTAGATACCCCACTCTGGGTTCTTTGTTCGCCAGCTTCCTACTGAAGGTAGCTATTGAGAGCATCAAAGACCAGAGGTTACTATGAAACTTTGGGACATTCTCTCCCTTCTCCCTTCCCAGGTGTATGCCCAAGCATATGCATGGCTGTGCCACTTCTAGCGATGTCTATGCGTTTTCTATTTCAGTCACCTGTCCAGGCGTTGATAGAGTTTGTTATTGTCACTCAGGCCTGGGTTGTTGATGGACTCCACTTTCCTTCTCCAGATGTGCATGCAGCCTTGTCTTGTTGATGTCCCTAAAGATCCCAGTCTGAGTACATAGCCCTTTCACACACACCATGAGTGTGTGTGTGTGTGTCCGTCCTTCCTGCTGAGACTCTAAGGACAACCATTACTTTAAATTCTCAGTCTCTTGACACTTCTCTCTAACAGAAATTACAATTACATCTTTATCTCCTAAACATGGCAACCCTATATCCAAGCAAGTTGCATCACACACAAAGAACAGGGTCCAACAAGTTTGCCTAAAAGCCACTGTTGAATTTTGTATTTTCAGGGGAAGGCAGCTCAAAAGTTGCTAATTCCAGGAAAGCACTCATTTTCTTTGCACATCATAGAGATGAGACAGGATTGCGATTATTAGAGTGGAAAATTTCCTTCCCATTGTGGCAGCAGATAGCCGTTATCTGTTCCAATGAAAGAATCGTGAATGGCCTAAGGAATCCATTGTATACCGTCAAACATCGGAAGTGTGTGCTTTTGCTTTGACATGACATCATCTGCTCCTGGAAGCTCCCACTCCAACACCCATCCATCTAGACCTTCTCTCCAAGGACACAGGTAAAATGCAATTTGTCTTTTAATAAGCCTCAGGAGTTTCACTTAAAGATGTGATTACCCAGAAGGCAATAAGAGCTGTCTACAATTTCATCTGTCTCAAGAATATTCTACCCCCAAAGAAAGACAGAGAACGAGGCTTTTTTTTTTTTTTTTTTTTTTTAAACAGGAAATCCTGACCTGTAAATTAGACAGAAAATAGAAGTTGTGTCTATCTGGGATCTATTCAGGACTGGAACTCTTTCTAGTTAGAGTGTCTAAAAATGGGGCTTCCTTCAGAAGCCTCCACCTATCTTTCAGAATGGTAGCAGGCCAAGATGTGGGTAACATTTCTTCTACCTGGGCTTCATCATTGGATGTCTATGTCAAGATCAGGCTGGAACATTAAGGTTTTTTGTGAATATTGTTGTGGTCACTTTCTCATGAACCTTGAAGTCTCAGCTGCTCTTGCCACCTTACCCTGTCTTCCCAGTCACCCGGTACCCCTTAGACACCCATCTCCCTAGTCAGTCACCCTGCCCTCCTAATGACCCTAACCCTCCCAGTCACTCCCCACTCCCAGTCACCCTGTTCCCCTAGAGAGCCATAAGGTGATGTTCTCCGTGTCTGTTTAGCAGAGCAGACACCAAGGCTAGTGAACCAGAACTTCGCCAGCTCAGTGGTGAAGTCATCCTTTGTACTTTCTAGGTTCTTCAACACCTTGTCCACTGCCTTCCAACCCCTCTACACCCACATGAGTGGAAAAAACCAAGTCTAAGGCAGGCTGTTGCTGCTCTGTCTGACACCCCTGCTCTACGTTCATATGTATCTTACTTAACTGTGTTGGTTAAAACTTGAAGGCCCAACAATTGTCCATAAGTCATTTTTGCTTCACTGGTGGCCATCCCTCTGAGGTCCCTGGGCAGTGTGCAACATCAATGAATCACAATTCTATGATTGGGACTTTCAAAGACCCACAAATTGAAGACTTAGTTGGTAGCTTGTGGCATGACTGGAAGGAGGTGGGATCTCTGAAAGATGGGGTGTGGCTGGAGGAAGATAGGTAGGTCACTGGGTGGCACACGGATTGGAAGTCCAGCACCCCTTTCTCCATCTTCACCCTATGATAGGTATGGGGGTGAGCAATTCACTCTTGTACTTTACTTATGCCATCATGTGATACCTCACTACATACCCAAGGGCCACAAGCTGTGTGACTGGGGACCAAAAGCTTTGAATATGAGCCACAAGCTACCTTTCCTCCTTGCAAGAGAATTATCTCAGGTATTAGCTCAGAATTGTTCCAGTCATGGAAAGACAACTAGCGTATGTACTGAGGTGTCACTCATGTAATCTCTGATGGCATCTAATCCCTTCTGCTCTGTATAGAATCTCATACAGAAGGAAGAGGACTGAGTTCCACCTTCACCCCTCCCTGCCATCCTCTCTGAACCCAGGGGTGCGCCAAGCAGAGATCTTTCCTGTTACAAATGGATGCCTTGTGTCTTCTCTGATTCTTCTTTCTTCTTGATATCTGTGTTACCTCCATTCGAATGAACTTTCTTCTTTAGGATGCTGGTATCGTGCAGAAGCATCTCAGGGCCCAAGTTCACCACCAGGCACTGGTTCTGTGCAAATCTCCTTGTTTGTCTCATGTTCTGTCATGGTGCCCCTGATGGTTTGCATCTGTGTCAGGGATGGGCCTGGACACTGGAGAATGTTGAGTGGCTTCTGCCCTCTGAAGGTTGGCAGTAGTCCCTACCCTGTCAGGACAGCTGACAACATCTCCTGCCATGCTCCCAACAGGCCAAAAGAGTCCCTAGTAAAGGGACTTTGTCTCACTTGAGAACTTCCATCCATGCAGAATAAGAAATGCATTGAGCCTTGCACATTCCTCAACGTCAAGACTCCCTGAAGTACCATGTTCAGTAGTGACCATGGTTCTCCTTCAGGAACAAGATGCTCTGGAGCCCCACGTGTTGATTATCCCCGAAGCTGCACCACTTTTTCCCTCGTTGGAGCTCAGGGTCTTACCAGACCCACTTCTGCATGCTTGGGGCATCCTGGATTTATGAATGCTTCAGGGGCACATGTCTTTGGTTACTTGGTGTTCAAAGCTCAGTGCATTGTCTCATGTGCTCACAAGGCAGGTTGTGTTAGGATCCATAAATGAAGAAGCCAGAGAGTCAGATGTCTAGATGGTGCAGGTGGTGGGTGACAGAGACATGACTCAAGGGGTAGAGGTCCTTTGGATCTCAGACACGGATGGGCCGATCATCATTGCGTCTGTTGTCATGAAGTATGGGTCTGAAGTTCTCCTGGGTGAAAGAGGAATGTGAGACCACCAGCCAGAGCTCATATCTGAGTGATGTATTCAGGATGCTGGCATCACTCCAGCCAGCCAAGCAAGGCTGGATCTCTTAAGGTGACTGGTCTTGAAAAAAACAACATAGAGGCCACACAGCGACCCTTCCTTCGGCACATCTCTCTGACAGTCTAACGTTTCCACTCCATGTACGGAGCAGAAAGGCTTTATCTGAGAAGGTTTCATTGCTGTTGTGGTACTTCGGCCACCTAGCTTAGCCACAGTCACACCATCAGTTCACTTCATAAGCAACGTTAAGTCAGGGAAGTAACCGAACTGTTTACTTCAATTCTCAACACTTGAGGCTTTTAATGAGTGTTCACTAAGTGGAGAAACCAGTGAGTAGTTGAACAAATGTATCCTGACAAGGTTGGGAAGATGGTGTTGTGGCTGAAGTGTCTGCTGTGCAAGGCTGGGGTCCTGAGTTTGAATCTCCAGCACCCACATAAAAAGGCTGAGCATGGCCATTCAACTCTGTAATCCTAGCTCCAGGGAGGTGGAGACAGGGGGATCCCAGCAGTTCAAATAAGCAAGCTCCAGGTTTAGTGAGAGACCCTGCCTAAAAATTATGTAGAGAGTGACAGAGGAGGACTCTTGTCATCAATCTGTCTTTGACAGACACATGTACACATGTGTGCCTACACCCCCATGAACAAGTGTGTATGTGCACACAGAGGAGTAAATTATAACTCTTGTTGCTTCTTTCTAGAGCTTTAGCCTGTGATCAGAATTTAGTTATGGGTACTGGATTTGCTCGAAGTTCAGTGAAGTTTTAGACTATTGATACAGAGCCTCGATATGTCTAGGAATGTGTACATTATGCAAATAATTCTCCTGGTGTCTGTGGAATGAAGGCAGAACCTATGACAAAAGGCACACAAAAAGGAGAGTCAGATGGGAGAAATGTGGGGACAAAACTGGAACTCCCACAGAATCTCTTTGGGTCTTTCTTCTTGGGCTGGGACAAAAGTCAAGTGTAGCTTCTACCATGGCTTTCTTATTTATCAACCCAAGAGCAGCCTTAGGCTAGGGCTTCACTGGACAAGGCAGTGTGGAGTTTGCTAGCTCTGTTCTCTATACCAGGATGTATCTCAGGAGGCCATCCGGATGCACCTTAGATGGTCTTCTATTGAAAGCAAAGGCTTCTTGATGGTCCAAGTTCATGGTCTCCATATAATATTTCTGTGTAGATACGGTTAGTAAGCAAAAGAGAGAACACTAATAGGAAGGGGTGTATCTGCTCTATTTATTATATTTGTTACATAGATGTGGGGGAAATGGCATATGTGGTACAAACATGGTCTGAATGTGAGACATGTTGTTGTCATTGCTAGGAACAAAGATGGAAGTAGCTTTGAATTCTGAATTCATACCTTCCCGCTAGGCTGGACACACGTCCTTTGTCTGTTGTGAGCCTGGGTTCCCGGGTGGAAATGAGGGCAGTGTGTGAACAGCTTTAACGAGCTAATGCGTGGGGACTCGTCCTTTGTTCCCTGGCATGTCGGAAGCACTCCAAACAGGGCTGCCATTGGCTGTTACTCTTCTGTCTTGTTTCCTGTGGGCTGATGTCACTATTAGTTGAGCTGTTGACAAGCTCCGGTAACAATGCCAGAACTGAAGAGTCAGCCTTCTCTTTTCGAATGGTCTGGTTTCATTATCTCCACCCTGGAGTGGCCTTGACCAGACAAGGACTCCTGCTGGCCAATTATTGTCTGATGACTGGGCAAGCAGGCTGACTTGTCTGAGATGATTTCTCATGGCAGGTGTTCCTCAACATTCCCCTGGTGTACAAATAATGATCCCATGCAAGAAGTCACTTCCTTTGGTGTACAGTTCGTATGAGGTCTGATTCAGTGAGCTATGGAAAATCATGCTGTCATAGCTACAGATGGTTTATTCACATTCTGCTTGGTCAAGAAGGGTACCTGGTTGTCTGCCATGAACATTTCCGAGCTACAATTACTAAGAAGGTGTTAGAATCCATTGCATCTCAATGTATCTAAAATTTGGGCAGCTTCAGGGCAAAGCTCTGAGTGAAATCTGGGCTTCAGAATTCTGTTGTTTCTAACTCCTCCTCCTCCTCTTCCTCCTCCTCTTCCTCCTCCTCCTCCTCCTCCTCTTTCTCCTCCTCTTCCTCTCCATCCTCTTCCTTTATCGATTATTTTAAAGGTTTATTCATTTTTATTTTATTGCTTTAAATGTATGAGTGTTTGTCTATATGTATCTGTGTGCCACATATATGCCTGGTACCCACAGAGTCCAGTAAAGGGCATCAGAGCCCCTGAAACTGGAGTTGTGGATGGCTGTAAGCCACAAAGTGGAGACTGGCTTACATGCACTATGTATTCCAAGCTAGTCTGGAGATCACGGTGATCTTCCTGCTTGAAGCTCCAGAGTTCTGGGATTACACGTGTTACCAATATTCCCAGAAATCTCATTGTCTTATTGATTTCAGTCACCCCTGCCCCTCGGATACTCCAAAACCAAAGTTAGGTCAACCCCATCATGCGCTATTTCAAAAGTGTCGACATGCCAGATGTTAAAGTTTGGAGAAAGAAAAGGGATTTGGAGAGGAGCCCTGGGTCCCGAGGTCTCACAAATCGTCTCTGTGGTGTTTATCAGTCCATTTTCAAATGCTACATCCAAAATACCAGAGACCAAGTAATTTGTGAACAAAAAACGTAGATGTTTTGTTAGCACGTGGTTCCGGAGACCGGTAAGTCTAAGGACATTGGAACATCTGTGCAGCCTCTGGGGAGGCTCTTTCAGCTGCATCAGAATGTGACAGGGGTCTCACATGGAGAGACAGATGTTAGCCCTGGCTTCTGTCCCTCTGATGAAACCACTCATGCCATCCCCAGACCCCACTCCCATGACCTCACCTAACAATCACCTCCCAAAGCCCCACCTCCAAATACCATCAACATGCAAAATAGGGGAGAAATCTGAACACAGGACTCGAGGTGCATATTCACACCATATGTGTCATGGGGTGGGTGTCAGAAAGGAAAGTGGAGTCAGAAGGCTTCTCAATGATCAGGTGTGTCTCCTTGGGAGCAAAACTCCCCCTGCTTCCCCTGGTGTTGAACAAATAGGCTGCACTCAGGAGCAGAGGGGCTTGACTGCTGATGCAGACCGAATACTACTTTGACTTAAAAAAGAGAGAGGACTATTCTGTCTCCCCCGCTCTTCAGCCACAATGGCAGCCCCACAGTCCCAGCACCCGGCATCTCTCTGGCTATTCGAGTCGGCAGCTCCTTTGTGTGATGTAAGATGGTTTACAAACCATGTGCGTATTTCAGCTAAGAAAAAGGAATGATTGGCGAAGAGTGAGCAGGTGCTGACTTCCCACAGCCCAGAACTCCATGTCACTCCTCCATCACAGCCAAGGGATGCATTTACTGAGCATCTCCATGCTCAGCACCATCAGGAAGGCTGTCTATGTGGTACTTCCAGTATCTAACATTAAGAGAAAGCTTAGTTCGTTTTCCTGCCCACGAATATCAAATTTTGAGAAAAATATATTCATTGGCTTGTGTATATGCTTATATGTGTACTCTGATGTTTTGTGTTTGTGGAGATGGAGTGGCCCAAGATAGTCTTCAACTCGAGGTATAGACCAGGGTGGCTTTGCCTCAGGACCACCATCCACGTCTTAGGAGTTGAATATTGAGATTGCAGGTACCACCATACTGTTTTTATTTTGTTTATTTATTGTTACATGTGAAGCCCACTGTTGAGTGCCGATAGACAGACAGGCTTCCCTTTGTGAGAGTTTACAGTTTAGAAGGACAGCCATGCGTAATGAGAAAAATCTAGAGAGCCGCCGACAAGTAGCCAGTGTTGAAGCTGAGAACCCTAACTGTTCCCTAGTCAACAACTAGGAGTCATTGTCTCTGGAATGATAATTTACAAGACTCCTTGAGACAGGATTCTTACAGCCTGACCCTTGAGAGACAGATGGAGTGAGGGATGCTGGAGTACTAGACAATAGGAGGAAAGGATGAAGCCGGAACCGGGAGCGAGCACGTGGGAGGGGCTTAGCGGTACAGAGGCCAGTGAAAGAGCCAACCTCCCCCGATGCTATTTGCATCAAAATCAAATCTAAGAAAAATAAACAATGTATGATTTCAAGTCGCAGAAGGAATGAAACCACGCGGGGGGGGGGGGAGCGAGATGTGAGAGACCAAAAATCAGAGAGAGGAGAAAATGTGAGCCCAGTAGGTTCACAGAAGTGACTTACATATGCATTAGATGTATTTTCAGGTCCGTCAGTATTACTGAATATAACACACTTTAATACCATGAGCGTCCCTAAGCCAGGTGCCTGCAGAGTCCAGGCAGGTCCAAAGGGGACTAAGGCTGCGTGGATCCATCGTGAGCTGCAGAGCACCTATTCGCCTTCAGGGGTCGCCCCAACCTGGCCGTGGCTCGGATTGCCTCGCAGGCCCAACAATCACAGTCCCCAGCATTTCTTAAGAAGCCTGATAACCTGTGCTTATATAAGTACTAGCTCAGATTTCAAATGTTGGTGGTTGTTTCCAACTTTAAAGACTCTGCAGGGGCGAACAGTACTTTGGGGGCGGGGGGGGGTACATGTTCAACCCCTGAAAGGAAGCACGGGGAGCAAACCGTGATTCTGAGCCCACATGAGCTGAGGATGTCTAATTTTACTTCTACCATATTGGCCCGCTCTGAAATCAGGCAGGAAACCCATCCCCGCCTGCCCGGAGTGAGCTATTTCCAACCTGCCGCCCTCGCCCTCGCCCTCGCCCTCGCCCTCGGGGTGGCTGCACAGCTCTCACCTGCACTTCTCACCTCTAAGTTTGGAATGCGAGAAGGTGGTGTGAGCCCAGGGGAAGCAGGGGCTGCAGCCAGCCTGGGCTTCTACCCCAGCATACTCTCCGTGCCCCCTGCCAGCTTGCAGGGATGTTGGCAGCACCGCCCTGAGGGCTCCATGGGAGGAATGAATGTTCTTAGCTGTCTAAGGTCATGCGATAAGATTCATGCCATGCTGACCGCCGCTGGGATGGATTTCCATAGAGGACAAAATGTTATGCAGAATCTCAACACACATGAATGGTGTGAAAGCAGAAGGCAGATGGGAGGGTGCCTAAAGTAGTGGGGAACAAAAGAGACTCTTACGTGGAATCTAGATTTAACTAGGTATTTGTGGGTATAAGCACATATATGTATATGCATGTGTATACACACATACATATGTATACATACATGTGTGTATATGACATGTGAACAGAAAGGGACTGTTTAGAAGGAGGAAGGGGAACCAAGAACAGAGAGGAAAAAGTGCTAAGACAGAGTAGAGTTACTCGGGTCTGGGGAGACAGCTCAGTTGCTGAAGTGTTCACTGTGCAAACGTGAGGACAGGAGTCCATGCCTCAGAGTCCCCGTGGAAAAGCCAGGAGCACCTAGAACCCTGGAGCTGGGAAGAAGGAGACAGGAGCGTCCCTGGAGTTTGCTGGCCACCCAGTCTAGTTGAATCTAACAATTCCTGGTTCAGCGAGAGACTCAGTGTCAGTCATCCATGAACGTACTCATGCGCTTACTCAAAGTGCGATGGATATATATGTATATGATAATATAATGACCAGGTCCATCCTTTTGTGTTGATAGAATACAGAGTAAATGAAAAGTAAATTTAACAACATACTGTGAACCTACACTCCTCCACAGTATGGCTGGGTCATTTCTGTGCACCCCGAGGTTCTCAGCTGCTGTTTACCCCTCGCTCCAGTCACCTGGAGACACCTAAAGATATTTTGGGTCATTTCATCTGGAACAAATACATGATTCAAAATTTGAAGAACACGCTCCAAATCACTAGTGGTGGGCAGAGATCAGTAGCTCAGATAAACATCGGCTACTATACAGAAGAGCATCCTTTCTTACCCCAACACTCCAGTGAAGGATTATCCCACCGAGCACTGAAACTGCCCCCACCACCCACCCCCACCGAAAGATAAATAAAGCTACAAGCTGCCCAACCACTGTGAGTTATGAAAGGTGTGTGTTGGGGGCAGGGCACAGAGAGAGGTGTAAGGAACATGAATTTACAAGACATGCCCTTTAGCTCGAGCTGGGATTTGTGGCCACTCTTTTGGGTTTTATTAAAGCATAATGCTCGCAAGCAGAAGAGGAGATTTGTTATTCTAAGACAGTTGCAAACCACGGCACACTATTGTATAATCTGCCATTCTCCCCACTAGGGAGCTATGGTGCATTACTCAGGAGTGACAGAGCCAACGAGCTTCATCTCCCAGGAGGCCCGTGCATCTGTTAAAGGGAGCTAGCACCATGGAGATCCGCCTCCCACCCCGCCCCCGCTCCCTGCCCTCCCACCCCCCATGGAGGAGAGCTGGTGGATGGTAGGTAAGCTATGCATCCATCATGGGGGTCCAGTAGGATGAACCAGGCACTAATATTATGCCCAGATCCTTATTCCTGGCCACCAGTAATAATGGATCTGATTGATTCCATCTGTGTGCCAAGAGCGGTAGCACAAGACAGGAGGCAGGCATCTGAAAGGGAGTCAAAGCTTCAACTCAGTAACTACTACCAGGGGAGTCCCAGCTGTGCCTCAGTTTCTCATCACTTGTGTGATATTAGGCTAAGAGCTTGTCTTGGGTATGGGACTTACAATAGGATCCTCTTTGATCTCTCTGCTCTGAGCCTCACTTTCTCACCTAAATAATGGGTTTATAGGACTGGAATGACTGCTCAGTGGTTAAGAGCTAAGAGTGTGTGCTGCTCTGTTCGGTTCCCAACAACCATGTGTTGTGGTTTACAACTCTAGTTTCATGGAATCTGATGCCCTCTTCTGGCTTTTGGGGACTTATTCACTCCTATGTTCATGCACACACACACACACACACACACACACACACACACACACACACACACAATTTTTAAAGTCTTTGGGTTATTAATCACCAACTCAAAATGTCACTGTCATGGTCAAAGGGACAAGGATTGTCCAGCAGATGTGAAGGATCCAATAGGCTCTGGCTACCAATGTCTCCTTCTAACATCCAAGAATCACAGAATCTATTGTGATTGCTGACTGGAGCTCACAGAATGGGTGTCAGCTGAAGTGGTATCGCAGATAGAGAAGCACTCTAAAAAATTCAATATGCTCTATCAATATCACGTAATGAAGCCCATGTGACCATCAATGAAAATTTATTGTGAAGATCCTTAGAAAACAGAAAAATATTACCCACAGCTTGTAATGGCCCCTGCTTAGAGGGGAAGATGTTTGCAAGCTGCATTGGTTCAAACCTTTCATTTTACCAAAAGGGGAAGAAACTGAGGTGAGCATCCAAATTTCCAGGACTCTGCTGGCTATCCTTTGTGATCACTAACAGGTGAACTTTCCCGGGTTTGGCAACCTGACGTGATCATCAGTCCGAGCATAGCATCCCTGATGTGATCGTAGGCTTTGCTTTCTTTGTCTCTGAATAAGGTTGAGAACAAAACCCGTGATCCTGGGTTAAATGTGTAGCAAGGACACATGACATGCTGCTGCATAAGAATTATTAACCTTTAGTTAACCAAAACTAGTTGAGGTGATGTGTTTCCATATATATTGCTCCAAGGCTCTGACACATATGGGGTTGTATATATCACCCCCATACTGCTTGTAATATACCTTGACCTCCTGAGAGTCATGGTGGCAACTCCAGAGTTTTCCAAGAGTCATGACCATATCATCATATTCCTGGGGACACATGAACAAGTATCTATTCACTATTGGATGAGAAATTGTTGACAGACTAAAAATGATGGCACCAAAATCCTACTTGGTGAGCTAATTAGTTTATTTGGGGGTTACTTGTAGGGTTAGGGATGATTCAAAGTCAGCTGTATTGTTGAGAGGTCACTACAGGGTGGGAGGGTGGGTGACAACTCAAGGATACTGCAGCGATGGAGCTCTCTGCACACTTTGCAGGTGCCTTGACAGGTCAGAGTGTCCTCTCCTCATCAGTCCTTACTCCTTATGTAATGTTAAGAGTTCCTGTGCATCTGGTAAGTTTCAGGAACTTCCTGAGACTTGTGAATCGGTTTTGCTTTCTGAGTCTTCAGAGGCTTCCCTTTGGGGTGGACTATTTCAATTAGGAAGAAGGGGCTATATGGTAACCATCTAGTTCTGGACATCACAGAGGAAGTCCTTGACAGGGTAGTGACATCCTCATGTGGTTTCAGAAAAGAGGCTATCTAGTTATCAAGAGCTTTGGGAGAGAAATGATCCTACAAGTGGCTAAATTTGTTTCAGACTCCTCATTTTTTTTTCTGGGAAAAGCACAGGGCATAGTTTCCATGCTCCGGTGGCACTTGGCCAGTTGTTCTCAACCTCTGACCTGTACCAGAATTCTCTGCAGGGCTACTCCATAGACAGGAATACACACAGGCTGCTGGCCCCACCTGTCTCCAGCTCTGTAATGTATATCTTTGATGTAAGCTCATTGCTACTGTTGTAGCAAATGCTTGTGATTCAGTGACCATGGTTTAGCATTACTATCACAGATGGGTATGGCTTGGCTTTGGTTTGATGGCGTTTGGGGCTGGATGGTTTTGGGGCTCATCTTCGGAGGGTACCACATTACAGCGCATAGCATCTCTGAATTGGAATAACCCCAAATGTCTCTGTGCTTTCTGTGAGCCTCTGTCAGCCCTCACTGAGATCTCTTGTTTGGTGGTGGAATGACCTGGAATCCAATCCTAGTGTCTCAGCCTTATACAGTACTCAGAAGGCTAAGGCAGAGGGGATGTGAATTTCAGGGCAGCCTAGGCTATGTGACAAGACTGTGTTTCAAATAAAAGATAATAAAATAAAATATAAAACAGCAATCTGCCATTCTCTTTCCAGCTGTGTTCTAGAAGCCAGTGTTGGAGTCCGGAGAGCCGCTACATGCCCAAACAACTGCCGTTGAAGAGTGATAGGTACTGGCACACAGGAGAGATCACAGATTTTTCTTTGGCTGTCAGCTCTTGAAATTACCCAGCAATCCCAAAATGAATTTCCACTAATCTGACAGTTTTGCCTCGCCTGACATGACGTACTGTATATTCAGTGGTCAGTGGGGACTATTTAATTGCAGTTAAGTCTGTACTGCTCACTGCGGCATTGAAAATGGAGCTGTGTGGAATCTGGTTAAACTTCCTGACTCTCCAGGCCCAGATGGGTGGGTGGAACACAATCCTTTTTTTGTTTTTTTCTTTTTTTCTTTTTAAGCTTTCTACCTGGAAGAACTCACTAATTAAATTTTACTGGCTAGCTGCTTTAATTCATTCACTTTCGAGATTCATAAATAGCAGAGTCAAAACTAAAGTTGAAGTGCTCTCTGTAGTCGCTGGAAGGTTCTGGACATCAGGTGTAACCAGGGCAGACTTAAAGAGAGACCAAAATGAAGGGGAAGCTGGAATGATACGGCGAACGGCATTTTCCAGTACTGTCTGTATGACTGACAGTTTTCAAGCATCGTTTGACTTTGTTCTTTCAACATTCCAAAGAGAAAGGGACAATTTCTGCCTTCCTTTGACAGCTGCGGAAGCAGTCTTAGAGAGGGAAGTGAATTGCCAGAGATCTGTAGAAGGGCAGGGCAAGATGTGGGGGTCGGGTCTGTGCCATAGCAGAGGACATTTAAAAGGACCTTAGAACTTCCCAAAGATGCTCTTCCAGGCTAGGTGAGAGCGTTTGCATTTTCACAGGTAGCAAAACTGGGATCTAGACCCCCTCAAAGGATCTCATCCTGAATGAAGTCTCTCCAAATTCAACAACCTTCCCTACAATGATTCATTAAGTCAGGGGGTGCTATAACATTCTATTGTGTCACATTTAGTTGGGGCCTTCCAACACTTCTGCTGTGTGACACAGATAACTCAAAAACAATTTTGGTAAGAGTTCTGAATTTTGCAGTCAAATCTGGAAGGCAGTCACAAATGTCCCCAGGAGGTGTAAACACCAGAGCAGACATGTATGGATCCACCCCTTCACTACTAACTTTCTCCTTGTGGCAATCATTCCAGAGTCTGGAAACACAGGCAGGAATCAATCAATCTGTGTGGTCCCACAGCTTACGTTCTAGTGGGCAGGAGTGGTTGAATGACTAGATAAATAGGTGAAATGTGTCATACATGGGGTGATGAGCGGAACTGATAGACTAAAGCTGAGGAAGGGAAAAGAACAGGCTGGAGTGAAGACAAGCTCAGTGACAGAGCAGGCAATGTCTGAACAAAGATGCACAGGATACAAGGAACACGTCTTCTGGGGGCACGGAGCAGGAGGGCATTCTAGGGAAAAGGATCCACTCATTGGAAGTGTCTGTGCTTGATTAAGGAAGAGCTTGGAGTGTCATGAGAAACCTGGTGCTTCTGTACTACTGTTCTTAAAATGTTAACAACCTAAGGTACAGTTGACATGCCATTAATTGTATTTATAAAGTGCATAATTTGATGCATATTGCTATAGGAGGGTGCCCACGAAACCATCTCCACTCTCAGAATAACATATAAATTTGTCACTTCCAGAAGTTTCCGTGGTGAACGCTCATTCCGGGTCATTTCTGCTCAAGGCCCCAGAGTCCCATGCAATTGCTGCTTAGCTACATAACTGCGACTTAGTTTGCATTTTACAGACTTTTGTATAACTCTATTCGCCTACCATCTTTACTTGCTTGGCTTCCATCACTCTGCACAATCTGCCGTGGGCATGTGGGCATCCATACTTCCTTTGTCTTCATTGCTAAATATTCTTACATCATGTAGACATTCCACAAGGTATCTACCCACTCACGTGTGGCTGAATGTCTGAGCCATTTCTGACTGAGGCTTCTAGACCCAGAGTTCTGTGAATGTTCTCAACTAAGCCTTTTTCTGTACATGTGTCTCCATCCGTTCTGGAAAGGCTTATCTGAACTAGGAAATGTAGGTTTAATGTTTCTCTAAGATGAAAAATTGTTTCCCAAGACGGATGGACCATTTTACCCTCCCTCAGCCTGGTATGAGCGAGGCAATTGTTTCTTAGTGTCTTCAGTGCCTGGAAGAGTCAGCCTTACCATTTCAGATACTGAACAATTGTGGGAATCAAGGAGATGGCTCGGTTGGTCGTTTTGTGCCTGCAAGGACCTGAGTTTAGAACCATTGGGAGAAAACCATATGAAAAGCCAGCCATATGTTGTCTGTAATCCCAAGTTTGGGCAAAGGCTCTCAGAGGCAGATCAGGCAATCTCGCCAGTTATTTTTGCTGATTTGGTGGGCTCTAGGTTTACTGAGCAGGGCTGTGTCAAAGAAAATAAGGTGAAGGCACAAGGAAGACACTCCATGCATTCCTGGCCACCACATCCAGTTATGCACACTAAGGCACACACAGACATAAACACATACACACAGAGACATAAATAGACATACACACAGATAGAGACAGACATTCATACACATAGACACACATACAGACAGATACATACATACAAACACACACACACACATAGACACACAGGCACGAATGTACAGACCAACAGTACAACACAAGAACACACTCCAAAAGTAAAAACCATGCAGTGGCATCTCCCCTCTGATCTTTCCCATGACCATCGGTGATTTGTGAGACCATTGCCCTCTACATGGCTTCTCCTGGCCTCTCTGTTCCTATCCTTTCTCCATTGTTGGCAACTATCTGTGATATTCTTCTTTTAAGCATTCTTTGTATGATCTGCTGCTATGTCTTTTTTTTTTTTAAATCAGATGTAGGGTTTACAAATCCTTTTTCATATTAGGTTTGTCTTTATCTCCCTAACATTGTCTTTTAAGTCTGACCAAATGGAATTTGGAAGTTTTTGCCCCCATTCTAATCCACACTTTTAGTATTGCACATAAGAATTCTGTCTTTGTCTCTTTTAAAAGGCGATGTTTTCCCCCCTCACCAAGCAGAAGAGAATGGAGTTCTTTACCTACACTGTTGGCTTGTGCAATCAAGTTTATTCACAAGTGATGGCGCTGGGTTATGATTTGCTGACAAGTGAATTAGAAAGCCTGGGCTCACTGTTGGCTTCTTAGACCTCAGGCTTTGCAGTAGATAAAGCTGGACAATGGCCTGGTCGGGATTACAGCTGCTTTAGGGCTGGCGACTCCCAGATTCTCTTCTCTGATCGTTCACTCATTAGAAGTTCAACTCTAGACCATTCTTTCCCTCTTAGGAATTTTCCCACTGCAAACACAAGGAGATCTGCTAGTTTTTTCCAGACTCTTGCCCAGTCCTGACACAATGCACTGGGACACGAATAGCAGTGTATTCTCTTCATCAGAGTTGGGACTAGACTTAGACTAGAGTCACAGGCAGGACATGGCGTTTGAGGAAAAACGTGCTCAGGAATGTGCAAGTGTTAAGAATCCACTTGAGGGGAACAGGGATCAGGGCTCTCCTTACCTATTGCTGTCTCACCCTAGTCCTGGCTTTTAACTTCACAGAGATGAGGGGTGTGGCTCAGATGGAGACCGCTTTGAGCCAGCTCTGTGCCTCTCCCCTTTCAGCATGTGTTTAAATCGCTTGGATTCAGGAGGTCTGGGGTAACACTTGAGAGTCTGACATTGTTACAAGTTCCCACTTGACATTGATGTTGCTGGTCCGCATAGCACTGGTCTACTAGAGGGAAACAATGTGTCGACTTTGCCCAAAAGACTAGCACAGCTCCATGTGTGTCCCAGTGGGAATTCATCCCTATGATACAAGGTCTCAACTCATTTAAAAAAAAGATATGGAAATCTGTGACACTAGACAGCCTTTTTTTTTTCTTTAGCATTGCATAGCTGCATTGCTTTGTGGAGTTGTTTTTTTTTTTTTTTAAACAGGGATCATAAGAGTCAAACAAAGCCATTGGAGACCCAGATTGCTCCTTGCAAAACCAGCTTGCCGTAGATCACATTTCAGAAATTCTCCTATAGTTTTGCACAGAGGAAATAGAGATGAGATTTGGGAAGATCTTGGAACAAATTTAACAGCAAAGATGACCACCCTGTTTCCCACCCAAATACTGGCCTATGTCAAAGATGCCCAGGACGTGCCCTTGCTTCATAGGGTCCAATTCTTAGGGAATGATTGCACAAGTGGAGGGAACACTCAGCTCCTGCAATCACCTCTTCCATTCATCTTTTCCACTCTGCCTCCACTGTTCGTTTCCCAGCTCCTTAGGCATCCGAGCATCTCTGCATCTGAGCATCCCTGCATCCGAGCATCTCTGCATCTGAGCATCCCTGCATCCGAGCATCTCTGCATCTGAGCATCCCTGAAGCAGAGGTCAGTTCTCCCCTTTCTCTCAACTTATAAGATTCAAAACAGATTTTATCCACCCCATGTAGTAGTTTGAATAAGAATTTCCTCCATGGGCTCCTATATTTGAACACTTGGTCCCCAGTTGGTAGCGCTGTTTGGAGAGACTTAGGTCCGGCCTGTGGGGGGATATTCTCCCAGGATTCCAAGTTTGTAATTTGCCCCTCTGTCTGCTTTGTATTTGTGTTCCAGATGAGCGCACTCAACTTCCAGTTCCTGCTGTCATGGCTTCACTCTGCTCATCATGGAATCTGGAAGCATAAGTCCAAATGAACTCTCCCTTAAGTGGCCTCTAGTTATGGTGTCTTATCAGGGCAATAGAAAAGTAGCTTACAGAACCTTTCAAACCCTTTTGGCTCCCACAGGGACCCTGACATCTTCCTGGATAACCAGGATGTTTCATTTTCCAGATGCCAGTGATGGGTGGAAACGTGTGCACTGTCTATCGCCCAGTGCACACCTCCCAGCGCTCACCGCCCGACCTAGTCTGAGTGGCTGAGTAGAGAAAGCAACACTAAGGATGAAAACTTACCGCATATCCACTCTCTCCAGCACAGGGCTTTAAGGAGCAGCTTTGCTGAATTATTGAATCATCACAAGAGTGAGAGGCCCAGAGAGGCTGAAGGAATGTGCTGCAGGTCACACAGCCTTCCAGTGGTGAAGCTGGAACCTCAGAGTTCACAGAGTGAGCCTCAAAACACAAAGCCAGTGGAGGGGGTCAAAAGCAGAAACAAGGGAGAGTCAGGGTCCCAACCATAAGTAACAAATGTGGTCTTGGAGCATTTCATCACACACTCAGACTGGACCTGCTGATCGTAGAACCCATTTGCAGGGGTGGGGGTGGGGGATGAGGGGTGGAGAGGGGGAGATTTGGCTGCAATGACTTATTTGTGTGTTTGTGTTTGTGTTCGTGTTTGTGTGTGTGTGTGTTGCATGCGTACATTGTGTGTGGTGCATGCATACATTGTGTGTGCATTCATTTGCGCATGTGCATATAGAAGCAAGAGATCCATCTTTTCTCTCTTCCTCTATCATTTACCTACCTTATTTTTGAGGTTCTTATGGAACCTAGAGTCTGATGATTTGCTTGACGGGCCTGCCAGTGAGATCTCAGGATGTCCCTGCCTCTGCTTCCCTAGAGCCCGGATTGTAGATGTGTGTTGGTGTGTCAGGAATTCAGCGTGTATGCCAACGATCTAAACTCTGGTTCCTGTGTTTGTGTGGGAAGGACTGCCCCATCTCCTCCATATTTTGAATAGTGTGTACCTATCAAATGATGCATAAATCTGCATATACCTATGTGCGTATGTAAATGCATGAATGAATCCATACATAGCTTTAGACGTAAGAGACTGGTTTGGACAAATTCTCAGTTATATCTGCAGGTGATAGGTGATGGCATTTTCAGCCATCTGCTTCATGAAGTTCTCCTCCATCTTGGACTTGGAAGATAGGGACAATAGATACTGAGAATCCTCTGCGCACAACACTGGTTTTTAATGCTCCTTAGAGCCTATATCGCATTGTAACATCTAAACTCATGGTAAGCAGTTAAGTTCCCATGATGGATGGATTTCCAGTTTAAATGGTAGAAGAGGGGGTCCTGTCTTAACTCCCCTTCTACTTTACTTGCATTTCCACATGAAATTGATCCTTCAGCTTTAGGTAACAGGGCGGTTTTGGCACCGTTATGCGCCATTATCCAATGCGCTGTTATTTGTCACTTTGTCGTGACATCCAGCCCATGCTTCTCTCTTGCTAATAAACCTCAATTTGGTTTTGGGTGGCAATGCTCTCAGACCCGCAGTAGTGACACTAATGGCTGTAATTCACATATTTCTTCCCATGTCCCAGACGCTCACTGAGAACGTGTACGTAATGGATTTGGATTCTGTCACATGCTTCATGTCACCCCTGCCCCTGGATTTTGTAAAACTAAAGAGTGGCCATGGTGCTCCCCTGACTGACAGGAGGTACAGTATCAGGTGGACAGGATAAGGAGGTATTTCTGGGCCAACTTTGCAATTGTGAAGAATTGACTCCATGTCTCAGTGACTCCATGTCTCAGGATTTTTCTCCTCTATATTCCTGGAATGGAGCACCTCATGGGACTGGCACAAAGGTCAGAGAACTGGTACATCTGACACAGTTAAGATCAATGCCTCCATCAGTACTCATCAATGGAGGGATGTCTGACCCCCACCTGCAGGGGAAACCTGGCAATGTCGGTAGATGTCCTTGATGTCAAAATGAGGAGGGGAAGGGGAGGGAGGTGTTTCCAGCACCCGGTGAGCAGAGCCGAGTGATGCTGTTGATTGTCCCACAATGCATCTCAAGTGGTACAGAGTTTACAAAGCCTGGCCTAGACTTCCAACAGTGTTACTCAGGAGGTGGGAGTTTTTGGTGACTGTCCAGAAGACCAAAAAGTCCAGGAAGTCTTGTATAACATCGTCCTGACTTCCTGTTGGGTCCTCGGACCTCAGGTCACTGGTAGGCACTTGGTAGAGTCAATGAATATGTACCGTATAAACCAGAAACTGAGGGCATGTCTCTGGGGACTTTAGTGTGGGATGACTCATTCCCTCTCTGCCTTAGTGGGTGTGATTAACTCCTTCCCCACTGGCTTACCACCCTCTCTTCTCTCTGGGTCAGTGTGCGATGCACCCCTTCACTGCTGCTTTAGCACGTGTGATCCCTTCTCTCCTCTCTGGGTCAGTGTGTATGATCACTCTGTCTCCTGTCCTGTTTTTCTCTGTCACTGTGGCATCCCCTGTGCTAGTGGAAGAGAGACAACCCAGACACAATCCGTACCTCTGAATTTTTTGGCCATTGCACTGGCCTGGGTAACCTGAGGCTAACACAGTGTCCTATTCAAAGTGGCTTTCTTCAATCTATTCAAGTTGAAGAGATTGCTCAGTGCTCAAGAACACTGGCTGCTCTTACAGAGGATTCTTAGGTTCCCAGCACTCACATGGCAGTCCACAACTGTTTGTAACTCAGGTTTCAGGGGACCTGATGTCCTCTCCTAGCCTCTACAGGCACTTACATACCTGTGGCACACATGCACACATACATACATAGATACATACATAGATAGACACATACACACACACAAGCATTCCCATAAAAAATTAAAAATATTTATTCTGTTAAGATAATATTAGTTAAGTTCCTGTGACCACCAGACAGACAAATTCTTAGCTGATAGCAAGGAAAATCCATCGCTCTTTGGCTTAATGATTATTAAATGATATTATTTGATAGCACGAGTCCATTGAGCAAAGCAATCACACTGGTCAGTTAGTTTGCCTCAAAAGGTTCTGCTTATCACAAATACACCGAAAATCCAACCATTTCATTGAACAAATCCTCTGTAATATTGGAGTGCAGGCATCAAATGGGCTGATTCAAATGACACAGTGGATTCTGTTTTGGAAGTGTGAAGTGATTCACAATCTTTTTTTTTTTTTTTTTTTTTTTTTTTTTTTTTTTGGAGACAGGGTTTCTCTGTATAGCTCTGGCTGTCCTGGAACTCACTCTGTAGACCAGGCTGGCCTCGAACTCAGAAATCCGCCTGCCTCTGCCTCCCAAGTGCTGGGATTACAGGCGTGCGCCACCACGCCCGGCTGTGATTCACAATCTTATTGTAGAAGAACCATTAGGACTTATTTATATCATGATCTTCTAACTCCTGTTTGTTGAATGCCTGCCATACATTTGAGAGGGAGCTGGGCTAATGTGTGCCAGAGAAGGAGGAGAAAAGGCCAGGCCTAGTTCTTAATCTTCAAGGAGTCAACTCTCTGAAAGAAATGTGGATGTCAACTGCTGGTTACCAGACAGTAAGAGGAGGCCCAGGCCTCTGTGGCACTCCCTCAGCATCTCTAAGCTGCCTGGGATCAGGAGATGGTTTTCAGGAGGTTGGGCTGAGGCGCATGCAGATGCCTAGGTGTATGCCTGCTGGGCATCACCCCAAAGCTTCACTCCTGTCCTACTGAGACTGAGATGCAAATGTCCTGGTAGGTTTCTGGATTATTTGGGGGGAATTAAATGAAATTATAAATGTGACCCAAAATTAGCCTCAACTATTTGAAGACTTCTGTCAGGAAAAGGAAAATTGGGGAAAAATTATTTTTTCTGTAGGTAAAACTTTATCTTTTGATGGCTCATGGTTTGGAAACTTGGACCTTTTTGTTGCTCGAAGGGCTTGAAAACCCTGGTTTTCTGAGTAAACTGAAATCCTCCCTCACGCCCAGCCTCTACCCGTGCAGCCCCTGCCACTTCCTGGCAGCCGAGATGCATAAGTTTGATTTGTGGTTAAAATAGAAACAACCTGCTAGTTGCTTCCCCTTATTAAAATGAAACACCCAAGACGGTAAATTGTCAAGGATAGAAGAAACATTGAGGTTCACAGTTTGGAGCTTTTTGTCCTTTGGGCCTGCGATGAGGCACTTTGCTCTGAAAGAAGCATTTGGTAGCCCAAGCCTACTTACCCCAGAGTCAGGAAGCAAATGAGCATGTGAAACCCCACAACCCCTTTCAAAGGCACAGTCAGTGACATGAGGACCTCCTGCTAGGCATCTCATGAGTTCCCTTGTCTCCCAGCAGCACCATTGTGGGGACAGAGCCTTTAAGTACCTGCACAGGGCACAAGTTTGTCCCCAGAGAGTAGATAGGTCAGTTGTTTTTACACAGGCTAAGGAATCAAGGTTAGAAAGGGAAAGATATGCTGATACACGTTACAACATGGTTGTCTTAGTTAGGGTTTTACTGCTGTGAACAGACACCATGACTAAGACAAGTCTTATAAAGAACAACATTTAATTGCAGCTGGCTTACAGGTTCAGAGGTTCAGTCCATTATCATCAAGGTGGGAACATAGTGGCATCCAGGCAGGCATGGTGCAGGCAGAGCTGAGAGTTCTACATCTTCATCTGAATGCTGCTAGTGAAAGACTGGCTTCCAGGCAGCTAGGATGAGGATCTTAAAGCCCACACTCACATTGACACACCTACTCCAACAGGGCCACCCTTCTAATAGTGCTATGCCCTGGTCCTAGCATATAGAAACCACCACAAAGGTTAAGTCCCAGACCATCATGTTAAGGGATCATAGAAGTCACACACAAGTGACCACACATTGTGGGATGCCATTTATACACATAGTCCAGAGAAGGTGGAGACATACACACAGAAGATAGATTAGTGGTGGCTGTGAGTACTTCTTGGTTTTCATCAGCATGACAGAAACCGAAATTACCTGTGAAGAAGAACTTCAAGAAAAAATCTCTATCACATTGGCTTGTAGGCAAGTGTATAGGGCTGTTTTCTGTGTGAGAGGGCCCAGCCCACTGTGGTCCTGGGTTGTACAGGAAGCACACTATCCAAGTGATGAGGAGCAAGCTAGTGGGCAGCATCCCTCCATGGCCTCTGCATCAGCTCCTGCCTCCAGGTTCCTGCCTTTGCTTCCTTTAGTGATGGACTGTAAGCCAAACAGGCCCTTTGCTCCCCAGACTGATGTTAGTGTTTTATCACAGCAAACAGCGATGCTCACTAGAACATCCAGGTTTGTGGGTGACAGAAAAAAGTCCCACTGTCAGTGGATATGAGAGACAATTTTGAGATTGCTATTACCAATCTTTTATACACATTTTGTTTTTACTCTACATAAAATTATCCATATATTTAACCATATGTATATATATGCCTATTTTACATATAAATCATGATGCTTATTGTTAAATGACTGTGCATTTACTGGAAAAAATCAGTACAATTGGTAAATTTTATGTTATGTAAATTATACCTTAAAAGGTTAACAAGAATGTGCTTCAGAGCTAAACACATTTTCAAGCACCTTGGCTCCTGTCAGCCGTTTGGTCATAAAGACAGAATTCCAGTTTCACCCTGTTGCCATAACACAACACTGACCAAAAGTAACTTAGGGGAGGAGACGGTTGATTTGGCTTATACTTCTGAGTCACAGTCCATCACTGAAGGACATCAGGGCAAGAACTCAGGACCTGAAGCCGAAACCACAGAGGACCGCTGCTCATTGGCTCACGCTCGGCCTTCATGTACAGCCCAGGCCCCTGCGCCTAGGAATGGTGCCATTGACAGTGGACTGAGCCCCTTCACACCAATCATCAACCAAATAGTGCGGACTAGACACAGCCAAGGGTCACCGTGCTCTGGGCCATCCCTCAGTTGATATTCCCGCTCCCCAGGTAACATGCGATTGTGTTAAGTTGGCCATGAAAAGCCAATCTTGACAGGTAGTTTCTGGCCAAGTCAAATGGAGCGTTAGTCCAACTAAGCTGAAGGGGTGTACTGGCTAGCTTTGTGTCAACTTGACACAGCTGGAGTTATCACAGAGACAGGAGCTTTAGTTGGGGAAGTGCCTCCATGAGATCCAGCTGGGGCATTTCCTCAATTAGTGATCAAGGGGGAGAGGCCCCTTGTGAATGGAACCATCTCTGGGCTGGTAGTCTTGGTTCTATAAGAGAGCAGGCTGAGCAAGCCAGGGGAAGCAAGCCAGTAAAGAACATCCCTCCATGGCTTCTGCATCAGCTCCTGCTTTCTGACCTGCTTGAGTTCCAGTCCTGCATCCTTTGGTGATCAACAGCAGTATGGAAATGTAAGCTGAATAAACCCTTTCCTCCCCAACTTGCTTCTTGGTCATGATGTTTGTGCAGGAATAAAAACCCTGACTAAGACAAATTGGTACCAGCAGAGTGGGGTATTCCTGTGACAACCTGACCATGTTTTGGGGAGGACTGTGGAAGGATTTTGGAACTTTGGGCCAGAAGATCCATTTGGTGTTAAGAACTCGGTGAGATGTCTGCTTGTGGACGTTGTACATCGTGGTGCGCACTAGGCTCCGCACCACGATGTACAACGTCCACAAGCAGGGGAGAGGCCCCTTGTGAATGGAACCATCTCTGGGCTGGTAGTCTTGGATTCTATAAGAGAGCAGGCTGAGCAAGCCAGGGGAAGCAAGCCAGTAAAAAACATCCCTCCATGACCTCTGCATCAGCTCCTGCTTTCTGCTGCTTGTGGACGTTGTACATCGTGGTGCGGAGCCTAGTGCGCACCACGATGTACAACGTCCACAAGCAGTCCCTTCATGGCCTCTGCATCAGCTCCTAGTTTCTGATCTGCTTGAGTTCCAGTCCTACATCCTTTGGTGATCAACAGCAGTATGGAAATGTAAGCTGAATAAACCCTTTCCTCCCCAACTTGCTTCTTGGTCATGATGTTTGTGCAGGAATGAAAACCCTGACTAAGACAAGGGGTAACCTTGACAGATCCTCTAGGGTTGCTGGCTATTAGAAAGGGGTGTGGGATGGGTTTGAACATTCGTTACACCAAGGGCTCTGACTTCTGGCCTCTATGTAAAGAGGGTTACATACTTTGTACAGCATAACTTCATCTACTTGCAGGAAAATTTCTGCAGCTTTTGTTGAAGAAATTATCCAAGCACAAACTTACTGTGGTAGTTTGAATGAAAATGGCTCCAGAGCCGGGCGTGGTGGCGCACGCCTTTAATCCCAGCACTGGGGGGGGAAGGGGGGGTAGAGGCAGGCGGATTTCTGAGTTTGAGGCCAGCCTGGTCTACAGAGATCCAGGACAGCCAGGGCTACACAGAGAAACCCTGTCTCGAAAAAACAAAAAACAAACAAACAAACAAACAAAAATGAAAGTGGCTCCAACAAGTGCATAAATTTGAATACTTGATTGCCAGTTGGTGGAACCGTTTTAGAAGGGTTGGGGGTGTGGCCTTGTTGGGTGTGGCCTTGTTAAAAGGGGTGTGTCCTTGTTGGACTAGGTGTGCCACTGAGGGTGGGCTTTGAGGTTTCAAAAGCCTGCACCTTTCCAAGTTGTAGCTCTATCTGCCTTGTGGTTGTGTCTCAGTGTGGGAGCGCTCAGCTGCTTCTCCAGCACTGTGCCTGCCGGCCATCAAGTCCATAAAATAAAGATTCCGGTAAAAGTTCCTTTGGAGTTCATAAAAAAAAAAAAGGTTTCCTACTGGTGGGTTTGTGTATTGTAACCTGTGACAGGCTGTGAGACTCCGCGTGTTCTGAGACCCCATGTATAACGTTTTCCTCTTGGTCTCAGCCATCAGTGTTACAAAGTTCAATTCACTGGGATGTGTAGCTACCGCCTTGATACAAGCTGGTGGTGGGTGGAGGGGGGACTGTCCTCCACAGGCTCCAGTATTGGGACACTTGGTTCCCTGATGGAGGTGCTGTACGTGCATGTGATGCAATCTTGCTGGAGGAAGTATGTCATGAGGTATATCATGGGGGTGGGTTTTGAGGAGCCTCACTGCGAGGGAGACTTCACTACACTTCCACCTCACTCTCTGCTTCATATTGTCAGGTGTAGATGCCAACCTCTTAGCTGGCTTCTCTTCCCACCTGCCACCCCGCCTCCCTACATGATGGACTTGTAACCTTCTGGAATGGAGAGCCAAATAAACCATGCCTTCTACATGTCACCTTGAACACGGTGCTTTACTACAGCCACAGTGCAGAAACCACAGCAGTGATGATATTAGCTTTATTTCTACTTTAACTGTTTTACCCCCGTGATCCTGTATGTGGTCGGCCCATTTATAGTTCGCTGATTTTAGTAAGCTTTTTTCATGTTAGGTGGGTTGGGGATAAAGAGGCGTAGTGAACACAGGTCACTGTCCCTGCCATGATGCATCTGTGATTTTAAAATTAACCAACTCAGGTGGGGTTGCTGGGGGTGGCTGTCATAAATACATATACACAAGCAGGCACGCGTGCACGTTTGATGTATGAGACGCACAGATATAGGTGTAAGCATGAATCCTCAGCTGAAAACTGGGAGCAGCTAGTGAAAATTTGTGGCCAGATTTAAATCTCTAGAAACAGGTCTTTAGAAAGGACACATTAATGCAAGGTAGGTTTTACTAGGAAGCGGTTGGCGGTAATTCTTCTGTTATACATTACCAGGTTAGGTTTCTAAATAGTTGTGGTTGAGGTTCCATGATTCACACACAATTGTTTCTTTGCAAATGATTCCACATGACCTTGGTGAAGCTTCAAGGACGGCTAAGGCATAAAGGATCCCATCAAAAATGCCCCCTCGGAATTCCAAATTATGATCGGTTACCAAGGCACTGTATTACTGCCTCCTGGCAGCCGGTACCCAAGTCATATGTCTATCTTTGAAAACCCCATCTTGCCATCTCATCCAGAGCATTGTAAAATTGAACTTGCAATTAAAACAATCAGCTTCGTTTCTCCTCCCATCCTCCCCAGCAGCCTCTCGAAACAACCAAATTGAGGGTCATCAGGAAACTTAGAAGAGGTGCTTGCAGGATTTCAGAGATGCCTGGTAGGAATATCTCTTAATTGAGCAGTGCTTTCGAGCTGTGTGGAATTGTTCTTATTAAAAATTCAGTAAGAACAGCAGAGAAGAGCATGGGAGGCTCTTCAAGATCAGAGCTGTGTGAGATTCTCTTAAAAGGCTTACATTAGGCCCCGTGGCTCTGCAGCCGGCGTCTTCAGACCTCACCTGTACAAAATGTGGTGTGCTTCCACTTTCTGCCCCTTCCCTAATGTGCTGCAGAGGAGACGTGGGCTATTAAAGGCGGAGCAGCAGCAGGGTGTTTGTTCTCAGTGTTCTTTGAGTGAAGACTGGCATTTCCCTGTTGATCTCACCAGCCCTGTCAGTCTCTCAGCCCCGCCCTCTGGTGTTCCCTGACTTTGTCACTGGGGAAATCAGGTCTGGTGTGTCATTGTCCTCCCCTGTTTCACAAGAGTTTGCTCTGTGCCTTGGGTGAATAGAGAAGTTCTCATCGCATCGTGGCTTCTCGGACACGAAGGTGCGCACTCACCACTTGAGGTGGTGCCAGGAAATCATTGTGATTCAGGCATCTGGGGTGAAGCCTGAGGGCCCCTGTTTCTAAGAGCACTGCTGCTGTTGACCTTTGAACTCTTGACTCACAGTCACCTTCAATGTACTCCCTGCCTCCTGAAAAAACTAGGTACTAGACTCCTTTGTTGTTGTCTTGGACAAGTTTCTCTATGTAGCCGTGGCTGCCCTTGAACTCATTATGTGGACCAGGCTGGCCTCCGACTCACAGAGATCCACCTGCCTTTGCCTTCTGAGTGCTGGGATGAAAGTACTTCTTAAGTACGCAGTGTCTGGGGTGGGCTGGCAGGGGAAACACATAAGAATGTAAACCAAGACAAGCCAAAGTAAGCCACACAAACACACCAGACCACCAACGACCTTATGCGCACATTGAGTTGGTTCGGTCTGGTGACTTGTCACTCCGGATACTGGCCACAGTGCAGGCTTGTTGTGTCTTTATAAACACAACTTGGGTTTTGACAAACCAGTGAGACCAAAACAGAACCAAATGTTAAGACACTGGGAGACAGCTGTCTGCCAACTTGAGGTTTAGAATCACCATAGGAACGAGCCACTGGGCACGTCTTTGTGGGATTATCAGGACTCCGTTAATTGAAGTGGAAAGACACACTCTTGATATACAGGGGCTGGAGGCGCCAGGCTGAATATAAAGGAGAAGGCAAGCTACACAGCAGCATCCTTCTCTCTGAACTTTGTGACTGCAGCCCTGTAGTCCACCATGCTGACTGTATCCCCTAGAACCACGAGCCAGTTCCTTAAGCTGCTCCTCTAGGCTATTTCTATTATAGCAACAAGTCAGATGACTAAAATGGAATATGAAACATGCATGCACACATGTGCACACACACACACACAAAGAGAGAGAGAGAGAGAGAGAGAGAGAGAGAGAGAGAGAGAGAGGTGCTGACAGCCACAACAGTCTTCTCTGCATCTTGCCAACCCTCCTGACCCCCTCCCGACTCCTCGTTAAGCAGGAGAATTGTTCTAGTTTGCCTTTGTGACACAGAGTCTGGAACTCTACATCTGCTTGTCTGTACCTCCTTCCTGCTTGGATCACAAGCGTGTGTCACCTTGCCCTCTATCAGAAGCTGAGCTACAGGCTGAACAGCGATGTAAAGTACAAATGTAACAGCATTTCCTCCTTTTCAAATACAGTGTGTGACTGCCTTCCTCATTTTGGAACCCAGAATTCAAAAATGGTTCCCTAAACACACAATGAGACTTAATTGGAAAGCATCAGAAGAATTTTGCAAACAATGGCGTCTTGGATAACAACTCGTTACCGATAGAATCCTGATTACATTTTCTTTTCCAATATAGGATTCGATTTAAAAGCATTCTTTGGACTAGGTATGATTAGACATGTATACTATTCCAACATTCGAGATGCGGAAGCAGAACTGTGAGTCTCAGGTCCTCCTGGACCACACATCATGAGTTGTCTGGGCTGCATATTGAGACCTTGTCAGGAAAAGTAAGTTTTGAATTGCTGTTGGTGCGCAGAATTCATGTTGCTTTTCTGCATCCAAACTAAAATGTGAAATGAGTGCAGCCTCTGTGCTGCAGACCGACCAGCTGGAACGCATTTTACTGAAATGTCCGTGCAAGTGTGGGAAAGGAGATAGAGGAGAAAGGCCACCACTGCACTGCTTAAACAGAAAACTGTCTTGTCCACCTTGTGGAGGACATGCAGGCAGTGGTGGCTTCTGCTGTAGGAGGCTCAGCTGGGACTGAGCTGAAGTGGCAGCACAGAAAGACATTCTCTATGGGGGGTGTGACAGAGCTTAAAAGGGAAATAAAGATATGCTCATTTATTCAGTCAGTGTGTCTGTCAGTCCATCTGCCTGTGGAGTTTTCTTACCCTGACGCAAGTTGACAACTGTATGACTGAATGGTGACAAAAAGTGACTCCTGGTCCAGTCTTGTTCTGTAAAAGGGTAAGAGGCTAGAATAGGGGTACTAGAGCCTCAAGCTCGGCCCCAGTCTGGGACTTGGTCAGACATCATGATTCCTGGAGCCCCTGAAATTGCTTAATGTCTTACCTGCTGTGCGTTAACAATGACATCAGCTGGCCAGGACATGAGCTCGCTGATGTAATAGTGGCAAGGCCGTTGCTGGTGGTAACCAATTGCATTCTGTTTGGGTTTGATGTCTGTTCCACAGCGGAACATGTGTGCCTGGTACCCATTTCAAAAGCCATTGGCTGGAGAGGTTGTAGGCCCCAGTGAGAGACTTAATGCTGCTGACTTGCTAAATGGACAGTCTGCCTGTCGGGCTGCCTTCTAGAGAGCTATGGGTCTGCCCACAGGAGGGTGCTCCTGTTCACTCGGTGAGAAAAGTTTCCTTTCCCAGGAGTCACCAGCTAAGGCGGCAGAGATTCATAGCTGTAAGGGCTTGGCCATAATTGAAACATCTGTATCACTTCCCGAAACATCTGTATCACTTCCCAAAAGGCTTAGAGAGCTTCGTGGAAGTCGGGCGGGCAGCAGGATCTTGAGTGGTGGAAGATGTGATAAGACAGGTGTGGAATGGGGACTGCTGGCCGGGACAGGGCTGTGAGAACATTTGTACTCTTGAACTCAAAGCCGTTGTGGTAAGACCTGAGTAAGATGAGGTTAATGTGGGCAATGGGCAGGGACATGGGGACATACCCACTCCCTGAGTAGTTCTATGATGTTGATGGTTGATGGGAGAGAGAGAAACACATTTTTCAGTGGTGTAGTCACCGATAAGGTGCCATTACTGCTATGAGCAAGCTCTCGCCATCACTCCCACAGAGAACATCAGTAAAACTCATTGACTACACACACACACACATACAGAGAGAGAGAGAGAGAGAGAGAGAGAGAGAGAGAGAGAGAGAGAGAGAGAGGACCGAAAGACAGAGACGCACATGCAAAAGAGATAGACAGAGAAACAGAGACAGACAGACAGACAGACAGACAGACAGACAGACAGACAGACAGACAGAGGACCTTAGCACAACTGACTCCATGAGCAAAGCACCATTCAGGCCATAAGACTCAGCATGTAGACAGTACCATCTGCTAAAGAGAAAACAAAGCCTAATTCATCAAGGGCCATAATTCTGGGAAAAATCTCTAAATGTACTAACCTTGACTTTTGGCTTCTGTTAGTCCTGCTTCTGGCTAACTCCTCTTGCTAACTGACATGTTAGGTCTTGCTAACCTAACATGTGGTGTTTGTGCTTACAAGCTCACCCTGAGAAAGGTTCAAGGCTACACTGGGATCCTAATCATCCAGTGTAGTCACTGGATGGCGAAGAAACTTTCTACTGGCTTAAACCTGTGGCTGAGTAGTCTTCTCTGGTGGGTACCCCATAACAGAAGAAGACATGGTTAAGGGGAGACAGACGATCAGTGTGAATGGAAGGGCACAGGGAAGGGCAATAAAGGGTGGGCATGGTTGAAGTACATTATATGCGTGTATGAAAATGGTACAATGTAGCCGGGCGTGGTGGCACACACCTTTAATCCCAGCACTCGGGAGGCAGAGGCAGGCGGATTTCTGAGTTTGAGGCCAGCCTGGTCTACAAAGTGAGTTCCAG
>NC_034592.1:151695515-151731584 GCF_900095145.1 Mus pahari
AAAAAAAAAAAAAAAAAAAGAAACAAAAATGGTACAATGTAACCATTAAAGATCTACTTCAGTTGATGACATATATTTAAAATCCACATTGATTTTTTAAAAAAGAATACACAAGTCACACAATTTCAAAACCTTCTTCTGTAATGTTTAATACTTAAAGCCACGCTATGTGGGAGAGCTATGTATCTCATCCTTTGGAAAAGCGATACACAAAACATCTCCATGGCCCTCTGATGAGCCATGCTCTTCTTAGGGCTTTCTCGGTGAGCAAGAGGTCCCGTCACGAGACGCTTAATGGATTATGGCAGCAGAGCCACCCAGCCAGCTCACTGTGGGGCAGTCTCCTCACAGATGGACCACATGCCCTACGTCCTCCTCTGCCTCATTGCTGGGTGACCAAGAGGAATCTACCTTCCTTCTTTGATAGAACCCTGAATCCAGTGCTGTCATTGTTTCAGAGTGTGAGGTTTTTCACTAAGGACGAGGGAGATGGGGTGCAGCCCAGGCAGTGGTGAGAATGGTACGGGGAGAGAAGAGCCATGCGTCCTGCATATATTTGCAGTAACGTTTAAAGCAGCAGTATCTGTTTTCAGTTAACTGGGTAGTGTGTGCCCCACTAAAGCGCTAGGCAAGGGCATCACTTCTCGACAATCAAAGGACTTGGATTCCAGGGTTCTGAGCTCTGTCCGATTGCAGACTACCTACTACTATACCTCATTTGCTAGTCCCTGCCAGTCCTCCACAGTGGATTTTAAAAACTAGATTCACTTGGATCTAAGACCAGGGATAAATAGAGACGAACCCATGCACATATATTTGCATATTCAGATTTACAGAGATGACAGACTCGCCGTACTAGGAACCCTACCTGCATATTACAGTTGGCAATGAATTTGTGGAACACTGGATTGCAAGTTACCGAGTATTCAGGATTCCAATATTATAATCCTTTTCTTAGTATAACTGACATAATTATTGTTTTCGATGAAATCAGAGATTTTCTTTATGCAATCTATTTTTAAGGGGATAGATATGTGCAAGCTTACTGCACACAAGCACCTATCATATAATTACGTTCGCTTTCAGATTCCACGCTGTGATTTCCTTGATGTCTTATGGGGCTTTCATCCAGAAGCAGGAGGACTGGAGGGAAAAGATGGATTTTTTTTTATTTTTGGTCTGTCATAAACATCACTGTAGTTGGGTCATAGCTACCTTACATATAAGTAATACTTTTTGTATCTTGGATTTTTTCCCACATTTTAACCATATCCATACATCCTTTAATTACAGGTGTTCAACTTGCAGTTTCTATGTATGCTGCTTTATTTTGAAAACACAAGGTGTTCAGAGAGGGTGTGTATATGTGTATATATGCATGTGTGTGTGTCTGTATGTGTATATGTGTGTATATGCATGTATATGTGTGCATGTGTATTTGTGTATATATGTATGTACATGTTTGATGTGTTGTATATTCCTGAGTGCTTATGTGTTGCATGTATGTTTATGTTGATGTGTATGTATCAATGTTTAAATGTGTGCATATATGTGTGTATGAGTATGTGTGTATATATGGGTGTGTATTTGTGAATATATGTATGTATACATGTATGTTTTTGTATTATGTGACTATGTATGTATGTTTGTGTGTTGACATTTGTATATGTATGATTCTTGGGTATATGTTCATTTGTGTGTACATTTATGTGTATGTATATATGCATGTATGTGTGTGTCATGTAGATGTGGATATGCATGTATCTGTGCATATGTATATGTATTCATGTATGTATATGTTTGCATGTAAGGAATGTGCATGTATGCATTTTGGCATATGTGCATATATGTGATGGGAAGATGGAGATAGGAAGATCATTCAAGATCATTCTCAGCTACATATGGACTGGAGATAAGCCTGTGTTATTTCCAGGGGTCTTTGAGACCCTTTCTCAAACCAAAAATCAAACAATTCCTTGGTTCACCTTTTCTTTCCTTGAATGCATCAAGTATAAAGTCCTACTTCCTCCGGCATGAATTGTGTTTCACAGATAGTTAATGCTAGGAAAGTTTCCTTAAATCAACCCCATTGGGTCCTTTCTGGCTGAAGGCATCGGCCTCCGCCTTTGGATGTTCTTGTTTCCTAACCAGCCATGTGTCTCCCCCGCTGATCGTCACCATCCAACTCTCTTAACACCTTTATCTGCTCTGGGTTTTCTCCTTGTTTTTATTTCTTCTCATTTTAATAACATATTTCATTACATGTCCGTGTGTCTGTGTCTGTCATGTGTACGCTATGTCTGAGTGCAGTAGCTATGGAGGCCAGAAGAGGGCATCAGACCTCCTGGAGCTGCAGTCAGGAGCTGTGAGCCACTTGACATGGACTGTGGACTTTCTGACAAGGAGCAAGGGCTCTGACTGCCGGGTTGTCTGTCTGGCCCCAACTTCTTAGGGCCATTTTCCATTTTCCTTTTAAACTGCTACTTGTTCAGATGATAACACAATGACATCATTTCCTTCCCCTCTCTCCAAGCTCCATCAGATACTCCTTTCTGCTCTCTTTCAAATCTATGGCCTCTTTGTCCATTAACTGTTGTTACATGCATATATGTGCATGTATATACATATATATTCTTAAATACATAACCATACCTTGCTTATTTATACTAGGGATAAATGTACCCAGACTATATATTATTTTCATGACAGTCCTACATTACACAATCTCACAGCAGACTCCCTGTTCCTCTGGCTCTCACAGCCTTTCCATCTCTCCTCTGCAATGTTCCCCGAGCCTAAGATCCAAGAGTCTGATGTAGATGTCAGTCATCTCTGGGTTCCACAACTCCGCATTTTGTTTGGGTGTGGGTTTCGGTAAAGACTTTCATGTCCAACCTCTTAATTTTTAAAATGTTTATTGTTAGATAACTTATTTATGTCAAGGGCATTATGTGTTGTGCTAACTCTTCTATTTCTTGTTATTCTAATCATGTGCACCTCCTTACTTTGGACCCCACTTTGCAGAGCACTTTTGACTTCTAGACATCATACCCCTTCCCTTCACCTTGGAGGGCTGCAGTTCTGATGTGCGTGGGGTTCCCAGATCCTGAATCACTCTACTGTATGACACAGCAGGAGACAGTTTTGCTCTGTCTGTGCTTACCATCCCACACGCTTTCATCTCTATAAGCATGTTATTATATAGTATATAATATTTATATCATCATCATTATCATCATCATCATCACCCTATCATTACTTCTTAGGGCTCTGTCTTCCCTTCTGTAATGGAATCTGGTCTCAATATTTTTCTATTGTCATCTGTATGTGAAATGACTACTTCTGAACCTCTCAAAGGTGGCTTGAGGGAATGTCTCTTGCCTCTCAGTTTCCATGAAATGCGCACAAATATGCTAGCTTGCTCTCAGAGGTATCTGTGGCCCTTATGCTAAACTTCCTAGCTACTGCCTTTAACTAGATTTGTGATTTCTCCTCCTCCTGGTTCAGTTCTACACAACACTCTGGCAGTTACCACTGTGGACTTCTGTGGCCCAGACAGCCCCTTCCAGAACTAACACCAGGGCTGGTGAAACACCTACCTCAATAGGGAAAGGCGCTTTCCACCAAGCCTGACAACTGTGGGTTCAATACCTGAGTCCCACATGACAGAAGGCAAGGGCTAACTATCTCAAGTCACTCTCCAGCTTCCATATACACAACATGGTATGTCTTTGATCGTATGCATAGACACATACAAACTTACACAAAACAAACCAACCAAACAAAATAACCTAAATGAATAATGTAATTTTCAAGAAATACCCTGGTCTTTTACTTACACGTGGCCATGAGACTTTCTTTGTGCTGTTTAGTTACTACCTTTGTTTTTATATAAGGATTTCAGGAAACAAAAATGACACATTGTCACTGCTATCCCGAGCTCCCCCAAAGTGTCTTAAGACCGCTTAACTGTCTGGCATAGCTGACACCTATGGACTTAGTGGTTTAAACGAGCATCCACTTACGTCCTGCATCTTTGCAGGGAACAGGCCCAGGAGAGTTTAGAGCCTTGGGGGTGAAAATCTTCAGAAAAGCCTAGTGGGTTGCTGGCAGAGTGCAGTTCTCCAATACTCTTGTACTGGGGCACTGGCTTTCTTGGCAACTGTTACCACACTCTACGAATTCCAGGAAGTCACTTCAAGGTCCCTTCTATCTTTAAAGCTAAGGATCCTACCGTGAATGATGACCTTGATAGTAAAAGCACAGATGCTGAATGTACAGTGGATGACTGGGTAGACAACTGCATATTAGAAGTATAGATGCATGATCAAAGGAGAAATAATGAAAGACCCAGACTCGGTATTGTTGAGTGTCTCTTAAAGGTCCATGAATCATTTTGCATGGAAAATGTTATTCAACTTCTGATGAGGATCCCAAACCATCAGTATCTCTACTATCCTTGACTGATAACCTACCTGCTAGAGGAGCTTGGCTGACAGGGATGTGAGCGAGGAACAAAGTCGGCGATGTCTCACACGCACGTGGGGGAGGCGTGAGCATGAAGGAGATGCTCATGGGGTTCATGGCTGCCACTGCCTCTACTCATCATTATTTGTAGGACTTGTCCAGGCTGCGTCTCTGTTGTAACAAGGAAGCAATATGAGCAAATGTAGCTTGAGGAAGAAGTGGGTTATTTGGGGCTTACTGTTCCAGAGGGATAGAGTCTGTCCCAAAAGGAGGGTAGGGGCAGAGACGTGGCTGGTCACATTTTATCTGCACACAGGAAGGAAGGAGGGAGAGAGACACAGAGTCAGAGACACAGAGAGACAGTCAGAGACAAAGACACAGAGAAAGAGATACAGAGGACAGAGACAGGAGCAAAGAGACACACAGAGAGGGACAGAGAGATACAGAAATACAGATAGAGACAGAGAAAGACACAGAGACACAGAGAGAGGGACAGGGAGAGATACAGAGAGGCAGAGACAGAAACACAGAGAGAACAGGAAGTAGGGGTCAGAATGCAAACTCAGGCCCCCAGGGATATTCTTTCTCCAGCAAGGCTGCACCCCATGAAGGTATCATCATTATCAACTGGGGGCCAAATGTTTGAAAAGTGAATCCTGGGTGGGGGGGGCAGTTCTCGTTCAATATACTCCCCCCTCCCAACTAGTAGATTTGTCATCATCCTTTACTTTCTAAATGGGCTCTGATCTCATAACCATCCCCTAATAAATCAGAACACGAGTGATCAGTCTTACAATAGGCACCGCTCCTCACGGGACCCCGTGTAGTTATTCAGAAATATATGTCATAAAGACTGAATGAGACACTAACACTCAGAGCTAGCAAAAGTAATACTGTCTATTAGGCAGAATCAGCATTTGTTAGCATAAGTAAGACTCCGAGCCTTGATTATAAGTGTCACTGTGTTAAAAAACATTGACTGAACCCAGTGTGAAATTACAAGTCTGCAATGCAAACACGTTTGGGGAAACGCAAACACATTTATCCATGCATTAATTCACTCGCTCAGCAGCGATTCGGAGAGCGCCTAGCCGGGGCCGAGTCCGCTAACCAGCAGAGAACCTGCAGACACCTGACGAGTGGCACTGGCCTTCAGGAGCTTATGTTCTGTCACAGGGGTTAGAAGAGCACAGAATAGTAAGGACAATACCCCCTCATTATCACAAACCAACCGAGGTAAAGACTTTAATACTGGGAAGGCAATGCCATTGAAAGACACTCTTAGAAACTTGGTATCAGGAACATTTGCATGGCTGGCTCCTACGTCCACTTTTTTATCCTGTAGTTGTTTGTAAGGACCACCTCCTTTTCATGAGCTTGGACATACTTTTTTTTTTTTTTAAATCTGTTTCAACTGAATGAATGCATTGACATTGATACTTAACAAGTGTTTGCCAAATGAATAAATATTACTGAGTTTAACTTTTGTCCAAGGTAATTATTAATGCGGATCAAATTTCCCAAAATGCTTTAAAATTGTGTACTGGTAATTTTACTGTACAATTTTGGGTTATCATTATTATATTTTGATTATTACTGGGTGATGGATTATATTTTGTATAGTTTGGGGTGAATAGTCATGGTACTATTAATAATAATGGCTACAATATAGTACCTGTGAAAAGAACTAAAATTCCATTTATCCATTTATTTGGAGTGTGTGTGTGTGTGTGTGTGTGTGTGTGTGTGCACATGCGGAGGTCAGAGGGCCGCTTACTTGAGTCAGTTCTTTCCTTCGGCCATGTGGGTCCCAGGATCAAACCAGGCCATCAGCTCTACTCACTGAACCATCCCAGCGGCCCCTGCTGAGTCCTCCATCTTCAAACTTCAGGGGTTTGCTCATCTGTCACTCATAAGAGAAGTTCCCTTGACCGCTCTGTGGACTAAGTACATGGATTTTTTTCTAACAGGGCATCCCTGCTGTCTTCTCGATATGTATGTCAGGGCACACACATGGCTCCGCCTCTTTGTGCCCCCCCCCCCCGTCTGTCATTTCTCTCCCTCTCTGTGTTATAGCCTCAGAAGTGAGGTGTTAAACCAGAGCTATCAATGCTCTTGGTTCCTGTTGCCGGTAAAGAATGGGACCGGGATACATTTGTTGGACGAATGGGAATCCACTCCCATCCCTTCCTTCATCCCCCATCCCTTCCTTCATCCCCCATCCCTTCCTTCATCCCCCATCCCTTCCTTCATCCCGATTTCCCTTTCTCCTCCTCACTCCATTCTACTCATTCACTAATTATTTCTGCCATTCTGCGAACATTTACGGAACCAGCGATGAGCACCAACTAATTGATTTACAATGTGCCAGACACCAGAACAATGAGGATGTGATGTAAATGGACCTCTCCTTAGGAAGCACCTGCTCTGTAAGCAACCGACCATGTCCTCTCCATACAGTGCCCTCTAGTCCGCTCAGCAGTCTACTGATAGGCACTGTGTCCCCATTCGGTGAAGGATCCCAGGCCCAGAGAGGAGAGGCTAATCACTGGCCATCACACAGCTAAGCACGGGCAGGCAGAGCAAGGTGATAAAATATTTCCGCAGATCACTCTGTCTCAAGTACACTTGCAGCTGTAAAATAAATAAATGAATAAATAAACGAATAAATAAATAAATCCGAGTGATGAAAATTACCTGCTATGCTTGGACAAACAGGAACATTGGAGTTTTACGTTAGTGAGGGGCACTGGGGTGGCACACTGGTAGGGAGAAAAGCTTCTTTTCAAGAGCCAACCCCAGTAAGCTGCCTAGACTGGATCTATGGCCATTACCAAAGTACATAACCCCACCTAACTATAGAGGGACAAGCGTGCCATGGGGAGTGGTGATGGTTTATCTCTGAGCCGCTCTTCTGCGAAACTTAGTGTTTCCTGGTTTCATAATCCTTTGATCAGAATATAAGCTATGATATGAGTGAGACAAGCCACAAACCCAACTAGCAACACTCTTGGGAGAAGGGTTTGTGGCCCTCTCCAAAGGTCAGGTGACATCATAATGTCACCTGGAGGTTTCCTTTCTGATGCGGAGGGTGCTGTCACCCCACTCAGGGACAGGCCTGAGCTCACGGTCTGTCTTGCAGGAAGAGGGTGGGTCCATCCGTGTCTGCTGCATTTGGTCCCCAGCACCTTGGGGCTCCATTGTTCTTTGCTGAACATCCAGACTGGATGGGCTGCTCAGCCAGCTGCCTTCCTGCCTCTTTTCACTGATGGGCATCTGTATACAGTGTCAGGCATTGTGATGTCGGACATGTTGGAGTCAGAACCCACCATTCTCCAGAGCAAGTTGGAATGGCTGCTCCTGTCATCTCCCCCTTTCTTCCCCTTTGTCCCTCTCACTTCCCTTTCATCCCTCCTTCCACTGTTTCTTTCCTATTCTTTCTTCCTGCCCCTCCCTTCCCTTTTCCTTTCCCTCCCCTCCCCTTCTTCCTTTTCCCTCCCCTCCCTCCATTTCCATGGTAATTTTTTTTAAAATAATGCTTTGATCAATTTTTTGGGAATTTCACATATCCACACAATCATATTCTTCATACTCCTCCCCCTAACTCCTCTCAGACCTCCCATTACTCCCACCCCTGCCAACTTTATATCTATCTCCAGAGTACAGCCTGTGCTGCCCATGTACTCCACTCGCTGGAGTGTGGTCGATGGACAGGTACCACTCCCTTATAGAAAACTGATTCTCCCCCAGGTTCCAGGAGAAGCCTCAGCTCCGGCCTTGCACTTCCAGACTGTCTGCCCACAGACGCTGTCTTCAGGACCCATCTTCTCTGACTTTCTCATTGTGTATGCAGACCCCTCACTGTTCTCTCTCCCCCTGCATCCTATTTGGAGATCTCTAACAGCAATTGACTGGGTTTTTATTAGTTCTTTGGGTACATTTCCCATTTCTCAAGGATCTCTCATCAGGGGTTCTTTGCCAGTAATTACTGCAGGGCTGACGACTTGGAGAAGTTCCCTCTCAGCGTTGAGTGATGGGGGCTCTTAATAGGGCTGCTTTTTATTTTTGAAGGAGAAAAATTAAATCAAATGTGCTGTTCATACCAGGCTTATTTAGACTGTGAAAACACAGGAATCATTTTGTTCAAATGAGCCGGCTTCTCTATCATTCTGTCGAGTCATAGGAAAATGAACAGGCCTGTATGTATTTATCATTTCCCTACGGGCCTTCCACAAGAAGGGGTTCTAGACGGCCTGAGAGGACAGGCACACAGGACGAAAGCCAACAAGATGGAAAAGAAGCCGTTCATCAGAGTGTTACCTCAACCTGGGGTCAGAAAGCCAGGGCTTTGAGCCAGTGGCAGCTGGCTGGGCTCTTGTAAATAAAGCTTTACTGGAAGTCAGTTGTGCCTCTTTGTTTACATACTGCCCTTGGCTGATGCCCAGGTTCAACATCCAAGTCTATACGCATATACAAGATGCATATAAGTATACACACATGTATACTACATATACTATAATGTATGATATATATATATATATATATATATATATATATATATATATATATATATATCCCCAGTGTCTGGCCCTTTACAGAATTGTCCATCTTTAATCTATTGAACAGATGAGTTTCAGGGGCATGTCTCTTTAGGACTCCTCCATAGCTGACCAGCTTTCCATGGAAATGGTCAGTTGGCCTACATCATTTTGTTTCTTCTTGGAAACCAGCTTAACAACAGCACTCATTTGTGGGAGGAAGGACTTACTCAGGAGGGCAGAGAGCCCCTTACAGTTCTCCATCCACATCCCATACTCAGTTACAGAGGGTGGTTCCGGCAAGATGGCTCAACAAGAAACGGTCTGCTGCCAGGCCAAGGATCTGAGTTCAGTCCTTGGGGGACTCACATGGTGAAAAGAGAGAATGGACTCAGGAAAGCTGTCCTCTGACTGCCACAAGAGGGACATGCCATGAGTGTGTGTGTGTGTGTGTGTGTGTGTGTGTGTGTATAATGTGTGTATGACTGCCACGAGAGGGACATGCCATAAGTGTGTGTGTGTGTGTGTGTGTGTATGTGTGTGTGTGTATGTATGACTGCCATAAAAGGGACATGCCCTGAGTGTGTGTGTGTGTGTGTGTGTGTGTGTGTGTATGTGTGTGTATGACTGCCATATGGCCTCAAGAGGGACATGCCATGAGTGTATGTGTGTGTGTGTGTGTGTGTGTGTGTGTGTATGACTGCCACATGGCCACAAGAGGGACATGCCATGAGTGTGTGTGTGTGTGTGTGTGTGTGTGTGTATGTGTGTGTGTGCCTGTATGACTGTCACATAGGGACATGCCATGGATATGTGTGAATGCCTGTACCCACAAAATAAAAAACATAAGGTTTTCAAAAAGCAAAGCAAAGCATTAAAAGGTCAGGCATAGAGAACTAAAAACCAAACCATCCTTGGCACTATCCCATTGAGATCATCCACACAGCCAGCGGCTCTAAGATGCAGGTTGGAGATTACCCAGGCCAACCCGCACTGAGGGTCAGCCTTTGTGGACTTGATGTGGTTTTCCCAGAACGGAAAAATGACAATGTAATTTTTTTAACCCTAAAACTTCTGTAGCCTCGGTGCCTAACACTGACCAGAGTGACACTCAGCCTGGGCATGCATTCTGCGATTTCAGCTGAAACTCTACTTGATGGTGAGAAAAAAAAAAAAAAAAGAATGAAAGCAAACAAACACCCCCCCCCTTTTCAAGTGAATAGCTATATGGAAATGAAATTGGGTTGCTGTCGGAATATTACATTTATACTCAAGTTCTTTATAGGATGAGGTGCAGGGAATTTGGGGCTTTAAACTCATCTGTAGGGATTCTTCTTTATCGCTTGGAGACAAACGGATTTTTTCTTTAAATTGTTTATAAGAATAGAAAGTAACATTCAAGATGCAGAGTCAAGATGGTAGCACAAGTCTTAAATCCCTGCACTTGGGAAGATGAGACAGGAAGTCACTGGATCGAGACCAGCCTGATCTACAGAGGGACTTCCAGCTCAGCCTGGACCTCCTCATCAAACCCTGCCTCAAACATGAAAAACAAAGCAAAACAAAACAAAACACCTACAAACAGACGCTCCAGTCTTCAGAGTGAAGAATAGCTGCCCAGGCAGTAGTCGATAAATAGGAATTTCCCCCAACTTTTTTATTTTACCCTCTGTTCTCTTTTTATGGTTTATATATTTACTTTGTGCCTCACAATGAGTGTGTGGAAGCCAGAGGACTGTCCGTGAGAATCAGCTCTCTCCTTCCACCATCTGGGGCCCAAGTAGTCAGCTTACGTCATCGGGGTCGGTGGTGTCTTAGTCAGGGTTTCTATTCCTGCACAAACATCATGACCAAGAAGCAAGTTGGGGAGGAAAGGGTTTATTCAGCTTACATTTCCACACTGCTGTTGATCACTCAAGGATGCAGGACTGGAACTCAAGCAGGTCAGAAAGCAGGAGCTGATGCATAGGTCATGGAGGGATGTTCTTTACTGGCTTGCTTCCCCTGGCTTGCTCAGCCTGCTCTCTTATAGAATCCAAGACTACCAGCCCAGAGATGGCACCACCCACAAGAGGCCTCTCCCCCTTGATCACTAATTGAGGAAATGCCCCACAGCTGGATCTCATGGGGGCATTTCCCCAACTGAAGCTCCTTTCTCTGTGATAACTCCAGCTGTGTCAAGTTGACACAAAACTACCCAGTACAGGTGGCAACTGATTTTGCTCACTGAGTGTTCTTGCTGATCCTTCTCTCAATTCGTTGAGGGGGTTGGTGCTAATCCTCATCTTTCTGAAGGAGGAAATGAGAGGTAGAATATTAAACTCAGTTCTACTACAATGCCGGCCAGTGGCTTTCAGTTATGATGATTTTTTTGCCTCCCCCAACCCCAGACTGAGGGGCCCCTAAGCAATGGGTGGATACATCTCATCTAAGTGTCTAGATCTGGAAGGTATCACATAGAGGGTCCAGCTTCTTCTTTACCCAGGACAGGGGTCTCTGGCTCCATCTTCCTTTTGGAAGTCTTACCTAATGGCTATGGATGAGGCTCAGACAGGAAAGTGCTTGCTTTGCAGTCAAAGACCTGAGCTTAAACTCCAGAACCATGGAAGGGAAAGTTGGGTGTGGCGGGGCTCGATGGTGAGGAATGCTGAGGCAGGTGGATGCTCGTGACTCGGTGGCCAGCCGGCCTAGCCCTGGACAGCAAGTTTCAGCCCAGTGAGAGGCCTGGTGTCAAAACAAAGTGGACCGAGCCCAAGGAATCACCCTGAGACTTCCCCTTGGGTCTACACATGTGTGGGCCTGTGCTACACAGACACATGAACTCAAAGCGGACGTCATTTCCCCCTGTGGCCACCGGTTCTGCATTCTGTGTACCAGTGGGTCACCGACCCTTTTGGTGGACTTTCAATGTGACAAACAGGAAGTGTCCATCAGAGAGTGGCCTTGGCCAGGGTGTGGTTCAAGCAGGCAGGCTCCTTCATCTTTCTGCTATCCCAAGTCAGTGTTGTTCTGTCAATAGAATTTCCTACCCACAAGAGTGAAGACACACAGCAAGAAGACAGCAGGCACAGACGGCTTTCTCCAGACCTAATGCGTGCTTCTGACAGATGGTGCCCATTACCGCAGACACCATGTCAATGTGTCTTGTACCTCCCCTTGACTGTCTCTGGCTTCAAGCCCGATTCTCTTATTTACTTTCCAACCTTTCTTGGATGAGCACCTTCTTTATCTGGGGGCCATAGCAAACCTGTGGCCATTTTCCTGATGGACATCTTGGAGCTGTCCTTCTGAGGGGTAGAATCTAAAGATCTCAGTTCCACCTGCATGAGCGTCTCAGAACGCACCCTGTGTCTGTTTCTACTCAAACACAGCAGGTCCTCCGAGAAAGACGCTGTTGAGAAAGCAGGAGCACGCGGCATCTTTTAAGAGATCTCTCTGAGTTCGGAATTCTCCCCGACCAGGCAGCTGGATGTCTCTCCGGGTTCTGGGAAACACATTTGTGACCTCTGTTGTGGATCAGTACAAACCGAGCTCCATGCTGTGGGGTTGGTGTGGTGCCAGGCATCTCCCAGGAGCCACAGAGACATAAGGACAGACTTTTCCCTCAGAGACTACCCTGCGATTGGAGAAATGGGACATATGCACACACTTGGAACGTGAAATAATCCTGATAAATAAATAGTCTTAATAAATAAATAAGGAATCTTAATACGAAGAGGGCAAACATGGCAGGAAGCAGTAAATGCAAGAGGTAAAACTGATTTTTTCAAAACCTTTACATGTATTTATTTATGAGTGTGTGTGTGTGTGTGTGTGTGTGTGTGTGTGTGTGTGTGTGTGTATCACATGGTCTCAAGAAGAAATACCAAAAGAAAAATAAAATGAAGTTTGCTGGTAAATGAGCGGAGCTAGAACTGAGCATCCTGAGTGAGGTAGCCCAGACACAAATAGACAAACATCACCCGCCTTCTCCTGCATGTGGATGCTTAGCATTAGGTATGAGTGCCACAATCCAAAACATGGCAGAGGTCACAGAGCTAGTAAGAGACCCGGGGAATCTTCCAAGAAAGGAAAAATAGAATATTATAAAGAGATAAACTGTGAAGTTCAAATAGGAGGCTTAAATCAGGAGGCTGATGAGAGGGTGACGGGAGGGCATGGTAAAGGCAGAATATAAGAAGGGTTCTTTAAGAATTTTTTTTTTTTTTTTAATATTCAGTCCACTGCTCAGGAAGAAGACATTTCTGTAGTTGAGTACATTCCAAAGTCTTTGTGTAAAAGATGGGATTGGAGAACAGTAGTGCATCTTAAGAGAAGTGGGAATGTTAGGGTTTGGAATGTGAGGCACTACAGGAGGCTCGGTGTGAGCCGTCAGTGTGAGGGCTATGGCAGCATGGGCAGAGGTGAGCTTCGGAGTGCAGCAAGCAAAGCTGAGGGTGGGTTTCAGATCGAAACGTCCCAAGTGGAATTTGAACTTTATTCCACAGGCAGCAAGGAGTTGTGTCTTTATGCCACATCACACAACTTCCTACCAGCCTGGGCCTTCAGTCATAGCTCTCATCCAAGCTGATTTCCATATGGCAGACAGACTTCCCTGAAAGAAAAATCATGTGATCGTGGCGTCCCCTCATTTTAAACCATTAGATACCTTTCTGAGGAGTTGAGCCCACATTTTATTCTATAGGGTTTAGTGTGTGCAAGTCAGGGATAGAGTCAAAGACAGAGGACATTGACACCATCTTTATAGCTATAACACATGTGTGTAAAAATCAGATTCCATATAGACATTATGGGTAGTATCGATACTGTGATGGAATTCAGCATTTGAGCATGGCTGTTGTTGCTGTGAAATCAGAGCAATGGTGTGTAACCACAGGAAACCCTCGCAAAGTTGGACCAATTCCCTGAGGCAAAGAAGGAAGGACTCATAATGTCCCCAAACCCAGTCACTTTCCCTGAGGCTGTAGAAGTGGGTAACAGCTGTGGGTGGAGGGAGACTCATTAGTCCATGGAGTGGATGCCCAGGTCACACAAGTGCCTTTAAGTAATTTCAGTCGGCTCATAAGTTCACCATGGACTTGGCCAGAATCACTTGCTTTGACCTGCCATTTCCCTCTCTATCAGAAGCAAATAGAAGTAGACACCCCAGGAAAAGACACGCAAAAGACATGGAGCTGTACAAAGGGGTGTGTTTGTTTATGGTGGAAATGGTCTACGTAATTATGGAAGCCGGGAAGTTCTATCATCTGCCACTTGCAGCTTCAGACCCCAGGCATGCTGGTGGTGCAAGTATAAGGGATTTTGAATGAGGAGAGTGCAAGGTGTGGGTCCTTGAGTCCAGAAATCTGGGATTCTGATCTCTGAAGGCCAGAGAATGGGCGCCATGTTTGGGAGAGAGTGAACAGCCTAGCCTCCAGCTGTTATTTGTCTGTACCCTCAGTGGCCTTCCTAATGCTGACTCACATTGGCCAAGATGTTTTCCTCCACTGGGTCCCTAGATATCAGTGTTACTCATGTGGAACCTCACCCAGAGTGGTATTGTACAAGTTACATGGGTGTCTTTAGTCATCGTTGGGCCTTGGGGCATGTAGCCTCTTTCTGAGTGTGGGCATCTTTGTTCCTAAATCAGTTTTCTCTCTGGAATACCTGTTGAGGGCCAGATCTGCAGAGGCTTTCCCTGGCGTATGAGGAAGGAACGTAGCTCCTTCTCTAAGACCAGGAACCTGCTTAGCATGAGACCTAGCTTGTGCATGACCTCCATCCCCTGCTTTTACGTCCCTTATCCTTTCCAGCTCCTGACACCTCCCACTTAGGAGCCTGAGACTGAAGCACGACCTGGTTCAGGTCAGCCCTGCATCTTGTTTCTGACACAGGCTCCTCGTACTTTGCTCAGTCTCTTGCTTTGGTTCATGTCATCCTCCATTGTCTACCCGAAGATCTCAGCTCCTTCCACCTCCTGGAGGTGTCATGACACGGTTGGGGTGTGTTCTGCATAGTTCTTAGCACTGCTTAGAATTAGCCTATTTATACTCTTTGCTAGCAAGTCAGCCTGAATCATTAGATTTCCATGGGGGTCATCACTGGGAGGCAGCTGCCATCCTGCAGGTGAGACAGCACTGTGGGTCTTAGGGTGATAGCCATAGAAAATCATATCACACTGAAGGGCTCTGAGAGACAGGCTTCTTGGTGATCCTTTGGATGTGGGTGGCGAGACATTGAGAATAGAGACCTGGTGCTTCTTCCAGAGCCTCTGGTGTGTAGGGGATGATGGGTGGGCCTCTGTCTCACTGGGATGTGTTCCTGAAAGGATGGTGAGTATAGTTTTACATGAGACAAAGTGCTCAGGCATTACTGTTTGCAGAGCTGTCACTTGGAAAGTAAAAGCGAAGACCTAGGGAAAGTAGGTCAACTTGATGAGGTGGCATACTATAAAGGGGGCAGAGGAATTAGGGGAGGGAAAACATGGAGAGGCAGCTGAAGGAGGAAGATGAGGAGCAGGAGGAAGGGAAGGAAGAGGAGGAAGGGGGAAGAGGGAGAAGAGGAGGAAGGGGAGGAAGAAGGGGAGGAGGAAGAGAAAGAGGAAAAAAGGAAGAGGAGGAAGAGAAGGAGGGGGAGGAGGAAGAAAAGGAGAAATGGGAGGAAGAAGGGGAGGAGGAAGGGGAGGAGGAAGAGAAGGAAGAAGAAAAGGAAGAGAAGAAGGAGGAGGGAGAGGAGGAGGAGGAGGGGGAAGAAGAGGCTATTAGTTTTCTTTTCCAAACCTTTTCAGACAACTCTGTGCTCCATTCCCAGAAGGCTCAGCTGCAACCCCAGGTGTGAAAACCAGGGAGCAAATCTCAGCCTTGAGGCTGGTGGAAGAAGGGAGGACTCGTGGAAGAAGGGAGGACTCGTGTAGGAAGGGAGGACTTGGAGGAGTGTCCAAACACCAGGCTTTAGCTTATGGCAAATTAATGTGTGTAAGGAAAGAAACAAACAACAAAACCAAAAAAAAAAAAAAAAGCCTTACAAATTATGAAAAACATCTTGAGGGGCGTGTTAAAAAACGTAATGGACTTTGGATTCTCAAGAGGATTTTAGCTGCGGAAGCATGCAGGTTGCTCAACCTCACCGTGTAGGAGGCAGATGGGAAGATGTGGCAATCCCAGGGCTTATGAAACTTGGAAAAAGCGTGAGGCGGCTTCCCACTATTTGGAAAGAGTGGCTGATCTTTGTGGGAAAAAGGAGTTTACAGAAACATCTAAATACAGCCCTGTGGCACATTTAGCAGGAAGTTTAGTGCGTGTTGGTTTTTATTTATTTGTTTTTGTTTTGTTTTGTTTTGTTTTCCCCATGAAGAACTTAGGCAAACGGGGACTTTCATCGCCGAGGCAAGTTTTATTGCCAGGCTAAATCTCCTTTCCCTCCTTGCTACATGGAAATCGTGCAGAGATGAGAAGGTGAGGAGAAATGGCCTTTTCAGACACCGTAGCTGCCTGGGATCCCAGAGGAGGACTAGAGCAGCTCGGTGTTCGGTTTGTAAATATATCCCAGAAAATGGAAAAGCTATAAACATACACATAAAGAATGAGGAGTCTGATTAAGAAGTGAGCATTTATATTTTTACTAGGTTTTACTTTTAACATAAAACATCTTGAAAAAAGTTTTATGATTTAGCATTTATGAATGACTAGATTTTAAGAGAATTGTAATATTTTTTTAGGGTATTTCAGCGCCATGAGTTATTTCTTATAGATTCAGATAATGACATTATAAATCTTTCTGTGGAGACAATTACTAAGGCAGAAATGGCCTAGTCCCCATTGGCTTTCGGGTTCAGCTCACTGACATATTACAAGCAGGCTTACTGTGGTCATTAAAACCCAATCCGGGATTTATTGCGCCTCTTTAAAGTCTCAGTACTTTGAGAAGTATCGAACAGGAAGGAATACAAAGTGAAGTTACAAAGGGGAGCAGCCAGGCAACCACGGAAGAAGCAGAACTAATTTCTCCACCTAAGACCACCACAAGTATCATCAGAGAACCTGAAACTGGAGCTGGAGGGTTTTAACAGGGGCAACATTGGCTGGCTAAGGCATCCCACAGGGCAGAGTTCCAAGGGGGCGTGGCAAGTTAAAGGGAGGTTGGCATGAGACACCCCACAAAGGGCAAGGTACATTTGAATGCTTTCCTGGGGAGTGGGCCACAGTGCAGGGGTGTTCCCATCTTCTGTTTCAGCAGCTCCCCCATCCGGGAAAGCAGGGGGCTTTATGCTCTGTGTGGACGCCAACAAGCGTTTTCTCCGGGGTAGAGAGCATTGCCTGCCCTGTCATTCTCTTTGATTGATCCCTCTGTTCCTCGAATGGTATCTGCCATGTTTTTCTAGAAACAGATAGCTTGGCCATATTCAAGTGTTGACTTAGCACAAAGGCGTGAAGCGAGAGAAAGGACCGGGTGCTAATTCATCACCAAGGAGGGTGAATGTGTCCCAGGCAGGCCAAGGGCAGCCCTTCCTGGAGGAGGAGGAGGAGTGTGGCTTTCACCCCTGCCTGGGAACTTAAAGTGGTGTCTAGGACCACATCACACAATCCTTCTTTGTCAAGTTGTTTATTGAACAGAGCGGAGCTTACCCCGCCCATCTGCCCAATGAGAATACAAACAAGGTTCAAAAATGCTTTTAGCGCCTTTCACAAGGAACAAGATGAAAGTTTGCGGGTTGTTTCCTTTACTGTTTGAAGTTTCCTTCATGTAATAGCCCGGCAACTTGTTTATCACGCCTAAAAAGCATTTTTTTTTTTTTTTAACTATAAACCAATAGAACCTAGCAGAATTATCACATTGTTCTGTTTTTCTACAGCACTTGTTCCTGAGTACATAGCTTTTAGAGTGAATGAAGCCCTTTGCACGAGGCCTCCTCTGGCCACACGGGTCTCCAGGACACTGAAGTATGGTTACCTTGTCTCTTTATAAAGGACAACAGACATTCTGATAAAAGCCACACAGAAGATGGCTTAGGTTTTTGAGTCTGCATGATGTCCCTTGAGACCTGTTAAAGCCCCAAAGCAGCTATAGATGATGTGTAAACAAATATGTGTGGAGGTGGGCCAATAGGACTTTATTGACAGAGATGGACTATGGGCCACAGCTTACCAATCTTTTCTAAGAGAACTCAATGTTTGAAATTTTGGTGTGCACTCTACCTCCTTCCCTTCCTCTCTTCTTTTCTTTCTTTTTTTCCTCAGTGTTCTAGATATTTTTTGGCCTCTTTCTAGTAGTGTTTGAGATTTATGAGAAATGTAATCTATACGGTGATGACCAGTGGGACTAGCTGGTGTAGCCTGGTAGTGTATCCTGAGAGAACAAAGGCTAGCATGTAGGAACAGCTCTATTAATGTTCTGTTTCTACTTTTTTATTATTTTGAATAACTAAAAAAAGCCCCTGTTTTCTATGAAAACTTTGAGAAATACCATCAAGCAATTTAATTTCAAAAAGCCAAGAACCAAAATTCAAGTGTGTTGGTCTGACTGAAGATGTTCCTCACCGTCTCAGGGTTTGAAGAACTGGTCCTCAGTTGGTGGTACTGATATTTTTATAAAAAGATAAAGAAATATAAGAATATGTTCTATGGGGGTGTGGTGAGGTATGGGGGAAGGGGACATCTCAGAGGGCCCATGCTGAGGAATCCCTTCACCACACCCCTCCTGAGGGACCAGCCACACAATGGTATAGTATAGAATAGAGTTTATTCAGGGCATGGGGAGGGGAGTTAAGAGGGTAGGGTAGTAGAGGCAGAGAGAGAGAGAGAGAGAGAGAGAGAGAGAGAGAGAGAAGAGAAGTAGAGGCCAGCCATGACCACGTGGAGGTGGGGGAAGGGAATGGGGAGAGAGGGGGCAAGAGAGCAAGAGGCAAGAAAGAAAGAAAAGAAGGAGAGAGGGGGGGGGCGGCAAGCAGCCCCTTTTACATTGGGCCAGGCCTACCTGGCTGTTGCCAGNTAACTGTGGGGAGGAGCATACCTGGCTGTTGCCAGGTAACGGTGGGGTGGAGTTTAGACAGAATGCTAGCAGGTACTGTTTGTGATGTTAAGAGTGACTCCTTAAGAGTGACTTTGCTGGGGGAAGTGTGTCACTGGAGTTGGGCTTTGGTTCTGCTTGTTGCCTGGCCTCTCCTCTGCCATTGTGGGCTCTCTGGTTCCTGTTCCTCTGGAATCATATGCTCCAGAAGCCCCTCCCTTCCATAGGTTACTCTGACCACGGTGTTTTGCTGTAGCAACAGAGAGGTGATTAATACATCAAGTGCCATCCCTTGAAGTCTATAAGTGAGGGACGACGGAGACAGGAGGATTGAGAATTTGGGCTACATAGCCAAATGCTGTCTGGAAAAATAGAAAACAAACAAACCAAAAACAATTTGTGGATTTCTTTTTGAGCAATCGGTGTGATTTTTGATGGCTTGGTTTCTGGGCAGCAGGGGTACCCCTGTATGAATAAGCATCCCAGACAGGAAAACAGCCAAATCGAGGATACCAGTGACTCAGACCCACGGGACGGTAAGGCCTTCCCTGAGGCAGGCTCAGGAAATGACAAAGCCTTTTCTGTCCTGGGCACAGAAGTTTATGAGACGTTGACCCTTGGCTTGTGGAGAAAGTACCTAAATCAGCTTCCTTATCCCAGGTGACAGCAGCTGTGACTGCTCCTGCAAGGACTGGCTTCTGAGACCAACTGACCCTCTTAGCTGATGCTGCCCGTATTAACGAAGGAACTGACTTCTCACTTCGTCTCCATGGAGCATACAACCCACTAGGTACCAGGGTGTGTGTGTGTGTGTGTGTGTGTGTGTGTGTGTGTGTGTGTGTGTGTCTGTCTGTCTGTCTGTCTGTCTGTCTGTCATTTCTTCACTTCCCATCAACCCATCAGGTGGGTCCCAAAGCTATACAGGTCACAGTCAAGGGAGGCCAAAACAGGGACTGACTGTGGAGAGCTGACATCAAGCAGGCATGGGATGCCGGGTGTGAAGCACACAGAGAATTATGGGGGAGTTTATGCATATAGGGCAGCGGTAAATCAGGCAAATTGGGTCTAGAAGAAAGGACTTGTCCCTGGCTTCCCAAAGAGGAGTTATGAACTAAGTACCTGGGATAAAGTTTGAGAAAGAGTGAGAAGGCAGGATGTGCTTACAAGTGTGTGTGCATGCACACCCACACATCTCACATACACAGAGACACACATATAGACACACAAACATTACACATATAGACACACACACACACACACACACACACACACACAGCCAAAGGCCCAGAAGGACCCCTATTTTTTACTCTGGACTTGTGGTGGGTGACCTGAGGTTGCCCAGATCACCATCCCATGAGGTTGCCCACATCACCATCCCATGAGGTTGCCCACATCACCATCCTATGAGGTTGCCCACATCACCATCCTATTCATAAGAAAAAGCATAATTCCTCTGCTTCAGCCTCTGTTCTTAGGGCTCAGTGCTCTGGGCACTGAAGAATCTGAGAGATGAAATTTCAGGTTAGAATTGCATCCAAGGGGGGGGGGTGCAGGCCCTTCTGTGACACTTGGTGAGACTCACACATGACATGTCAGCTTGAGCAGGCCTCAGGGGACCTTGGTCTGGACACTGACCCTGGAGGCATGACTGTGGGGCTGCATTGGTGAAAACCAAGCCAGAAGTTATCATCCAAGAGTCCTTTCAAATACAGAAAACTTGTGTTAGCAACAAGTCCTTTGCAAGCGGCCCTGGCAGACTTATGTGTGTATGTGTATGTGTATGTGTATGTGTATGTGTATGTGTATGTGTATGTGTGCGTATGTGTGTGTATACATGTGCGTGTATGCATGCGTATGTATATGTGAGTGTGTGTGTGTGTGAAGCAGGATGACCCAGAGAAGTCTGGCTAGGGACTACAGTGCTTTTCTTTCTCTTCTCAGTTGGGTTCTTGGAGACCATGCAGAGTCACTACTGTCCTAGGAACTATGCTGCCTTGGGGGGGGGGCAATTAAGAAACCAAATAGGGGGATGTGGAGAGAGAGAGAGAGAGAGAGAGAGAGAGAGAGAGAGAGAGAGAGAGAGAGAGAGAGAGAACCCCTACAAGGAGCATCTATGACACAAGTGAGCACAGAACTCCAATGCCTCACACCTGTGGGAATGAGTGTCACGGCCCTCCCCCGGTCAGATGTGGCAGATGGCAAATCGTAACCCATGCAAATTGTAACCCATGCAAACATGCTATTGCAGGGAGGTTGCTGTCACTAAGATTCTCCAGGAGGCAAGCTTTACCAGTGAGTTCTCTTGGGACACTGTTCTTCAAGCTCCCATTCTCCCTCTGCACCAGAAGCCCGAGGAGAAAAGCAAACAGTAAGGGCCTAGAATGTGCCCTGAGGGGAGGAGAAAGAATTTTTCAACTGAGTGGAATTGTAAGCTCCCAAAACAGGACACAGAACCATACCCTCATCAGACACTGAGGTCCAAATCGTGGACTGGCCAGTAGGTCCTAACAATGGAAAGCATTGTAGTGACTGGACCTATCCAGAACATCCTACAGGACCTAGCACTTCCCAGCACACCATAGAGTTTGGATGAGGGAGATAATCCTAGTTCTAAGCCAGGGATATTTGAAGGAAATTTATGAAGAAAGGATGCTATGAGAGAGATTTGAAACCCACTTCCACTGTGCTTGGCTGGCACAGGAATGGGAGATTTGGACCCATGCTGCAGCCTCCACAGCTTTGGATCTGACCTCATCTGCCCTGAGGCTACATTACATACAGTCCCATCAGGCTTTTCTACATGGCTTCTGGGGAAGCACTTTAGTGACTGTGCCACCTTCCTGGCCCTATCTGGCGATCCTCTTCTTTCCCTGTCACCTCTTAGCCGAGTTGAGGTAGGGAGTGTTCATTCCACTCTCTGAAATGTGACTCTGAATGGGGTTCTCAGGACAGGAACCATTGCCCTGTCCCCGTGATGGCTTGAGATGTGAACTGCTGACTGACCGTTTAGAATATTTCTGACACTGAAGACATGGTATCTTGGTGATCTAGTTGGAGAGGGGTGTGATGGTCAGAATTGTCAACCTGATAGACTCTGGAATCACCTTGGAGGCAGTGCTTTAAGCATGCCTACTCCAGATCATCTTTATATTAGTTGATTTGGGAAGACCCGTCTTAACTGTGGTCAGGACTCTTCTCTGGGCAGGAATTTCTCAACTGTGTAGTGTAGAGAGAGTGAGCTAAGAACCACTATGTAAGCGTTCGTTGCTCTCTGCTTCCTGGTTGACGACACTCTGTGACCAGATGCTGCAAGCTCTTACTGCCTTGAGTTCATCACCATGACAGACAGTACTCCTGAACTGTGAGCTAAAATACATCCTTTCTCTACAAAGTTGCTTTTGCCAAAGTACTTGATCACATCAATAGGAAAAGACACAGAGACAAGGGGCATGGATTAGGTCTCCTATCGTGTTAAAGGACATGAAAGTGACCGATACTGCAGGGAATGGGAGCCTCTCAAGATGTCCTCCAAGGAATGGGGACAATTGAGATTTTGGAGCAAACATACACCAGGGAAGTTCCTATCAGTCTGAGACAAGAATGTGGGGGACAAAATGGCACAGGTAATGAGCAGATCGTAGGGTAACTTCTGGTTAAAGTTTTAACATCTGGAGTTTTGTTCCTATTTATCTGGTTGCTTGGTACTCTTTTTGCATATATAAGAGAATAATATATATTCTTGCAAAGACATTTGGCCTGACCGTTGCTTGAGTATCTTAGAGAGAGTCATTCCCATCAAAGTGGTTTAAAATATATTTACAATGTGTACAGCATTGTTCTTTCATGTTCAGTATACCTTTGCAATAATAGTCCAGTACGTGATAGGTAGGTGTCTTCCCCCACCCCTGCTTGATTGACAACTGGGAGATAGCAAAAGCAAATCAGACCATGAGGTCTTGAAAAGCCTGGGAACACAAGGGGTGATGCTGGGCATTTCCTCTGAGTGTTCCTCTCCTCTCACCTGTGCTGTCTTTGCTCCGCCCCTCTGCGTGATAGACATTTCCTACTCTGCATTTATAATATTAAAGACACAGGGCTCCTCCCTTTGCCATGCCTCAGACTGGTAAAAGCTTCCTGCTGTCGGTTTCCTTCAAGCACTCAACAGTCCCCAGTCCTTGAAGGGCATCTTGACGCTGTCCCATCCGCTACATTACCTGGTCATTACATGCAGGAGAAGATGCAGAAGAAGTCTGAAATGAGACAGTGTAAGGAGAGCAACTTAGAGCTGACACTTGGGCCATGGTGTGTGTGTGTGTGTGTGTGTGTGTGTGTGTGAAAAGCCAGATGTCACCTCCAGTATTATTCTTCATGCTGACCACTTTGTTTATGAGAGAGTTTCTCAGTGGGACCTGGGTCTCCCTGGGTGACCAGTGAGTCTCAGGGATCAGAGGTCTCTGACTCTACAGTGTTGGGTTAGACCCAGCTTACCTACATGGCTTTGGGGAATTGAAAGTGGGTTCTCATGCTTGTGAGGAAGGCTCTTTTTTCACTAAATTAGTTCTGCAGCTTCATGATCTTTGAGTTTAATATGATTCTTGTTTACTGTTGGTTTTAAGCGATTCTAAGGCACAGGACCAGAGTTCAGTGTCTCCAGCCCATAGGTCACATTTTCAAAGCTGTCACCTTATGCATCGATTGTACAGATACTGCGTTTGATAATACTGCACAAGAACGCAACCTCCCTGCTCCCCTGAAGCCTCTCATCTTGGCGGGGATGTCTACAAAACCCCAATCAAGAATAGACAAGCAATGCGATAATGTGAATTGTGGCATGGCCCTGAAAGAGGTGAACAGGATGCTGAGAAAACTTGGGGATAGAACAGAAGGCAATGGTTAGAGATGCTGGGTAGTGGAGTTGGGCGCTCCATAGGCAAAGAAATGCACTGCAGAAATCCAAAGACCATGTAAAACACAACTACTCAAGTGACAGCCAGAGAAAGCTATAGTCCCCAAACATTTATACCACAGCAGGCACAGCTGTGACTTGCTTAAAGACAGAGCAGTAAGAAGACTGAAAACATCCCAGGGGCTTCATGGTGCCAGTGTGTGTGTGTGTGTGTGTGTTCATGTACGTGTGCACACATGTATAGATGTGTGTACGCACACGTGTACATGTGTTCATGTATGTGTGCATACATGTATAGATGTGTGACTATGAGTGTATGCACACACACGTGCACAAAGGCAGAGGCAGTTTTGTTTTCCCAGGTCCTCATTCTCCTAATGTCTTCACACAGCTGTCTCACCTGAATGCCATTCGCTAAATGAGGCAGCAGCTTTGGATTCAGGGAAACAAAGGGAATGGTTGTCATAGTAACAGAGGCCACCAGAAACCATGGCAAGCATCTCCTCCTCCTGTTCTCCTGAATCCCTCTCTCTGGGGAAGGCTCAGATAGATTCACTGGAAGATTCTGCCAGTGGTCAGACCCTGTTGGGGGACACTTAGCTTTGAGCTCCTTTACCAACCTTCCTACAGCTCAGGAAAGCTACTCCATCCTTGGTTGCTAAGGATAGAAAACAGCCATGAGACAGGTTCACGGCTCCAAACCAGACACTCTTTTGGAGATAATTTGCCTTTCTTTCTTGACTGTTCCTGCCCTGACAATCTCTGGAATCTAAAATATACATCAGGATATATTTGAGACACGGTGCCTGACTCTGTTTACCAGGCAAATTTGTAGTGTTCCCTGCATGCTGTCACAGGAGCCCAAGATTCTACCCCTGAGTGCTCTCTCTTCCCTCTCTTAGGAAGAGTGATATTTTTTGAAAAATTCATCATGTTCCGATCAATTTGAACAGATCAGGGTATCTGTAAAAAGATAATGCTTGACAGCAAATGAATGGAAGCTCTTTTAATTGGAATGAAGTTCCCTTGTGAGAATTTAATTTTTTTATTGACATTTCCAGGAATCCATCCCAGATAATTCGAGACTTCCTTATGAAATGACAGACTTCCTTATGAAATGACAGCGTCTCCTATCTATTCAGACTTAGAAACGATTCCTATTTTGGGGCGATATGACAGTCGTTCTTAACTTACACTGTCCCAGCCATCTTGGATGCTGTTCTGCTGTTCCACTTTTCTCTGGCCCATTGTTTCTTAGATTGCCAAGCCTGTTTGGGACAGAAGAAAGAGGATTCAGCTGAGAAAAGAATCTGGAGTCCGTGGAACTGGGTTCTGATGCAAGCCACGCCCGCTCCTCTTTCTCATTGTCTGGGGTTGCATCTTAGTCCGCTAGGGTCCTTAATGAGTTTTTTGTGGCCTCATCCGTAAATGGAGAGTGTATTTATTTCTCACAATTATGGTGGTGATTGAGTCAGGGAATCCGAAGAGCATACCTCTGACCAGGCATTACCCATCATGCAATGATGGTGGACGGGAGTCCATCTTACCTGCCCCACAGGGTTAAAGGTTCCTGGGGAGCAGCGGTCAGTGACTCTGCATTCTTTCTCCCCACTCCTGAGTCCACAGCAACATCAGACAGGGCTGACATTAAAAAGAATCTTCCATAAAATCACATTAGCTTCATTAGTTCAAGCGATTTCTTTCTTCCTCCGTTGAGAGAAGAAAAGGGGGAAAAGAGAGGTGGGTAATTAAATCTTAGGACGCTCTAGCTAAGGATGCTGGGTTCACTGCAGCTCGAAACTTGAAGGTTCCAGGTTGATGCGATGGCTCGGCAGGCGAACGCTCTTGCCGCGGGAGCATGTGCACTGGAACCCACCCCTGCAATGGGCTCCAGAGGGTCATCCTCTGACCTCCCCAGGCTGTCGTGCTACACACACACTGTAATAACCAAAGCAAGGAGACCTCGGGGTTCTGATGGGTTTTTAAGATGTGGTTCGATAATTTGGCGTGTGGAAGCCAAGCTCCACCCTCCCTCTGAGCTCCCCTTAAGATGCTGTACACCTCCCACTCCCACCAGCACTGGGGCTGGGAATGGGAGAACTTTCTGCACTGCACCGCACCATCTCTCTTCAGGCCCCCTCTCACTCCTACCTTGCTCCGAAGCTGAAGGGCTGGTTCCCTAGCGTGGTCTTCACTGTGAGTGCAAAAGGAAACAAATGCATCTATGAGCAATCTCTCTCTCTCTCTCTCTCTCTCTCTCTCTCTCTCTCTCTCTCTCTCTCTCTCTCTTTCTGTCTGTCTATCTGTGTGTGTGTGTTGGCTATGGTTTGAGTGTGGACTCTCCCCTTCATGCGCATACATTTGAACACTTAGTCCCCAACCGCTGGAGCTGTTTTAGAAAGGTTGTAGAACCTTGAGGAGGGGAGGGGGAGGAAAGAGGCAGAAAGAGGGGAAGGGGGAGTGAGAGTAACCAACTCAGAGGAAGTAGGTTCTGGGAGCAGGAATGTGTAGATGTGTTCCACTTCCTGTCTGCTCTCTATTTACTGTCTCTCTGCTCTCTGCTTCCTGTCTGCTCTCTATTTCCTGTCTCTCTGCTTCCTGTCTGCTCTCTATTTCCTGTCTGTCTGCTCTCTGCTTCCTGTCTGCTCTCTATTTCCTGTCTGTCTGCTCTCTATTTCCTGTCTGTCTGCTCTCTATTTCCTGTCTGTCTGCTCTCTCCTTCCTGACTGTATCGGATTCCTTCACCTCCGAGGTAAGCTAACGTCCCTCAGATTGTGAGGCATTGTACACCTCCCCTCCCTTAAGATGCTTCATCTCAGAGTGTTGGTCACAGTAATGGATATAAAGCAACTAAGGCAGAGCCATGGAGGAATCTTCAGTAGAGCGCCCCTCTGCAAATGTTACAAATGTTACAAATGGTTAACTGAAGTGTTCGAGGACCGGAAGCATTATCAGTCTCCCATCCACACTGACTGCTGGTAGGAACTGAGGTCGCAAGGAAGACGAGATGCTCACTAATCAAAGGCACTAGCTATCACCTTGTGGAAGCAGGACTGGCTCTTGTACCCAGTGGCACGGCCGGGTGTAGATGCTGTCTGTTTACCTGAGTGCTGCCCCAGGCCTCTGGAGCTCTGAGATTGTTCCCTCTGCACTGGAGTGTTTGCAGGCTTGCGATACTGCCGTAGTAAATGAAAAATTCTTCTTTGTGGGAAGGGAGTGGAGTGTGTGGATAGATTGTAATGGGGGTTGTGAGTGAATCAGAGAGGAGACGTTAAGATTCATCTATTGCTTGAATTTGTTTGGTTATGTGCAACAATGATAATTTTTTGTTATTATTAAAAATAAATAAGCAGGCCATTTTTGTGAAGGCAAAATCACTTTAGCCAACATTGATAGGATCAGCAAGTAAGCCTAGCTATTCCACGGGTTTTCCAGACTTGTGTAGAAGTCAGAGTCTGAGGCATGCTGGTTAGCGAGTTTGGGGAAAATGCACCTCTCTACACGGTTGGCCCCACATCCAAGCACAGAATGGAAGGCTGGTACCCAAGGGCCTACTACAGCCTTTGCGTGGGCTGGGTCCGGGTCTGGAAGAGAGGAAGGGTCACTGAGTTTATACCAGGTTATTTGAAGAGCACGGGGAAAGTACACCCCAGGGCTTGTGGTTCTCAGAGACTTAGCATCTGGTAACTCTGTTCTAATCAGATAAAAACTCTTTTCTAATGTTATGTCTTCATGTTTGACTGTTTTGAAATTCATAAAAACAGAACCTGTAAGATGCCCTCTTCAAGAGTTTGAACCTTTGGCCAAACAAACACAGTGTTTTGTTTTCAAATGCACTTGCATTTGGAAACATGCACTTTGCATGTTTAATCCATTTTCATGACTGAGTACTATTCCACTTTATGAACAGACCACTGATATCTACTAGCAATGATGAGAACCTAGGATCTTTCTGCCTTTTTTTTCCCCTTGTGTGAATAAATCCCCCGGGAACCTTCTTGTACAGTGGCTTTCCAAGTTTGTTTTAATTTCTTCAGAATAAAGATTAAGATATGGGGTTGCTGAATCATAAGATAGGTGGGGTTTTAGTTTCTAAGAAACTTGTGGATGGACGTCTGTGGTGAAGACATGGTGTGTTGCCATGCCAGGTAAGTGTGAAGAATCACTCAGTGGAGAGTCTTAGCGGCACTGGAGGTCCCAACATCAATCCCCACAGGTCTGCCAGCATCTCTCTTCATGTGGCTTGAACTAGTTAGCCTGCTCTCCCAGATTCTTTTGCATGTATACATTTTCAAATCTTCAGCACACCCAGGCTGAATATCTAAAACTCCCAGAGCTCCCAGACCAGAATCTTTAAGTAATCAACAGGACACCACCACTTGGCACTGCCTTATTGTAAAACGTTGTTTCTGCCCCCACAATGATTAATAATTCTGTATTAAACTGCCATCTAGATATTATATACACAGGAGGCAAGTGAGAATGTCAATGGATTATTTAAAAGTGGGTACCATATGTCTACACATATAAAGTCTGAACTCAAACATTGTCGACTATATGGATTTAGGGTAAGAGACACTCAGCCTGCATCCATGTTCAAGAATCACAGAGACTGTTGTGCCCAAGGAAGGAATTGCCCATGTCATATAGCTGATTACAGACCCGGTGTATGTTACATACTGTGTTCACGTTTCCTGAGATGTAGATAGGTCAATCAACCTAAAGGAGGCAGTGACAACAGACCAAAGAAATGATCCTGCCTAAGTCTGATTGAGTGAACTAGAGGGTGTATTGGGGTCACCTTCAGGAGTATGGGCAACACCAGTTCACCCCAGCATGAGTGATGACTCACAAAAATTGCGTCCCTGGAGGCTTCAGTCCGACTTGCAGGCAGCTCCGCTTAAGAGCCTCCTCTCCCAGGAATGGGTCAGTGCTCATATGCTTTTGTGGGGTTCACATGAGTGTTTTGTAATTTTCTCAACTTTCTAACCCCACAAGTCATATGAATTTCTTTCCTCACTCTTGGAGAGACCGTGTCTATTCATGGGACTTGGCCCCACAACAGTAACACTGGTGTGGCTAAGCGTATAGGTGTATTTGCTTACCCACCTGTTTTCTGCTCTGCTGGGTGTTTATCCATGTAGTCAGTGGTTTTGAAGCTGCAGTCAGTGGAGAAACAAAGCAATCTTTGCATCCAAGATGGCAATGTGAGGTTTTACCTCCTGTGTATTTTTCATTACATAAGATGGAGCGCTCTCCTTGTGGTTGCTGTGAAGAAACTCCAATGGGGACTTGATTACCTATGTAGAGAACTGACCAATAGTTTAAATCAAAGCCCAGTGAAGCCTGCAGTAATATGCTAAAAATCCACTGATGGACAACAGGGAGTCAGGAGGTTTCTTTCTGAGGTTAATTTTCCGAAGCTTTGCTATGTGTCTTCACCTGGCACCACAGGGTCAAATGTGCCTGCCTTCTATCCTGGGATGCCAGCTACTCAGTCACAGCTGCATTTTAGAGAAGCAGTACATAGCATTGAAGAGTTGTATGTCCCAAGGATTGCATTATGGATTGCTCATCTGATATGCAAATTTAACTGGGCATCTTGCATTCCTATTGGCTACAGCCACTCATCCTCTCTAGTTACCCTGAGAGGGTCTGACTCCCCTTGCCTTGCAGGAGACAATCCAGGTGAAGCAGTTTTGCTAACTCATTTTCCTAGGAGAGAACCATTTCCCCTTTTATATAAATAATGTAGAATTATAGCGATAAAGTATATGAGGAATGGAGAAGGTGAAACGGAGACTTTACAATCTAACGCACTTTCTCCCTGGCCCTAGTTCATTAGCGAAATCTAGTGACTTAAATTACCCAGCTAACCTCTTCCGCCACTGTTAGATTATAAATCAAGTAGGTGGCTACCACCGAAGGAGTTGTAGGGCTTCGAGGAAGGTTCTCATCAAGCTAAGAGGGGCAGAAAATTTCCTATTACCATGTCGTGCATAAATGGAAATGCTCAAAGCCCCACTTACAGTGCATTACCTCTGTGCAATTCACTTGCTAAAATCAAAGAAACAAAATGGGAACAAATTCACCACTTTGCATAATGGAGGAACACACAAAAAAGAAAAAAATAGTAGGGACTCTGTTCAAACAAAGACCACAGGTACCCAGGTAACCGGAGGCTGACAGTATCAGTCAGCAAGGAGCTGAAGTATCGAAGGGCTTTGCTGTCTGTCTTTCTCCCTTTATTTTTGTCTGTCTCCATGACTTCATTTTGTGTGAAATTTTGAGAGATGAATTCCATTTTCTGTTAATTCAATGGTTGTCACGCCGCATTTCATCATGTGCCTCGGATCATCACAATGAGATGTTAGGTTTAAATGAAGTGTTATTGCATATCTCTTAATAATGCAATGCGCTTCATCCTGTCTGGATGGCCCAGGTAGCCAGAGCGGCCAGGCGACTGGAATCGGCAAACTGCAGTGGAGTGACCCGAGTTTAATTGCAAACAACCTATAATTGTGAGCCGAGTGCTTACTTGAGCTTCATGGTAGAAAGCATTGATTTAATATGCTGCTGCGATAGAAGAAGCTTGGATTTCTTTTTTAATAAAATAGTTGGGTGAATGATGAGCAGGGACTTTGAGATTTATATGTAGCATCTTCTACTACTAGAAACCTCACCCTTACCTGCACTCCAGTAAGCTGTTGTATGTGTAGTCTCTGACTCTCTCTTAGGTAGAGTCTTCACGGTCAGTGGGACAATGGGCAAGGGATCATGGGTGACAGAAAAGCCTTCAAGGAAACAGGATTTGGCCAACTATTGAGAGAGCCTTTGTAAAGACATTAATCTGAGAGCACCTGTTCACCACTGCATGGTGGGGAACAGAGCTAAACTGTCCCCCTCTTGAAAGATGGTAAAATCACATGCCCAAGGAGGGTGCACCAAAAATATTTCCACCCAAAGCATATTGATCTTTCTGAGGGATTATTTTTTTTCAGATATGTTTTTCTTTCTAAGCAGACAAAACAATGTAATTGTTATTTATTTCAAATATTCTTAAGAATTTATTACTATTATTATTTGTGTATGTGTGTGTGTGCACACACGTGCATGTGCGTGTGCACATGTGTACAGGAGTAACACAAAATTCATGGTGCGTGTGGTAAGACAGAACACATCTTGGAGGAGCTAACTCTCTCTCCCCTCACGTATGTCTCAGGTCCCAGGGATGAAACTCGGGTCTTCAGACTTGGCCGCAAGTGATTTTCCCACGAATCCATCTCATAAGCCAAATACATTCATTTTAGGAACTAAGGGATGTCCAGGACATCCCTAGACTTCATACTGATTGCTCACAGTGGCTACTCAGAAACTGAATGCCCCTGACCAGAGTCTCTGCCCCCTTCCTTCTCCCCAGAGATAGCACAGCATCTTGTCTGGTTTCCGGGGCACACCCACACCCAGATTGGAGCAAACTGGGTTTGTATGGGGGACCTTCACTGAAGTGGGTTGCCCCTGTCAGATCGCTTTGTGACCAGCCAGCTGGGTGTGAATGCAAATCGGCCACCTCCTGTGCAGTCCCATTTGCAGGTATTGATCTATGCTTGAGGGGAAGAAACTGTCTTTGAAGCTCCCCCACCCTTGTTCTGCTCCCCCAGTCCCTGTGACTCCCTGGTTCCAGGCATTCATCTTGATCTTTGTGTTCCCAACACCAAGGTAGGTCATTTCAGGTGACTTAGAAGTGAGATACCATCAGGAAGAATTTGGAAATAAAGTCTTTGTCGTGTCACATTAAGGCAGCCCTATCAAGTGGCAGTTTATCAAGAGCCACCTCACAAGGTTTTAATGAGCACGCTGCCTGTTCTTGTACAATACTAATTAATCCCATTTTTTCACACTGCTGTGACTGCTCAAGAAACCCACATTGTTTTATACTCGGTAGCAAAGCGGCTCTTACTGATTAAATCTCCTTGCCTGCGATGGAGCTTGACAACTGAATTATACCTTGCTCAAAATAATAATGGGTATCAGCTAATAAATACGGTTTAACACACACAAAACTATGCAGCCAAAATCACACCACAAAATAGTGGTTTGACTTATAGGCTCAGCAGTGTTTCATTAAACATCTGTATTATAATTCACTGGTTTCCCAACTGATGTAATAACCTAATTGATGAGAACAAAGACAAGCCTTATTTATCCACCCAATTGCTTGCGTCTTGACTCACGCTTTTCCCCCCCTGGGTGTTATTGTGAAAATAAATATGCAATATCCTTTTTATAGAAGTCTAATTTAGGTCCCCTTCTCCCTCTGTTGAGAAGTCAGCGCCACTGCTACCATGTGTAGCTGACACGTTCTTTACCTTTTGTCATGGAGGGATTTGAATTGGGTGGGTGGGGCTGTGGCTAACAGAGAGGAGAGCAGGCTTCTGGGAGTTTCGATGGAACTGGGGGAAGGTTCACTGACCTCTTTCCCAGGGATGAAATTGTTTTCTAATACGACCCCCCCCCATCTCTTTTGATGTTCCAACAGAGCTAGTATGACAATACATACCTCCCAGGTGACATATGTACCGTCATCTTCACCAGGTCCCCACCTAAGCGGCACCACAGATGTGTAGAAGTAGAAAGGGAAGATGAAGCCCACCCAACATCTCCACCGTATCTTTCTTGGCATAAGGTGGGTGTTTTCTAGGTATGATGATATGCACTTGCAATCCCACACTTGAAAGGCTGAGGCAGGAGATTACCCCAGTTTGAGATTATAAAGCAAGTACCACGACAACCAAGGCTATACAGCATGACCTTCTCAACAAACAATTAAAAAGGAGTACGTTTACTGGAGATTGAAATAAAAAGTGGTGAAACTTGTTGACCTCGTAGCTTGCATTTGTGTGCCTGTTGATACCAGATATTTAATAAACAGATCTTCAAAGATAATCTTTGAATCTTATGACTCAACAGTAGCTCTTTTATTCAGGTGGAAGTTCCTGGCTTTGTCTTGACTTTCCTGCTCTCATAAATAACTCACTAGATGGCTCGTTCACGTAATTGCCTGTTTCACTCTTGGTTTCTGCCTCTGCCCTTCAGCCTTGAACTAAGCAAGGATGAGCACTTTCTTGAGAACGTAGTTTGTCTCAAGAACTCTTCTAGTCCTTGAGGAGACCACACACAGCCAAGGAGGAAAGACCCACTCTCCAGAGAGCTTCCTTTGTGATGGTGGAGACAGAAGGAATCACATTAGGAGGCATATGGCAATGTGGCAGACAGACAAGGAAAATCAGGCATCAGCTACCTCTCCTGTGGGGGTTGTTCACTGTGCACTCACAGGAGACCAGTGAAGTCAACACAATGCTACAGTATTGGCTATGAAGAGGGGTTCTTTCATGAACCTGCCTGGAACATCACTTCCTTCCTTGCCCTGCCTTCCCAACTCCTTTACACACGTGCCATGCACCTCCCAGTGACATCACTTCCTCCCTTGCCCTGCCTTCCCAACTCTTACACACGAGCCATGCTCCTCCCAGTGACATCACTTTCTCCCTTGCCCTGCCTTCCCAACTCCTTTACACATGCGCTATGCTCCTCCCAGTGACATCACTTCCTCTCTTTCCCTGCCTTCCCAATTCCTTTACACTTGCACATGCTCCTCTCAGTATCATCTGCCTTTGTCCCCTGATCGCGGTGACATTCTTGAGTGGAGAGCCAGCTGATCTTGCTTACATGAAGAACTGAATGTTTTTTTTACACCATCTCCATTTCTTGGCTCCTGCACAAACCCTGGCTCCTTCCACACGTCCATGAGCTAACGATATAGCGAGATGGCAAACCATACCGCTGCTTAAGTCACTTAAGTATTTTTCCAGCATGAGCTCTCATATCGCCTCCTTTGAGAAAATCTAGCCAAGTCAAATCTTAAGCTTCCTTCATTTCTAATGAGTCCACCACGGCAAAGATCCCACACTGAGCCCTGTTGCAGAGTCCCTGTGACTCTGTCTTACCTTCCTTCTCAATTTCCTTTGTCACACAGCCTTGCTGCCCCATCTCCTCATGGGCATTATCCCTTTCTTTTTATAATGGTTTGGATGAGAATGGCCACCTAGGTTTATATGTTTGACTATTTGGACCTCAGTTGGTGGAACTGTTTGGGAAAGGATGTGTGTCACTGGGGGTGGGTTTGAGGTTTGAGAAGTCCATGCTATTCCCCTCTCTCCCTCCCTCCACCCTCTCCTCCTTCCCTCCTTCCTTCTATCTCTCCCTCCCTCCTCTGTTCTTCCTTCACTTCCTCCATTCCTCCCTTCCTTCCTCTATCCCCTCTCGTGTAAATCAAATGTGAGCTCTTAGCTACTGCTCCTGCACCATGCTTGCCTGACTGCTGCCATGCTACCCACCATGATAGTCATGGATTCCACCCCACCATCCTCTGTAACCATGAACTCTACATTAAATGGTTTCTTTTATAAGTTGTTTTGGTCACGGAGTCTCTTCACAATAATAGAGAAGTAACTAAGACACTTCCTATTCCTCCAACATGAAGCGTTCACAATGCCATGCCATGTTTTAGAAGCATTTCCGGTTTATTGTCCTGCCCCTTTCTTCTCCATGGTTGCCCAATAGTAAAGCACTACTCACTCCATCTTTCTCCAGTACGGGAGCTTTGGGCACCACTAATCATTACAATAAGACAAATGTAACTCATTTGTATTTGAACGTTTGCCCATTCTATACATGCGTGTACCACAGTGGATGACATTCTCCTCTATCACCCTCTCTCATTTCCTCATCTCTTACACTCACTCCCTTCTACCTCCAAGTCAGTGTCCTACTTCTGTGTCTTCTCCTGGTGCAGATCTGGCTCTGGTCACCACCACTCTGCTGCATCCATGATGGGAACAGCCACACCACCTTCAGAAATCAACATTTCTCAGCACTCCTTCCTGTCACTGGGCTCTTACTGTAGTTCTGTCTCACTTCTGTGATGTTCCTGGCAGTACAGATGTGCTCTTTAGGGCTAGCATTCAACAGCCACTTGTTCTTAACACTTGGATCTCATACGAGTCTCTGATTATCATCAAGTTTCTTTAGGGAACAAAGAAAAGAGGGGCCTTCAGAATACACGATGACTAACTTCCCCATGGAAGTCAAAAGTCTAAATTGCATCTCAGAAGAGAGCTCTCTCAGTTCTGACAGCGAGGATGAATCCCTTCTATTCAACGATGAAACAAGAACCCTTCACCGTCACTGCCTAGATCCCACAATTAATGTTTTCTTGCCACAGGTGTTCCTGTGTTTTGTGTGTCTGGAGCCTTCATTCAAAGGCGTTACAGTATGGTTTTCATCCATATTACACATTAATTGTTCATGATTACGGACAGTATCATCATTTGTGAGATGCTCAAATCAGAGCAACTAGCATTCCAGCCCCGTGAGCATTTATTGTGTTAGGAACTTTTGACCACTGTCTTCTAGGTCTTTAAAAAACATGCAGTGAATTGGTTTTAGCCATAGCTACCTTACTGTGAAATAGAATTCCAGAATCCATTCTTCCTATTTAACTGCATTGGGTCATCTGCTTCAATGTAAAACTGGGACAACTCCTAAGAGACCATGTGAAAGGCTTTGCCATGGTCACCAGCCTCTGGCATCTGTATGAGATAGGGCTCGGTAGAATGTACTTAGACGATTAGGGGTCTGTCTTAGTCAGGGTTTCTGTTCCTGCACAAACATTATGACCAGAAGCAAGTTGGGGAGGAAAGGGTTTATTCGGCTTACATTTCCATACTGCTGTTGATCACCAAAGGATGCAGGACTGGAACTCAAGGAGGTCAGAAAGCAGGAGCTGATGCAGAGGCCATGGAGGGGTGTTCTTTATTGGCTTGCTTCCACTGGCTTGCTCAGCCTGCTTTCTTATAGAATCCAAGACTACCAGCCCAGAAATGGTCCCATCCACAAGGGGTTTCTCCCCCTTGATCACTAATTGAGAAAATGCTCCACAGCTGGATCTCATGGAGGCATTTCCCCAACTGAAGCTCCTTTTTCTGTGATAACTCCAGCTGTGTCAAGTTGACACAAACTAGCCAGTACAATTGACCCCTTGTCAACTTGACACAGAAACACATCACTAATAAACCTCAACCCTTAGTTTTGTATTCATCCCCAAGATCTAAA
>NC_034592.1:151732848-151736148 GCF_900095145.1 Mus pahari
ATTTGTCTTAGTCAGGGTTTCTGTTCCTGAACAAACATCATGACCAAGAAGCAAGTTGGGGAGGAAAGGGTTTATTCAGCTTACACTTCCATACTGCTGTTGATCACCAAAGGATGCAGGACTGGAACTCAAGCAGGTCAGAAAGCAGGAGCTGATGCAGAGGCCTTGGAGGGATGTTCTTTACTGGCTTGCTTCTACTGGCTTGCTCAGCCTGCGTTCTTATAGAACTGAAACTCCTTTCTCTGTGTTTACTCCAGCTGTGACAAGTTGACACAAACTAGCCAGTACAGGGTCTGCCTTGAAAAAGGTAGTGGGACCTGCCTCCCTCTTTTTCTTTCTGCTTTCTTGTACTCATAAGGTGAATGGCTGACTAACCAGGTTACTTAAAGTAGCAGGACCATATAATGAATATATACTAGAAAACGGGATTATTGACTGCCTTACAGGATATTTTTCAGGTAGGCCAACAACGGCTGTGTATAGGTCTGGTGTCTCAGCACTCCAAATCCTATACTAGAGTCCAAGTGAGTTCCTGAAGAGCTTCTCGCCTTCATTCTACTTTGGAATCTGGAAGAAATTGGGTTTAGTACTGGCTGCAATGACAGAGTGGATAGACTTGCTAGAAAGAGCGAGAAGAGGCAGGCAGAAAGCAAACTTTTCTCCTTCCGTTGTCCTTTTATGTGGGCTGCCACCAGAAGGTGTGACCTGGATTTGGGACGGGTCTTTTGCTTCAGATAATCTGGTTAAGAACTTCTTTCATGGGTGTGCCCAGCCTCTTGGGTTCTAGTTGGCTCCAGATGCAGTCAAACTGACAATCGAGATTAGTTATCCCAGCAATGGACTCTTCTGTGACTTCTCAGACCCACATGGCCAGCTGACCACAGTAGAAAATCTGAAATCGCAAGTGAAGTGAAGATAGTCTGCCCTTTCCCCATGAAAGTTAATGACACCAAGTTCAGTAACAAAAATGTAACCAGCAGGTCCGAGTCTGTCACGAGCAAAGGAGGCATTGATGTCAAGAGTACACATGGAATAAAGATTTGGACTTCCATACATGGCTGTGTTCTACTAGTCATGTGAAATATAATCCACCTATTCACTGAGTGATATAGCAAGGTAATTGGTGAGACTGAAGGTGAGTCTTTTTTTTAAACTCATATGTTTGATCATCTACTTTTCTACACATTTATAGAAGAAATTAATCTGTACTCATGTCTGGGATTTATATTTAGAGAATGGATTTACGCCTATGAAGGAATTTGAAGTGACTGTTAAAAGACATGAGTGACAATTGGATCGTGAAGTAATGGAGATGCGGGGTCATTTTGTCCATCCCTCTGCCTCAGAGGGGTGCCATTTGTCTTCGATCGCTCAAGACTGGAGAACTGTACACATTAATCTGGAAATGCATATATTATATTTCTGTTGCTGCGAACCCTGGAAAAGAAGAGAGTGTTCACCTAAATTTGCACTTAACCAAGTCAAAAACGTTAGAGAAATATGTGACAACATTTGATGAACTTCGGGGAGGCTGCGGTGAGCTCCCCTTTTCCCCATGGATGTTCTTCTCATTTTTCAATTTAGGTATTCGAGTTATCTGCGCACTTAAGAAATCAGACTTACAAGTCTTAAAGGCAGCAGAGCTTTTTGCAACCCCCCCCCCCGCCAGGTAGTCGGACCTGTTAAAAACTGCTTCAAAATATAAAAGAACTACCTTGAGATCATCCGAGTCACTCGTTTGCATTATTACAGGCTTTGATCACACAACGTACTCGTGTTAAGGGAAGGAAGTACCGTTTCATTGTTCAGAGTTTCTTCCTTGAGTTTTGTTCATTGATTATAATTATGATGTGTGAAGTGATGAATTTCTACATAATGGCAAGACAAGAAGCTGATTTATTATTTGGGGAGATTTATGCAGAGAAGACAACAGGTTGCTGAGTCTCGGGATGGAATCTACTCAGTGCTCGGGGGATGTGGGCCTTTTGCTTTTACTGATGGGGGTTGGTTGAGGCGGGCTGAGTCTCAGAGGTATGTGTAAGAGGCTCCATGCTTATACTTGCTCTTCCGGCCTAAGCACCAAGAGCGATTTTAGAATTTGTGAATTGTGAGAGGGCTAAATCAAGGTCTGGGAAGCCATGATAAAGGTCGGTGATGAAGATGGTAAATCCACCATCTAGATTTCATCTAAGTAAATTGGCGTGATTCTATCTCAGGAAGTATTGTCTACTGAGTGCCTTTACGACAGTGGGAGATAGCTCAGACTATATGAATTTTTCCTTACCAAGACTGACTGGCTTTTAGTTCATAGGTAAATGTCCATATTCTAATCAGGATGGGGCATCCTGGAAGGGGTGGGAAGCATTTGCGGGGCCCAGGAAGGATGCATGTCTCAGGCTCAGCTGCAACCTTTGTACGGCATCAAACATGTCTGATAGTTTCCACCAGGCTCCTCTAAATGAATTTGAAGAGAATACAAAGAGCTCCCATTTATTAGCTGGAGAGATGCCTCAGAAGTTAAGAGTCCCTGCTGCTCTTCCAGAGGTTCTGAGTTCAGTTCTCAGCATCAACATCAAGTAGCTTAAGACTGCCTCTAACTAACCCCGGGGGAACAATGCCATCTTATGCCCGCCATAGGCACCTGCCCTTACATACATATAGCTGCACACATACCCATAATTAAAAAAAAAATGCACCTCTTTTTGTAGTTGAGCATTTCCTAGTTTTGTGTTTCTTTGGGATTCCTATAGGTACAAACACAGGTGTCTCTGTGTCTATCTGAGGTTCTTGTGTGTTTTCTTTTGTTTGTTTATTTTGTCTTATTCTTGTTTGTTTTTGTTTTTGTTTTTTTCTTTTTTTGCTTATTTTATTATTCTTTAGATGCCCATTTGTTTTCTAATAAGAGACAGAAAGGGTGTGGCTTCTGATGGGAGGTGGGGGAGGGAAAACTGATCAGAATATATTGTATGAGAAAAACTATCTCTAATAAAGAAAATTAGAGAGAAGGACCTCCGTTCGTGTTGTTCAGCAACAAGGTAAAAACAAAGACATTTGGTTTCATCATCAAGTAGACTTGCCCTTGCTTGGTGACCTGTGACCCCAGTGGGTAGCTGCTGAACTTGCTGGTTCTTCCCCTGATATTCTGTTCCTACTAATGTCCATCTCATCACATGTTAATCATGAAGTCTTATTCCAATCCACACCACAGAGAAGACTCTGTTCTCCATGCCCATGGCTGCAGTCAGCACTTACCTTTAATGGATACCGGCTCCCCTTCCCCTTCCCCTTCCCCTTCCCCTT
>NC_034592.1:151736974-151765831 GCF_900095145.1 Mus pahari
CCCTTCCCTTCCCTCCCCTTCCCTTTTGTCAATCTACACTAGGCACAGAACAGGGAAGACAATGGTGTCTTCCCATCTCTTTCCAAATCAAATGTCAACTAGGCCAGTCCTGGCTTCAGCACACTCCTAACATCTTTCTTTTTCAATTACAGTAATATCCAACCCCGTGTCTGTGACATCCAAGGCCCCACGATGTCTCCATTCTGCCTCTTGTCCCTCATTCTCTAATTTCCTTGATTCACGTGCATCCTAAGCAGGCCCCCCATTCCAACCTTTTCTTGCTTTGGAGAATTGACATGAGTTAGACACTTTGATTAAGCTGTCCTTCCAGCTGCTTCTCCACACTTGCTTTGAGCCTCTTCAGAGACCCAGTTTCTGTTGTCAATACAAATTCCCTCTCCTCCTAGACTCCCATCCCATGCCTCTGACCACATTCCCAGACCTTAGCCACCGAAAGGCTGGATCTCCTGTTTTCTGCAAGTATCCCCTTCCCCCAGGGATGGGTGGTGTCTGTTAAATGGAAGGATCGCTAACAAGAGGGAACTGTGTATGTAGTAACTGCCATTCTGGGTCTATTCTGGGGCATGGTGGTTATGGGTAGGGGAAAGTGTCTCTTTGGAAGACACGTCGTATGTGAGATGGCCTGTCCTCAGCGAATGGGGCTGTCTTAGAAGGTTTCAGAATGCTTAGGAGGTGGATCCAGCTGGAGACAGTAGTCATTAGAAGCAGGTCCCTCAGGGTGTGTGTGTGTTGGGGGAATCCTTAACAGTCTCCTAACTCTGTTTCTTCTTGCACCTTTGGGCAACTTCCTCCTCTTACCCCAATCCTCCACACCTCTTCCCCTGCCACCTGCCCCTGCCACCTGCCCCTCTCATCATGGACGTCTACCTCTATATCAGTAGAGCCAGGGCCTCATTCTGAAAATTTTACAACTGTTAGTGGAAAGTAACTCATTGCCCCTTTCTGTTGTTTCTGTTCGGCGCTGATCATACCGATGATAATGTAAATATAGACACCGTATTACAGGAACGTTCACGCTTGAATCTGATTCCAGACCCTGCCATTTGTATGTTTAAACTCTCTGGCATAGATGACAAGGAGCCACCAAATCCTGGTCACATCTCTTTTTGCAAGGCAGAGTCTAGTGTTCATCCAAATCAACTCAGGGCTTTGGCGTGGTACTTCGTTTGTCTAATGGACTAGCACTGTCCACTGTGGTGAGTCATGCAGACTGCACTCTGCCCTAGCTCGTGAGGTTGCCCTCTGGAATTCCATCCTGGGATTGGGATGCTGTAAAAAACAAAAAGCCAGTGTGGCTGAACCTGGAGAACCAGGCAGGGCAGGATAGATGAACAAAACCAAGCTGAGCCCTGCAGTGCACCTGCCCATGTGATCCAGTTGGGTGTATGAACCTGAAGTAAAGCAATGGAGAAGCCATAAGAGCATACCACTGGATCATGGAACTGTTACATTGTCACTAGGCCTTGGGGATGGTGCATGGGAGACCAGATGAGATCCACTTGGCATGAAGAACATCTTTAGTCCACACAAGCTGTTCTGCAAGTCTCTGAAGTTGACTGGGAACCTTTTCTTAAGTTAAGAATCTGAGTGTTCTTTCTGCTCTGATGTGCCCATGTAGTCTAATGTCATATGCACAACACACCTGGGGTTGATCCAGTCAGATGCAGAAGAAGGGGGACTCCGGGTCAATTAAATGTATTTAATAATTCTTTCTTGAGGTAAGTAAGGTGGACAGTCAAAGTAAGAAAGAGGTTTAAAATGTAGGTCAAGGCAGGTGTCATGGCAGGTGTCAAGGCAGGTGTCATGGCAGGTGTCAAGGCAGGTGTCATGGCAGGTGTCAAGGCAGGCATCATGGCAGGTATTATGGCAGGTGTCATGGCAGGTGTCATGGCAGGTGTCAAGGCAGGTGTCATGGCAGGTGTCAAGGCAGGTGTCATGACAGGTGTCAAGGCAGGTGTCATGGCAGGTGCCATGGCAGGTGTCAAGGCAGGTGTCATGGCAGGTGTTAAAGCAGGTGTCATGGCAGGTGTTAAGGCAGGTGTCATGGCAGCTGTCATGGCATGTACCTTTAATCCCAGCAGAGGCAGGTGTATCTCTGCTAGTTCCAGACCAGTCAAGGGTTCATAGTGAGATCCTTCACAAAATAAATACAAATCAAATACAACAATGGCTTTGCTTAAGTACTCATACAGTGCCTGCAGCCACACTGGCCCATTCTTTACATCACCTTAATCATTGACACCGTCTTTAGCTTTCAGAGAACACTAGAGCTCACAATGTAATTTGAAGTTCCCATTAGTCCTTTGTACAGTATCTCTTAGCTAGGATGTGAGTGGAGAGCTGGTCTTGGCTGACACTGTGTCTACTCGGACAGCCTCTATCCTGAAACTGGCCCACTGAGAAGACAGATAACCAATATAGGAAGGGACTGCTTCAGAGTCGGTAGCTGTGGCATCAATATTTAGTAAAATGGAAGCCCTAAGATAGGAAGCACAGGCCACATTGCCAAGAAGATCTTGGAGTCTTTCAAGGAAGAATTGAGCATTCAGGACCTTAATGACCTAAGGTTATGTATTCATGAATTCACTTCGAACTTAAGAGTGTTCCACAAATCCTGCACTTCAGCCACACAACAGCTTGTTGAGCAACCATTGTGATCTCATGATCAGATGCAGACAGCCAGGGCTGCAAAAGCTATGTTTCCTGCCCAAGACACAGGTTTTGGCACACTTGGGCTGCAAGACATTGGTGATTTGTATCCAGCCTTGAGGAGGAGAAGCATTGCCCTGAAAAGTGCTCACCTGAGAGAAGAGGGCTGTGCAGGGAGCTCGACAAAGCATTGCAGGGGTGTGTGTGTGTGTGTGTGTGTGTGTGTGTGTGTGTGTGTGAGAGAGAGAGAGAGAGAGAGAGAGACAGAGAGAGACAGAGAGAGACAGAGACAGAGAGACAGAGAGAGATTCAGAGACAGAGAGAGACAGAGAGACAGAGAGAGACAGAGACAGAGAGACAGAGAGAGACAGAGACAGAGAGACAGAGAGAGACAGAGACAGAGACAGAGAACTTTGAATCACGGTAGAGTCTGTAGAGATGCAATAGTAGTTCTAATGAAGTAGAGGAGTTGATGTCTACGCAGCAGAGATTTAGATGATGTGGACTCTGAGGGTGTGGGATGCCTGACATTGGACACTCCCTCTCATTGTTAATTCACCTCTAGCTTCCTGTTCGTCTTAAAATAGAAGTAGGTTTGCTCTCTTGAGAACCACAATCTTCCTTCTTAGAGCCATTGGCTTGGCCAATCAGAGCCCTCAACCTTCTAAGATATGGTTATGAGTTGACAACCAGGGGTCTTAATGCAGTCAACCTGAAGCATACAGGAATTAAACAGTATGGGACACAGGTTTGGAGAGGCTGGAAGCCACCTTGGCTTTGTGAAGAACCGGAAAGTCACATCACCTTGGAGACACGGGAGACAGCAGGAATAGCATTCTGAGTACATTTTTCCAAGTCCACGGTAAACCCACATCGAACTAAGTCCTGCTTCTCAGTTACGTCAGCCAATCAGGGCTCATGAATGATCAACCAGCCCAAATGAAAACTTCCTGTTGTGGGGTATAGAAAAGCAACCCGGGGGTAAGAAGTTGCAGTTTCGAAAATTACTCTCGTGGGGCAAACTTCGTCAAACAGTGACTTCCGTGTTTAGCTAAAACAAGCCTACCTTGTGCATCAATAGGAGCAGGGCATGACAGAACCATAAAACCCTGTCCTTGATGGTCTTCATCCGCTCTTCTGAGCTTTACTCTTACGCTCTGTCATCGGTTGATACAGTTCTCACCAGTCAGATCTTTGTTGACTTTGTAAGTTAAGATCTCATTCCACTCCAACACACAGAGCCGTATGATTTGAGCAACATTGCCCCCCTTCTCTAAGCTATGGTTCTTTCATCTGTAAAAGAACTATGACCCCTGTATCAGTGGATGGCTGGATTTTGAGTCCTGTTTTGTCTTTCGCAGTTGTAAGAAGAAAGGCAACTAGCTGTGTGATTGGAGAGCAGAGATCCACAGGTCCTACATTGAAACCACCCATGTCTACCAAGGTCTTCTCAGATGAAATCTGCAAGTCGTTCCCACGGCTCACTATTGGCTGGGACGGTCAGACAAAGCATCACCTGTCCTTTCCGTCCCAACAGCCCACGAGGCTACGACTCAAAGTAACAAGGGTGCGGCTTTACCTTGTTGCGTTCTGATACCCATACAGTCTACTTTCTCCTGTGAGCTGTAATAAACTTATCTTACAATCAAAGAGTGCTGTCACTATGCCTAAGTCATCACCCTTGAAAAGAAAGAAAAAAAAAAAATAAGGAGACAACCCCGTTCCCTTCCCCACTAAGGCATGTTGGAGGATTTGGAAACTTGCATTCTTCTTCTGGGACCGACCCCATTGGGCGGGGCCTGGTTACATGGTCACACTAAGGCCCGAGGAAGCCTGGGAGGTGTAGTCTGTAATTAATGACCTGTGCTGTTGAAGAAGGGGAAATGTCCTGCTGTATCTATGACCCCATATGTGAAGGAAACCACTGCATGTTCCTATTCGTTTGCTCCCAAACTCCTCTTGGTTTTGGGTTTCTACGATTCCTTGGGCAGCCAAATGGATGCTCTTCCATCTGGCCTCCTCTGCAGTTCCTCTCAGCAACGGGTACTTCAAACACACAGCCAGTGCCTCCAGTGTGGGTTGTGGCAGAATGTCTAGTGTGATCACACACGCTCGGGTCCAAAGACCTTCCAGAGCGGAAGGCTATGTCTCTGCGACTCAGGGGCCCACTCCCGCTTTATGTTCGCTTCTGCCTTGTTTCATAATTTTTTTTTTTTTGAAAAAAAAAAGGAAACTCTTTTCCTCTCATGCAGGAAAATCTAATTATGCAGTGACAGCAGTTGGCTGACTTGGGCACAACACAACATGTCAATTTTCAGTTGCTTACACGGGCTCGCAGAAACTGTTAGGGATTGTTTTGAAATCTGGCATACACTTCAGTCATGTTAATGCCTACAACTGTGCCAAACTTGATGAAGTTTGGCTCCTTCATACTCCAGGGAAGGTGGGGGATTGGGAAAGGCAAGCTTTTTTTTTTTTTTTTTTTTCCTGGCAGTGACATCATCTCTCCCCTCCCCCCACCATGAAGAGTGTCCTCAAAGAAGCCAAGAAAATAACTTTGTATTCACAAGACTGTGTGACAAAATGACTTCAAGAGACCAGAGCCACACTGCAAAACGACTGAGGAAATACAGATGGCAGAACACCTCTCCCCTCTCCTTCCAACAGATGTGTGCCAGATGTGTGAATATTGATAATTTCTCTGGGGCTCATCTCAAGGCACAATATAGATTTCTGTTTGATAGGGGGTATGAGAGAGGGCAGATCTGTCCCAGGGATGATATTTACAGGAAATATTTGCCTCTCCGCTCAAATCTGTCAAACCAAAGGCAGAAACCCCAAATTTCCGAATGAGCCTCTGATTCACCCTTTGTTCTGGACCTAGTTTTTATCTCCCCAGTAATTGACAGACTGAAAAATTCATCCGGAAGGCACGTGGTTTGATTCTTGAAATGGCTCCTCTCCAGTGACAGAAGGAACCTGGCCATCAGCTTGGAGAAGGAGGGCTGGACACTCTCAGGAAGGCATCTCAGAGGTGTGTCCGACGGATTCTCCTTACACACTTAATAATACAAGTTTTTCTTAAAAATGAACATTTTGGGTTTCAAGGGAATGCATCAAACAGCAAACCTACTATTTCCAAAGGATTATGGGGTTTCCCCCTCCCTTCGTCTCCCCCTCCCTCCCTCCTTTTCCTCCCTCTTCCTCTCTCCTCTCTCCATCTCTCCGTCTCTCTGTTTCTCTCCATCTCTCTCTCTTGTTCTCTGAGACAGGGTCTCACATGCCCCAGGCCCATCTCCACTCCCCCAGCAGCCGAGAAGAGCTGACCTCTCTGGCCTTTTGTTTCATGTCCCCTGGTTCTCTACTGTGTCTGCACTCGTTTTTAACACGTGATTCTGGAAAGCTAGGAAATCTTAGGGAAGTTCAGTTTCTTAATTCAACTTTCATGTTTTCTAACATCAGAGGGAATCATTGAAAAGAGTTAAAAAGAAACAGGAAGACTTAACATTTCTTGAGAGGTTCAGCTTTGATCAAATAATTATGTTTGAAGTCGACTTTAAAACCAGTATAAAATGTTTATACCTGACTTCCTGAGTGAAATATTTCAAATGGCTTTAAATAGAGGGAGACATACTATGCTGGGGAAAATAGAAGCAGAGAAGAAAGAGGGGTGGGTGGGGAAAATGTACAACCTAGATTAAAAAAAAAAATGATGGATAGGTTTGGAGATGTTTCTCAGTGGGCAGAGCTCGCTTAATATGCAGCAAGCCTTGGGTTTGAGCTTCGGTGCCACACAGACTAACAACGGTGGTGACATTTATGATCCCAGCACTGGGAGGAGGAGGCCTGAGAATCAGAAGCTCAAAGTCTTTCTTGGATTCACAGTGAGTTCTAAACCAACTTGGGGATACATGAGACCTTGTTTTAAAAAAATGAAAGGCAAGAAGGAAGGGGAAAGAGAGGAAGAGAGAAGGAAGGCAGGCAAGAAAGAAGGTGAGAAGGAAGGAAGGCAGGCAAGAAGGAAGGAAGGCAGGCAGGCAGGCAGGCAGGCAGGCAGGCAGGCAGGCAGGCAGGGCTGCTTTCGCTCACGACTTGCATGCCTGTTTGTTAGAGTTGAAAGATAAACTTGCTTTTGAGTTCTGTGGCAGCCACAGTAAAAGTGAAAACACAATCTCTTATGTCAGAAAATAGAGCACCAGCTTCTCTGGGACAGACCATTTATTTATAACTTTAGAGCATAATTTTGATTTTCAGTAAAGGTGGTGGTGTCCCCTGAAAACATCTGGGAATGGCTGGAGATATGTCTGGTTGTGAAAAATGACAAAATGGACAAGTTACTAGAGGCCCGGTACCTAGAGGCCCTGCATGCTGCAGCTAAGCACTCCACTGAATATGGGATGGCTCCTCACAACATCTAAACATCTGGTCCAAATGTCAGTCAGGGTTATCCAACCCATGTGGCGGTTCTGTTGTAGTTCAGGTTACCCCCACAGTATAAAGCTGCACAGCGAAATGAGTTCAGTTGTGTTCTCCTGCCGCCACATACCCACTGTATTAACCTCTCCAGTCTGAGATTCCTGGTGACAACTATGTAAATCCTACGGAATTAGTAGGCATCATGTTGGATGAACATGTTGCATGGTTCTTGGCACAGACTAAAAGTTCTGTTAAGATTCTTCCACAGGGCAGAGAGTAACACTGAGGTGTCATTTCTCAGAGATGGTATGCTTGTGTTTGGAGGAGGCTGGTGGGTGCAGCTCTGTTGTAAGCTTTTTAACCTATGGTAAAGATGTAAGAAAATACAGAAATAGAGATAGATGGGTGGATGAGTGAATGGATGGATGGGTGGGTGAATGGATGGATGGGTGGGTGGGTGAATGGATGGATGGATGGATGGATGGATGGATGGATGGACAGATGGATAGATGGATGGATGGGTAAGTAGATATATGGATGGATAGATAGATGGGTGGGTACATAGATGTATGGATGGGTAGATGTATGTATTTATGTGTGTATGTATGTATGTATAAGAAGGTGGATGGGTAGATGGATGAGTGAATGGATGGATGGATAGATGAATGGGTAAGTAGATAAATAGATGGGTAAGTAGTTGGATGGGCAGGTAGATGGATGGATGGGTGGGTGGATGGATAGATGGATGGGATGGTGGGTAGATAGATGATAGATAGGTACATACATGCATACATACATACATATATACAATAATACATACATTATAGATAGATGATGGACAGACAAACTGGCAGACTGACCTTCCATTAGTAGCAGCAGTGTGGCAGCTTGAAGTGAGGTTCTTAAAGAGGGTGCAGAGCACTTCACTTGCAGTTGTTGGATGAGCCCTGTGCCATGTTCTCCAGCTGTCAGACTAGCCGATGACAGAAAGATGCCTGGAATATTTACCTGCCTGATACCTTGCCAATGGTCCCGGTGAGATCTGAGAGATCTGCTGTTTAACGAGCAGCACAGATCCATGCCGTTCCCTGTCTTTGTGAAAGATGCTCAATGCATGGTCACAGCCTGCATTCAACATTTAAGGCATGGTCCAAAACAACAAAAGCAAGCGATTAGGCAAGCAAACAAAACTGCGTTCTGAGGACTTAGGAAAACAGTGTTTGGCTGTAATCTAGGTGTGGACGGCTCACTGCGTGGAGTGTTGTTACCTGCTGAGATCAGTATGTGATAGAATGGCTTAACTGTGTGGATGTGCCATTTCAGACATGTAAAGGGGGCAAGTGTGGCTTTCGTGGTCAGTGCCAAGCTGGCTTCACTCTAGAAAGCAGTCCAGCATCCACTCCACATTCAGACACCATAGCTTCCAGTGAGAAAATGAAAGAGGAGAGATGGCAGAGGAGACACATGACCTCCACAAAACCTCTCCCTAGATGTGACCATGTTGTATCTGCTTGGATGTCACCGATCAGTCTCATCTCCTGGCTTTTCCCAGATGTGTAGCTCAGGAGGTGAACCCTGCTGACCAGATGCCGCGGCATGCAGGGAAGGGCCCTGCACTGCTGCATACCAACACCGGCGTGGCCTTGTAAAACACCTTCTGCAGAAAGCACTGCTGTTCTGAGAGCAAAGATAAAATATCCATGCCTTGAGACCATCTGCAAGATCTAGCTTGGACCCCTTCCTCTTCAGCAGTAGGAAAAATGGAAAAAGGAGAAAAAAAAAAAAAAGGCGGAGAAGCGACAAGCCTGATAGACTGGTAACACTCTAAAAAGGCCATTATTCAAATATTTATGGATCCTTGTAGCTAATGGATTCAAATTTACAGTGCTGCAGTTGTCAACAAGATAATTTTGAAAAAAAAAAGAGAGAGAGAGAGAGAGAGAGAGAGAGAGAGAGAGAGAGAGAGAGAGAGAACTGGAGCTCAGTCCCTTCTAACCCGGAGGCCGAGCTTCTTCCCAATAAATGAGCAGCTGTTCACAGTGAAAATGGAACCAGCTCTCAGGGTGCTCTGCAGAGAGCTATGTGCGGGCTCTCAGGGTGCTCTGCGGAGTGCCACGCCTCCAGTGGGCATGACATGCCAGGCCCTAAGCTGTGCTTCAGGGAGAGGAATCTGGCTTGGGGTGAGCTACCCAGGATGAGCTAGAGGCATCTGCTTTATCCAACAAAGAAAGGAAGGCGCCTTGGCAGTGCTGCAGATACCTCGAACAAAATGTATTTTTAATCAAACTTATGATTTTAAGCCATAAGCAGTCAGGTATGGTGGCTCACACCAGCAACCCCCAGCAACTCAGGAGGCTGAGGCAAGAGGACTGCTCTGTGAGTTCGAATCCAACCTGGGAGAGTGTGTGAGAGTCAAATAGTCAGAAGGCAGCAGAGAAAATGTCGAATCCTAAGCCACCATGCATGACACATGATGCCTCAGGACCCTGGGACTGCTACCCTCTTTAAAAATGGGGGTTCACAGTGGTCATGTGTGGCGATGGTCATGAAACCACCAATAAATGTAGAGTGTGGTACAGCATGCAGGGTTGCTAACATTTTATATCTGGATTAAATTAAATCTATACAATTGATACAAAGATGGACTGTAAGCATGTTATTTTGGGGGGAAAAAGAGACTCTATATGCAACATTCTGGTGGTTTCCAGAAACAAGGAAAAAAAATGAAGAACAGCTTGTTTGGAGGATAGACAATAAAACCTGTAAACCTGTACGCTGTGTGTTCCTGGGTCTTTAGAAATGTTCCACTAGAGTAGTCTGGAGACATGATGGCATCCGGTTACCATCCCTAGGGGAACAAATGGCACAGCGCACTGGCACTGTGGATAAAGCCCACACGGAGAGATACCTCCTTCTGTAGATGCCCGTGGGTGAACCTGGTTGACTGGACATGTGGCTCAGATTCCATGTTTCCTGAGTGCAGGTTCATATCCTAAATATCTCCCTAAGGTTTATGAGTCAGAGGCTTGGCGGAAGCGCTCGGGAGCTGGGGCTTAGTGGAAATTAGGAAGCTGGGTCACTGCGGTTCGTCGGCTCTTGAGGGAGATATTTCGATCCTCCCTGCCTCTGCTCTGTGGCTGCGCCGGTTTCTTCCATCACCCCTCCCACCCTTATGTTCTGCCCGACTCAGGCCCCAAAGCAGTGGGACGGAGCGATGCTTCTAGAACAATGAGTCTAAGTCACTCTTGCCTCCTTTGGGTTAATTTTCTCAGGTCTTCTCACATAGTAGGAAAGCTCTTGATAACTATAGAATTTCAGATAGATTATTTCCCCTCCTTCCACGTTCAGTGCAAAACCCAAAACAACAATGACCCCCAAACAAACAAACAAACAAATAACAACAAATTTACAACATATATTTCCTCCCAGAAGCCAAAGGGCAAAAAGAGCTTCTAGTTAGTGGTGTTGTAGACACCTGGTGCCTAATTAACTGTCAGCTGTGTTGGTCTCTATGGCCCTGATGGGATATCTTGCCATCAATGGAAAATTGTCTACAAAGAATTTTAATAGTGTCAAGAAATTTTAATAGTTTTATTGTTATACTAAATGACTAGGGAAGAACAATGTGTAGCTAATAGGAACACAGTTGCACCAATATGAAAGGCTGCGGAGACAAGGTTCTGAACTTGCCTGGTTGCGTAGGTGGTTTCAGATGCGTGATGGATAACGTTCCCATAGTCCCCCCAGGACTGAGTTAGCACAGAGATGCTGGTAAGTTGTGGATGTTAAAGGCAGAGCTTGGCTTGAAAGCAGAAAGGCACAGCAGCGAACAATGTGTGTCCAATGTCGACAGCTAGTGTCTGGGAGGTGGCTGGGAGGTGAGTTTCTGGGTTTGTTTGGTGGGCAGGGACTGGAAATCAGCTGACTGCATGAGGGCAGAAACCACCAACCAGTGACAGGAGAGCCCAACATCCCCCACTTCTTCCAGAGTTACTGGAGAGAACCTTATGTGTTCAGTGTCCCGGGTGGGAAAAATGGACAGTGTTAAAATGGAATCCCTAGAAGACACCATGTGTGGACTTGGGGCCACAATCGCACTGTCTATAGGTGCAAGACATGGAGGCCAGAGCGGAATGTGAGCCATGGTGCTTGAGCAGAGAGAGGAACATGCGAACTCTGTTCTTCCCAACATTACCAAGAAATCCCCTGAGAATTCCCAGGGCAACTTTAAGTCAGGTGTTGCAAGCCCCACGGAAATGAATGGAAATGAACAGCTCTGCCAATCAACACCAAGGCTGGAATGGATGGGAGTCCCATCTTCTTGTTCTGTCAACGATGGCCACGAGGCCTCCTTGTTCTCCTGTTCTCTGGCTCTAACCTTAAGACTATGTGATGGCATGTAACATTCACCCGAGGGATGGACCTGAGGTGACCCAGACGCATGTATCCAGTCTAGGTTATCAGTGCAGCCTCAGCACGTGATTGGCATTATGCAGATCTGTGATGGAGAAGAGGCACATCCACCTAAACAAATACCCGTGAGAACACTCACCTGCACAGATCACCCTGGTCTCGCCTCTAGTATAGCTGATGTAAGGAAGATGAGATTTGAACCATGGATCAAGCTGAAGTACATAAAACTGAGGTTTGGGGCGGGGGTAGAGTTTTTCCTCTCCCTTATATTTTGTTTTATTTACATTATTTTTGTGTTTTAACTAAATACATACTAAGTACACATTTTATACATGTTGTGGTTTTTAGGAAGCATTTTTGTTTTTTGTTTTTGTTTTGTTTTGTTTTGCTTTGTGTTTTTGGTATGTGGATGTTGTACTTCTTCATAAGTTCTAGGTCACCTATTGAAAGAATGCAAATGTCACCCGGAAGCGCGTTGAGCTGTTTGACATCGATATTCGTTATGATTTAAAACATTTTTCTCCTCATATATTTTTTTTGTGTGTGTTAAAATATTTTATTTTATCTCTATTTTATTTTCTATTTACACATGTGGGTATGTGCACATGAGTGCAGTACCCGTGGAGGCCAGAAGAGGGCAGTGGATCCCACACAAAGCTGAGGTGGTTTTGAGTCATCTAATATGGGTGCTGGAAAGTGAACTCCGGTCTTCCTCAAGAACAGTGAGTTTGAGCTAACCACTGAACCATCTCTTCAGCCCCCAAGTTGATTTGAATGAACTGTACTTTTTTTTTTTTTTTTTTTTTTTTGGAAATAAGTAAATGTGTTGTTCGATGAATGGCAGGTGACCTTCTGGGATCCAGTCTCCTTCGATGGTTTTAAGTCTGTTGGTTTTTAGTGTATGTCTCAAGTTTATCTCAAACGCCAAGGCAGGCAGTCTAGAAGAATCAATGGTAAACCGAACTGTACTGAATTTTAATATCAAAGTTGGGCCAATGTAAAAGTGATCGTGAGGAGGCAAGAGGAGATCGGTCGGTTCTGATTAGAAAGCGGGTCCACGCCTGACATGTGGAAAACCCATTGTGTGAGTTCAGAGAGATGGAGAGAAGTTTGCATAGGGAGCTTAATAAATAAGTCATGGCCACCGAGGGCTTAGATGGTTTCATATTTAAAGAGATATTTATGAACTATTGCGGAGCTGGGAGAGACTCTCCACTTCTTTCTTCCCTCTCATTACAGCCGAAGGGAAGAAACGAGTTCTGAAGAAAACTGCAGACAAGCTTAGAACCAGATCCGACCTGTTCATTAAAAGTCAATGCGAGACTGAGTACAAGTTTTTATTGAAAAGTTCGTTTTGATTTCTCCCTTCCATAACAGCTTCGGAGAAGTTTCCCAAATGGACTTGGCTTAAATGCGTTGTACAGTATTGCAGGGGCCTTTGGGATGGATGTTGTTTTAGGCAGCTAGATGAGGTGCACTCCCACTGACAGACCAAATCCTTCTCCTCCCTCCCCCACTCCGGACTCTGTGTTGGGTGCTGGAAAGACAGAGGGTAGAGTCCCTGTAAACCTTCATTACCATGTGTGTTTCATCTCCAGTTATCTTGACACTAAGGCCACTCTGAAGAGGGCCACTGTTCCTGTATTTCCACCATCGCTCAAGGCAGCTCAGAAAGCAAGCCACAAACATAAGGAGACTCTGGTAGTATGAAGGTAGGCACAAGTGTGTGACCAGAGGTGTGTGTGTGGGGGATGCAGGTAGGTAGCATGATGCTAAGAGCATAAACATGCCAATGAGAGCTGAGGAGATGGCTCAGTGGGTAACATGACTTCTGTGCAAGCATGAAGACCACTCTCTGTCACTCACATAAACACTAGGCAACCCCAGGTCCGGGAGAGCAGAGGCAAGCTGATTTCTGGAGTTCATTGGCCAGACAAGTTGCTGAATTGCAAAGCTTTAGAACCAGTGAGAGACTCAGTCTCAAAAACATAGGGTGACGTAGCATGGTTGAAGAGGGTTCCTGATGTCAACCTCTGATCTCCACACGTGTGCACAGCACACACACACACACACACACACACACACACACACACACACACACACATACACACACTCGCACACGCACAGGCTAGACCATGCTCACACCATCTTAGTTCTTCTTTGTGCCATTGCTGCCATAGGGCACACACAATCCATAGCCTATCTTAGCTTCAGTCCCCATAGAATGCAAACAGAAATGTCCACCCCAGGAGCCACCAGTGTAAAGCTGGACTGGGTATGTAAGTAACTTAGAACACTGCCCGGCATGCATTTAACATTCATTAAATATTACCTATTTATCACAGTCAGCTTCATATAAATGCCCATCAATACCAATAACTGTTTATGGTTGTACATTCCAATTCCCAAAGAAGCTGATTGCTTATCATTATGTTTATTGATTCCCCACCCCACCCTGGGTTTGCTTTGAGTCCATTTTGTAGAATGAGAGTTATTTTGTTCATTTCCTTAACATGTCACTCAGAATCCGTGATGGGAAGGCGCGGGGAATCCAGGATGCGGATGGCTCTTGGTTAGAGCTGGCCAATCCTTCTTTGCTCCGTAAGTGGGGAAGAGTTTTCTCGGGGCAGGTGTGAGCATCCATCTCCTCCCCTGCCCATGGCAGGGGACACATTTGTAATTCTTCTTCTTGGGCGCTGGAAGACACTTGTATTTCATGATCGGTTATCTGTAGACAGGTGTCTTAGAAAAGTGTCCTGGCTTGGGATTGCCCATTCCATCATGCTGTCTGGAAGAGTACACAAGGAGAGTGGCAGAGGGACACACGCACACTTTTCTTTAAGTAAATCAAGCTTTCTTTGAAAAGTGTTCTAGTTTCCCCCACGACAGCCATGACTCTCAAAAGACACAGAGTCCTCAGAGATAAGTGACTTCATTCGATGATAAATGGGCTTCTGAGCAACTCGTGGGCCACCCATGGGTGCGGAGTCTCTGAGAGCTGTAATTTAGCAGAGTGGGGGTGATCAGAATCCCTTCTCACCATCACCTTAGGAGTAACCCGAGGACTGGGGGAGGGGGGGATGGGAGAGGCTGAGCATCCTTCTTCCAGGGATAGCTTCAAGAGAAAATGATTTCATCTAGACCAAATGCTGATGGTAAAGTAGAACTCGAATCTTTAAAGATGCTTCCAAGCCAAATTGGCTTCTACTGTGATTTCGTGATATCTTCTCACGGCTTCCGATTTCTTCATCCAACATAGGTAAATTATCCTAAAAGTCTCACTCTCGGCCTGGAGATATTGTACTCCCGAGAAAGCTCTCACTGTGGGTGCTAGCTCTCTGATTTAGACAGAAATCCCAACAGTCATCTTAGGAGAATATGGAAGAAAACTTACTTGGTCCTTAAACTGTGAGTGGGTGAGAAGATGCAGGCTGATGTCGTGTCGAGGACAGGTCTTGAACAAGCACACATAACGTGATTTTAGGATGACATTTCTCTAAGCTTGAAACAGAATGAGACCAAGGACAAAGTCAACCCAGGGACTTCATCATAAACCAATGTGTATCAATAAGACGAGAGCATGCATTGATCACCTACTGTATGCTAGTACTGTCCACAGTGTTTACATAAATCACCTTGCTTCATTATCGCATGACCCCCTGGTAGAATCCACACTGGCCAGTTCAAAGGTGCTTCAGTCTGTTCCAATATTCACCTCACTACAACTTCATCCCAGGCAACGTGCGGTCCCTCAGCCTCGGTGTTTACTCTTGAAGGGGCGTCTGCACACCACGGAGTGCTTCTGAGGCTCTGGCACGGTGCATGCATGTAAAGTACATATGTTGGTTTATAATCCGTTCTCAGTAAACACTGAGATAAAAATATCACAGATATAAGACATTGATCTGAGTGTGATAGAGGAACATTTTCTCACCTGGGGATCAGTGGCGGAAGCAGGATGTGATCTCTGCCCTTCATTGCCCACATCTCTCTATTTAACCCTGTACAGTTGGGAACCCAGAGCTTGCGGGGATGGGCCTGTGTGCATGAGTCCATGTTCTATGGTTATACTATAGAGGCTGGAAAGTGTATAAAGAGGTTTGTGTTCAGTTTGGGAGGGTGACAGTCTGAACAGAATGCCATCGGCCCTATTGAGTGTCTATTGGCTACATATCGTCAGAGTAGATAGCATCAGGACGGGAGCCTGCGTGGCTTTAATTCTTTCAAACCTTAGTTTTAATGATGGTTCTTAAACTCTTTAATTTCCCCTTTAGCCCACCATCCACCACAGGTAGGGAAAAAGAAAGGATGTGGGGGATAACAGGAAAGAGGACCTGTTTAGAAAGGTTCTTTGGAGCAACTCCCATCTGTGTTGTCTGGACGTTGGCAGTTCAGTTCACAGGTTAGCAGTGACAGCTCAAACCACTCCCAAACACTTCACAGGTACGCCAGCAGTTGACTAGAGCAAACACGAATCAGCAGTGGTGGCCCTACCTAGCAGAGACAGCCAGGCTTCACTTCAACACCAGCCAGCAGGAGGGAACAGGAGGGTCGCCAGGAAAAGTCTTGAGACCCACAAGCGCTGCACAGCTCGCTCTATAAGCAAGCCTAGCTCAGCCTCCATCACTGTTCATTGAGTTCTTTTTATAGTCCCTCCAACCATCACATGTCCTCAACAAGTCTTGCCTCAGCACATAGGTCTGACTTAGCAAAACTCAATGTGAGTCTGTTTCAGCTAACACCACTCTGCCAATCAGTCCAAGTCCGAGAAAGCAGCAAGAAACTGCAGCACACCTCCAGAAGTTTCTTGGTATGCCTCTCTCTATGGAGTCCCAACAAATGCAGCTCAACTACACAGTGTAAGGTGGACCAATACATGCATGTTGCTAGCAAAGAATCCTTCATCATATGCCCTTTCACGTGCGTGCTTGCTTTAGCAGAACATCCTCTCCTGTGTCTGCTTCGGCTAAACTTTCCTTCACGAGTCTGCCTTAGTCTTTCACCCGTGTCTGCTTCAGTGAAACACTCCTTCACTTGTATGCATTAGCAAAACACCCTCCAAAACAACTGACTTTCCAAAGAACTCTTGAGTTTCCACTTAGAGCTTGTGTAGGGGGAAAGTGGTCCCTTGTGAAGACAGGAAGAGGAGGAGCCCAGAATTACTCCTTTATAACTCACTCTTATGAGTATTGTACCTTATGAAATTTGGAAAGCCAATAATCAACCCCCCTCTCTCTCCTCACCCACTGTGGCTCCACTTCTTCTAAGTTCTGCTGCCTTTTCACATGGACGCCATCCTGACTCTGATGCTTCTAACACACGGATCTGAGAAGATCCATAAAATCACAGCAGAAAGTCTGGTGACGTTTTCACTTTGATAATTCCGTGGTGGCCAGCCATGAGGAGTATAACATACATCAACCAGTGAGTTCATGACTGGAGGAAGAGCCCATAACAAAGAGAATACAGCGTTATAGGTTAGCCTGGAGCTCTGAGCCCTGCATTGTCCTTGCTAGTGGTCTTACAACAGAGTCCTTTGTTTTCAAACAGCAGAGACAGGTCAATTTGCATACTCTAAAAGGCACGGCTGGCATAATGTTATTGTGCAATTTGGAAAAAAATAACTACATGTTTCCCATTAGTTCCAATTAATCATTTGAAGACCCACAGACACTCGGGAATAAAACCCCCAGCACGTGTTTTTGTAAGTTACCCTGATCTCACCCTCACCAGACGCTAGGCACACAGGAACCATCTCTGAGCTCCGGAGACTGGCTCTGTGTCATAGATTCGCCCTTGCTTCAGAAGCTCCTTGCAGAGAGAAAAGACAGGTTGGGGAGCCCAGGGGCTGGCTCCTTCATTTCTACTTTTTCTGTGTGGTGTCTGTGTCGGGAACCTATCCGACACAGCCTCCGGTGGCCTTTGTTCACCATTGCAGAGATGCATTAGGCTGCTTAAGATCCTAGCTTCCACCAGATATGACCTGAGCTTTGGGTCCCAAGTTTCAAAGTCTTCCGAGAGTGATTTCTACGATCTGCCCTTCATGTTGGAATGGCAAGACCCGAGATCTCTTGGGCTGCAGTTATGCGCTGTGCCCTGGAGAGATACCTCCAATAAGCCCTTAGGGGTTTATATTAACTCTGCACCATCATCCAGGATGGTCTTTCCCTTTGGACTGCCTGGGCTAGGTGGAGACCTCAGACAGGAAGCCCCCAGTCAGAGAATGTAAGAGAATGAGCCTCAAAGGAAAGGGGCCGAGGAACTTCCCTGCCATAAACTTCTTGTCTTCTCCTGTCCAGGACTATACACCAATGGCAAGCTGTGCAGGAGGCGATTCCCTAAGCTCCCAAATGCTCCTAATTTGGATAAACCAGTGCCAGCCATATTTTCTCTGTGTGGCCAAGCAGAGACCTTTAGTAGATTCCCTTTGGACCTGGCCCTCTGGGTACAAGTGAGTGATTTTCTTTACTCACCTCTGTCCAACACAACCCCAGTGCTGGGATCCCCAGTTTGAGCAAGTGATGCTATATCCAAGGGTATTTTCCCCTGGTTACTTCTTGATATAACCCCAAATCCTCTTCCCATTTCCCAGCATGCATTGGGGGGGCGTCTCCACCATTGCTCTGTGAGCATTGGAGTACAGACTGTTCTTTGTGGTGTGGGGCATCATGGGATGCTAATAGCATTCTACAGAAAACAAGACATTTCCTTTTCCCTTAGTGGCTCCATAGGAGAGACACAGCCCCCGTAGCTTCTCCTACAAACACAGACGCATCAATCCAAGGTCACTCTTTTACAAACCTGTTCATATTTTCTCCACAAAAAGTCAAGATCCAGAGTTCAACAAATGAGACAGTCTCGGACACCTGTGAGCACAGAAATCAGAACCACATGGCCACCCGGAAGGCTCCTGTCAAGCTGAGCGACCCTTGGATGACAGCGTGACAAAATAGCTTCGCTTTAGGTCTCAGGAGACCACATTTAAGAAGCGCACTGCCGATGAAGGAAAACGGGAGCTCACCTTACAGTGGGTGTGAAATCCTGTAGTATTTAAGTAGTATTTATAGTGGCCTCTGCTCTCATGGTACTGCATGGTCTTGAACGAAGAAGTAGATACATACCCCGTAGAAGCATATGGGGCATGAAATGTATGGGATGCCATGGCAGGGATAGGGAGCAGCAGAAAGCGCTCAGGACCGGCCCCTCCCAGTGGATGCTGAAGGTGAAGAGGCTGAGGTGATCCCTCCTGAGAAGTCCTCAGCTGAGGGTATCTTTCCTCCAAGACGCCCTTGGTCATGTCTGCAGACACACATGTCTCTGTGTGAGTGCTGTATGTGGGTGCGTATGCAGATTGCGCATGCAGAGGTCAAAGGACAATGTTGGGTGCTTCACCCCCCCCCAGTTGCTCTCCACTTCATTTTTTGAGGCAGAGTCTCTCACTGAATGTGGAACCCACTGCCTTGGCTAGGCTGGCTCACTGGCAAGCCCTTGGGACCCTTCTTTCTCCACCTGTATTAGCAACTTTTCTGCCATGATAAAAATGCCATGACCTGAGCAGTTTAATGAAGAAAGGCCTTATTATGGGGCCTTAATATTGCAAAGCCGTAGGGGAGGCATGGCCACAGTGGGAGAGGCAGGAAGGCAGCTGATTATATTTTCAGAGAGAGAGAGAGAAAGAGAGAGAGAGAGACAGACAGAGACAGAGACAGAGACAGAGGGATGTAGGGTGAAGCTTTACAACCCTTAAGTTGGGGGTTACAGATGTGTGCCACAGTGTGTGACTGCATGTGAGCTCAGGTCCCACGCTCACGTAGCAAATGCTTTACCCACTAACCCATCTCCTTAGCTTTTAGAGACACTTTCAATGATCTCATTGAGGAGGTGATGCAGTTTTCCTGGAGTCTAAGAGGTGAAATCCAAGAATGCTACTGAACGAGCTAGCTCTATGGTATACAGAATGGGTCCCACCACTGAGAACTATCCAGGTCCATCTTCCAGTAGCATCGTGGCTGAGAAGCCCTGAGGTGGACTAAGAGCTGGCAGACGGATGTCTACACATAGCAAAAAACCCTAACCAAGGAATAAACAGTGTCTTGTCTTATGGAACACCACAGCTTGTTCAAGCTGCCAGAGCCGCGGTTGCACACAGAGCATGACCCCTGGAAAGGGATGAGGATGTGAGGAGAGGTGCAGTCAAGATGAATTAAATCGCCTGTATCTCAAGGGGCCAGCAGGAAGCGCAAGGCAGGGTAGGGAGTCCAGTGGACTCAGTCTACTGAGTCATAGTAGAACAAGAGGGGTGGCCCAGGGCTCTTGTTCTATAGCATAGCTGTGACTACCCTAAGATGTAGAATTTCAGAACATTCTGAGTCTCCCATGAAAGCTGTACCCCAAAATGCTGGTTGCTCAGCCAATCTAAATTATCAACATGCTATGGCTTAAGGAAGGAAAAGTACCTCAGGAGAACTCAGGTATGCAGCAACCAAGCTGAAGACAGACTCATACAGAACAGTATCCTTCTCTGTACAGAGAAGTTTCTAGACAGCCTGTCCCTGCAGTTTTCAACTTTCCAGCCCATGACTGCACAGGCGAGCAGCTGGGACACCCTGACTTGCTGGGTGCAGGCATGCTGAGTTCTTGAATAGGGAATTTCTTTCCCCCTTGCCAGGCATCTTTAATCCCATCCTCCTCGACCACAGTCCACTCCCAAGCCCGCCATACCCAAGCCATCGTGCAACAAGAAGGCAGGCAGGAAGGAGACAAAACCCTTCCTCCATGCCAGTTGATATGTGAGTTTGCTTAGCATTTTGAATATTATTAAGTGTTTGAATTTCTTCCTATGTCTTTTTCACCAAGATGACTGTCTTTCTGTTTCCTTGACAGCCTCAGCAGGACCAAATTGACAGCCCTTTAAAGGCGGCTGACGACAAGCGGCATTAATTAAGTCATTGCCGGACTGTAATTGTGTTAAGAAGTAAAAAATCTAATATGAGAAAAGGTTAGCGAGTCCTCTCTCGTGTCAGATTTTCTACTCCCTATGAATATTAATGTCCTTAATGAAGACAGTCTTTGCCTCATCAAACCCTGGCGCCGCATTCAGGTGCCAAATCCCCACGCCATTGATTTGTTTTTAAAGAACAAATATGTCAGGAGAGAGTGACTGTCCTGTTTCTTAGCCACATCATAGAGGGAGCTTTTGTGTTATCGGGAAGGGTTTATAGATTTTTTTTGTGTGTGTGCGTGCAGGAGCTCTCACGGAGGGGAGGGGTCTCAGCGTGCCCGGGCAAGGTAAATGAGTTACAGTAATTTAATATCAGGGTTGTGTTTGATCGCATTAGCTACTTTTCTGTGTGTGCGAGCAATATTCATCTATTAGCAGGGTTACGATCAGCAGTTTTAATGATAAAATAGGAATTCTCTTTAGGAAAAGAGAGGCTGCAGAGGAAGCCCTGAAGTGAGATGGGGCGGGGAAAGCAGTGGGTTCTCCATCACTCGGGATGCTCTTTCTCCTCTGACCTGAGGGATAATGGCAGTGCTGAGGAAGGATGGGTGGGGCCCCGCAGAATCGGCTGCTCCAACTGCAGGCTTGCTGGAGCTCTCTTTCTCATTCATTATTTACTCATATCGAATCTAATCAAAGACAAAAATCTCACCTCACCTCCAACATTCTTAGCCATCAAGGGAGTGTCCCTCCACCCTTTTGAAGAGGATACATTACTTCTCATGGAGGGATGGGGCACGCCTATACAGGGAGCACTTGGGAAATGAAGACAGGAGGGTCAGTTCAAGAACAGCTTTGACTTAGCAGGGTGCAATGATAGCATGCCTGCCCTCATCCCTACGCTTGGGAGATGGAAGGTGAAGAATCAGGGATTCAAGGCTAGCTGGGGCTACAGGGAAACAAACCAAACTGCTTGACTAAGTAAATTAAGTATGTGTTTCCTGACTTCTTCTCTAGCATTGCTGGCCTCTAATGATGGCAACAGAATGTTGGTTCAATTTTCGGAGACTGTGATGATGAAGTACTTAGATTGGGTTACACCCTGGTTGGCTGAAACATGTTGATGTTGGAATTGACTTGGGTGGAAACTGGAGAAGAAACTTCTAGAGGGTAACTCAGTTCTGAGAAGTGTTGCTTATGTGCAGAAATCCAGGTTGGGACAGTAGTTTGCTGATGGTCAAGGGTTCAAGGTACCTTCCAGTCTTCCATCTATCACCTCTTGGGTAATTATTGAATTCATTGCTCAAGATGGCTGTTGGAACTCCAACCATCACACTGATACCTCAGAACAGCAAGTGTGTGTAGCTTCATATCTCTCAGGGGAGCCAGCAATGTGTGTTAGCATCTTACAAGTGCTAAGCAATTCTTTCTTATTCTTTAAGTTTTATATTCTTATAGGATGTATCACTATTAGTCTTCTATTAATATATGAAAATGAAGACTAAGTCAGTACCTTAAAACAGTAGAATGTTATAACTCACAGTTCCTGTTGGCCAGGAACCAAGACATGGTTTAAATGAGCTCTATGACCAGGGTCTTTGAGAGTGTCAATCAGGTATTAATAGAAACTAGGACTCTTGTTTCATCTCTGGTCCCCTGGTGGTTGGCATAGCTCATTTCCTGTAGGAATATGACCAGCACTTCCTATGTCTTGCAACATGTCTACAGAAACCACTCACAGCATCCAGAGGTCACTCACAGCATCCAGAGGTCACTCACAGCATTGCCTGGAGTACATGATGTTGTAGGCTATTGGACCAGCAAGGACTCCATTCTCCAATGCTTCACCTTCTCAGAAACTCCTCTGATGAGGTGAGCCCCACCCAGCTAATTGACTGAGTCAGCTCCTTGCTTGCTAATTGAAGCAAGTGGTTTTTCTGTTACATGCAGAGGGTGGGGCATCCAACAGTAGAGGGTAGGTGGCAATCTTCCAGCCAAATGAGAAAGTATAGAAACTCAGAGAAACGTCTCCACAACTATAAGAAGACTGCCATCTTTTTTGCTGATTTTCTATATAAGGTTGTGGCTTTCACTGTCGCTGTGCCTTGAGTGATTAAGTTGGCCAGTGCTTTTATGCAGTATCCTTTAGTTCGGAGTCTATCCAACATGAAGGTTTTATGAATTTGAGAGGTGTTTGTTGAGGATTTACATGTGCTGGGAGCTACATAGCAGAGACTGTTGTGAGTGGGGAAGAAAGAGATTCGAGGCAGATAGCCACCATGGCTCTGCACCTCACCGTACCTCAGTTGACTTGTCTGTTATGTGGGCATGGCCATAGCAGCACTTGGCTCCTGGACACTTTGGGTGTTTAGCACTTCCCAGCATTAGTTTCTATTACAAAGCATCTGTATTCATATTGCCTCATTTTAATTGTAAAAATAAGGGTCAGAGTCTAGAAGGTTTTGGGGTACACTGTCACATCCATCCATCAAGTTGAGAGGGGCATTAGACCGTGACTCTCACGGGGGCTGTTGATAACTCGCTTCTGCCACGAGGCAGATTTCTCCCATCTTCACACACACCCAGGCATTGGGGGTGGGGGTTGCACATTTCATTAGCTCCCTACAAACACAGTGCAGACTGAAAAGCTGTTTCTTCAGAGGAGGAATCAAGTTGGCTCCAGATCCCCTCTCTGATGCCAGACCGTGGGAAGTGAGAGAGGATGTCAGCACTGGCAGTTGACAAACAGAGAGATGGTTCCAGAACAAAGAGGATTGGCCCAAATACTATCCATCCTTTGCAAGTGTTTGTCTGTGCTCTGGGTGAAGAAGAAGGTTGAAGTAACCCACAAATCTTCACAAGGTATCCTGGAGCCCTGGGAGGGGGTCACTGCATGGAAGCATCAAGTCTAGGAATTTATTGATTTTCAGAACCAAGAAGAAAAAGCTTAAGTATGATATTTGCAAACTAAGTACTCTGAAAAGAATGAAAATTGACAATCAGCATATTAAGAGCTGGTTGGGTTGCCAAATGGGCAGGGAGCTTGCACACAAGGCTGAGGACCTAGATTCAGGTCCTCAAGAAGTTGGGTGTGGCATCATGCACCACCAGTTCCAGCTCCTCTGTAGTGGAATGGAAGAGAGAGAGATAGGAGAATCTCCTGGAAACTTGGGTTAACTAGCTTGGCATTGGTGGCCAAACCTAGACCATCTCAAACTGAGTGGGAGGTTGGAGTGACACCCAAGGTTGTCCTCTGACTTCCACATATGTGCTGTGACAAACACAGACCTCCGCACTCACACACATGAATACAAACACACACACACAAACACATGCATACATGCATACACATGTGTGCACAAACACAAGAAAAACACACACATGCACAAGTACACACACGTGACCTATCACACACAGATACACAGATGGAAAGATCAAAAACAAATTTTAAAGAATATTCGTTAAGTCACCTCTGACCTCAGCCTATTTTTTTCATTTCTTCCCCTAAGGAAAACACTTAAAATCTTGAAATGTGGCTTTCTGAACATTTGTGTGTGTGTGTGTGTGTGTGTGTGTGTGTGTGTGTGTGTGTGTGTGTGTAACTGGACATTGAACCCACAGCCTTAGGTGTGTAAGGCAAGCATTCTGCACTATACCCCCCCAAAAGTGCCAGAACAATTTTGTAATGACATAGATTACACCTATGCTCTACTCCCTGAGAAAATACACATAATTGTTTTGTTATTCTTACATGAATGTATAGAATTGCTTAGTGTTCTGTTTGTTTTGTTATCTAGAGGTGTCCTTGAATTGAACATAATTCGTAACTTGATTCTCCCTGTCAGCCATGTGTTTTAGGTCCCCTGATGTCACTAAGCACTGCCCCTTCCCATTCCTCTAAACCTGCTGAGGCTCCTGCTCCTCCTGAGCTGTGTGACTCGGTCATTTCCAACTTTTCAGTGCTGAAAATGATGCTATCATGGGCATCTTAAAAAATGACAACAGCCTAACTTCTTTGCCACTCCACATTGGCCCTTCTGGTCAAGGTCTTGTGTCTTGTTTCTTAGAGTGTTCTTATTCTTTTTTTTTTTTTTTTTTCAAATAGACCTGTTTATAGAAGATTCATTCTTCTATGAAATGTGATGCCCAATGTCAGTCATCTGTTGGGTACTAGAGATACTATATCAAATCAAATAAGATATTATTCATTCCTGCGTACAATTGTATCTTGAGTCACCCTCCCAACCCAGCTAAAGCCTGGTAGAAAACCAACTTTTTCCCTAGGAAGATATGTTGAGTCTTCTGGGAGACTCTGGGAACTAAAGAAGTAGGAAATGTGGGCTGTCGTTATTTCTCAGTCAGAGGCTGCCACCTGCCTCCAGGGCACCCGTGGGTATGTGGAGACAGCAGGGTAGCACACACCTACCCTCAACCAGGGAGGCAACCAAAGAGGGCTCTGGGAGCCAGGCATTCTATCATACCCAGATCTGTGCAAATGGATGGGAGTGTTGGGGGCACTATGTTCTGGGCCTGATATAGGCTTGTTCCTTTGTACTCTCAGGACTGTGATTATCCACAGGTGACCAGAAAAAGACTGGGCCCCTGATGATCTGCCAGGGAGAATTTGGATTTTCATGTAATCTGCAGGCATTAGGGAGAAGGAACTCCTGACGCCCACCCCCGCTGGGGATGCATAAATGGGTTAAAGGATACTGGAAAAGAGGGAGACTTTTCTTCAATGGTGTATTCATTCCTAAGCAGCCCATGATTCTGTGGGGGACCCCTCACCCATGCTCCTGTGACCCCAATCCTCTTTGTGGCCCTTCACAATGTTCCTATGACTAACCCTAGTTGAATTTTATGCTTGTACCAGGTTGTACTTGGATGGAATCACTTCTTCCTTTTGGGGGTGCTACCTGGGGTGAACAGACATTTGTTTATCTCTCAGGAAGAGTCTGCCCAACAGTAGGGAAGCTGAATATCCACCAGGGGCAGGAGACCGTGGCTCCGGAAGGGCAGTGTGAAGGATGCTTGCAGTGGGGGACGGAGCGAGTATTTATCACTGTCAGTGTCCTGCCTGTGATGCTGCACCCTGGCTTTGCAAGATGCTCCCTTCGAGAGAAACTGGGTCAAGGGCAGGTGGGGTCTCCCCGTATCATTAACAATTGCACATGAGCCAAAACAAAACATTTAGTTAGTAAGTTAAGTGTCAAGTGGGAGCGTGGAAGACTCTGCTCATTGTCCATTTCCTCTCCTCACAAAGGCATCAGGGAAAGGCTTACTGCATCCAGGCCTGGAGGCTCCTAAAATTTGCACCGTCATTCCTTGTCCTTGATGGTCTCTTATGGAGACATCAACCTCAAGACATTGAACAGACAAAAGGTCCTCTCAGCTAGAACCAGGTTTTTGGAAGCGCCACACCCCAATCAACTGATGTGCCAGTTACCGAGAAATAGCAGTATTTATAAACTACATCAGGACTTCTGTGAAGTCCGGCTCTGGATAACTGAAGGAATCTGCTTTGTGGCTGACTGGTAACCCACTAATCCAGTGGCTCTCAACTTTCCTGTGGCTGACATCCTCTAATGCAGTTCCGCACGTTATGGTGACCCCCAACCATAACATTATGTCCTACTTCATAACTGTAATTTTGCTACTGTTGTGAAATGCAATGTAAATATTTTTGGAATCAGAGGATTGCCAAAGGGGCTGTGACCCACAGGTTGAGAACCAGTGCTCTAGTAAGAGAGCAAGATCTGTCCAAGCAAAGACAACAAGTGGTGCATGTGAGCCTTGTGTCATAATTTCCTTGAAGTTAGATAAGCGCTTCTCAGATCTGTCTGAAAAGCATCTTTGTTAATAGATAACATTCTTGGGCGGTAGTTCTGCAGCTGTCCAAGTATCATCTGGCTGTCTCTGACCTGACCTGACCTGACCTGGTACTGTTCAATTCAAGGTCATTCCCTGGCTTCCTGTTGTTTTCTCTGCCCGAGCACCATCAGTCCAGGCTGGAGAGCTGCTCACATAAGAACTGCCTGGGTGATTCTGACTCAGGATGTACCAGTGTGCCTGAAGAAGAAGCACCAGGTGCCATTCCCGGCTGGCCTCACTTTCATGTCTTTCACCCTTTAGATCTCACTCCGAAGCTCCAGTGTTGTTTTTCCATAGCTCCAAAGACACATTTCTATATAGGCCTGCTGACGCTTCTCCCATGAGTGAAAGATTTTTCTAGTGGTTTTGGACTCACGTGGTCAGGATGAATGTAGTTCACACTGATGTTCCCCAAATTCACTTAGGTGACAGTCTGTAACAGAGTTGTTTTTTAAAAAAAAAAATAACAAAACAAAAAATCATTTCTTCAATGAAATAACAAAAAGCAGGGAAATACCACACATGATCTATAAATCAAACAGACCCTATTCAAAGGATGGTCTTCACTTAGATATGGTATTTTAAGTGACTTCTCAATGAATACATGCTTATCAGTGGAGGTTACATTTTGAAATTACATATGATAAAATGAGTAATATATATGTATTATGTATATATAATTTTTGAGACGAAGTTTTATGTAGTCCAGGTTGGCTTAGAACGCCCAGTGACCCTCTTGCTTCAGCCTCACAGTGATGGCATTACAGGTGCCTGCCAGTTTGCCAGGATCTCTATTTTGTTCTTTTAGATGATTTTCCTTTGCAAAATTGCATTCCTATTTTTTCCAGAACTCATGATATAAAGGAAGTAAAATCAGTAGTTCAGGGTCACCCTGGGCAACTCAATGAGTTAGAAGCCACTCTGGGCTACACAAGTGAGTTAGAAGCCAGCCTGGGTGTGGCCTTCTACACTATGCACAAGTATATGACTACATCTAACATCCGTAAGACATAGACATATAACACAAGCAAGTATCCTTGGTTCACATTTGAGTTTTCTATTTGAGTCATCTATAGGATGACCTTGAACTACTGACTTTACTGCCTCTACATCCTGAGTGCTGGAATAACAGGAATGCTATTTTGCAAAGGAAATGGAGGAAAAGATGAAATAATCTCTTTTTCACAACGATCTCACAACATACCTGTAGTTGAAAACATTTCCAAAAGTATTGGAAATGCCTGTGTGTGTGTGTGTGTGTGTGTGTGCACCAGGTGTGTGCAGAACCTGTAGAGATCAGGAGGAGGCATCAGATTCCCTAGAACTGGAGTTACAGACCGTTGTGAATACCATGTGAATTCCTCACTAACCGCACAGTCAGTGAGGGCGCTTAACCACTGAGCCATCTCTCTAGCCTTATATTTTCTAGGTCACATAGATTCATTTCACTTTATGCATTTGGGGGGGGGGATATCACCAAGCCTGAGGTGTTATATGTGCAAGTGAGAAAAAAAACAGCAGAAAGAAGAACTTTACATAAGATTAGTCAGTCAAATTGCTGTGGAAATAGTGCATTTTGGGCAAGACTATTTGAAAGTGCAAAGAGATTTGACTGGGCTGAAGAGAGGGTGAACACAGGGATAACGTTATAGAAGAGGCTGTGATCGCACAGCTGCCTGCACATCCCAGGCCAGATGTGGGAGGGACAGAGCTGAGTGTCAAACTGAGAACACACCCTTCACTCTGCTCCAAGGCACTGCTGTCCCTTAAGGAAATGGGTCTAGTGGTAAAGTCAAATCTTTCAGGGTTTGAAAAGAAGCCATCCAAACTTTTCCGTGAAAAACATTTCCTCTATTTGAAAATATTGATCACTCAAACAGAAAGTTCAGATGTGAACCAAGGCCGCTTACTTGTGCTGTATGTCAGTGGTTTGCATTTGCACATGTATTTATATATTTATGCATAAGTGTGCAAATACATTGGCAGGTTGCTGTTTTACAACCCAGGAGCCCTTGTATATTTGGAAAATTTTTTGGCTGAAGTTGTATGGTTATTATACAACAGGAAACAGTATGCTACAATGTCAAAATCTCTGCCAAGTCAGACTCGGTTTTCACATCTTAGTTCCAGTACACAGGAGGCTGAAGCAGGAGGAGCTGGTAAGTGTTCAAGGCTTGCCTGTACCACATGGTTCTAGGCTAACCTAAGTCAGTCTCAAAAAGAATCCCCAAACACAAACACAAACAAGCTCTTTGGGGGATATAATACACATGAATGACAATTGAATGTTTAGATTTAATACCCAATTAGGCCCACCTAAATCATAATGCTGTAATTTTTTCTTCCCAAGAGTTTGCATCAGTACCATTTTTTTTTTCTTTTATTAGGATTGACCCATGTGGGTGCTGGCCACTCTGGCTTTCCTTGTCCCTCTCTTGTTATGAGCTCTTCTGTCTTCTCAGCAAAGAAAGCTACCTGTAGGTCTTTGTGCTCTGGAAGCTAAAAGAAGCAAGGGCTCTGTGCAGGCAGGCAGGCAGGGAGGGAGG
>NC_034592.1:151766038-151786604 GCF_900095145.1 Mus pahari
TTCCACCTCCATCAACAGCAGAGAAAGAATTCGTAGGCTTCTCGTCACCTCTGATGGGATGAGCAGTGTAAGAGTGACCACCCTCTGATGGCATTCATACCCAGCGGGGTATTTATTCAGACAATAATCATGGTAGCAGCCAAAGCCCAAAGACAGAACACAGCTCTGGACTTGCAATGTTAAAAAAAAAAAAAAGTTTTATTGGGAAAACTCATTATTCACATTGTTATCAGGCATGGCCCACACGTGATCTCTTTGCAAATCCCACCCCGCTGGAGGTAAAGGTGTGCATAGGATAATGGTTCTCAGCCTTCATACCCTTTCATATAGGTCCGCATGTTGTGCTGACCCCCGACCACAAAATTATTCCGTTGCTACTTCAAAACTGGAATTTTGCTACTGTTCTGAATCATAATGTAATAGGGGATCTGATATGTGACCCTTGTGAAAGGGTTGTTCAACCCCCAAAGGGGTCACAACCCACAGGTTGAGAACCACTGCCATAGTATGCCATGAACTGAAGGGCTGCTGTTTCAGATCACTGACCTCTGAGCATAAATTTGCAAAAGCTTTTGTAGACAACTCAGAATTTTATGGAGCATGTAGTATTTCTGAGCTGAATGGGGTCTTGACTACTCTTCCACCTTAAGGAACACTGGGAAAATGTAGAGATAGTTTCAACCATCGAATCCAGAGTAGGGATGCTCCTGGTGGGTCGTGGGTATAGTGTAGACTAGTTTCATTTCTACTACTTTGATAAAGCTTCCTGGCAGAGAGTAACTTAGGAAAGAAAGGAGTTCATTTAAACTTACCATTCCAGGCCTGTCACTGTGGGGAATTCAAGACAAGAACTTCAAACAACTGATTACATTGCATCACACCCAGTCAAGAGCAGAAAGAGACTAATGTATGCACGCTTGCTTAGCTTTCCTGTGCTCAGACCAATGCCTCCAATCTCACTGAATTCAGGTCGCCTTGCCTAGGGAATGGTGCCGCCCACGGGGAGTTGAATCTTCCCACATCAACTATCTGAGTTAAGATGATCTCCGATAGACGTTCTCACAGGGATATATGTAATCCCTCCCTGAGACTCTTCCCTGGTGGTTACAGGTATGATAAGTTAGCAATCACAGATAACCGTCACAAGATACTAGTGAACATCAGGAACCACCATGAAGACTGCCCTGGCCGCCAAAGGTTTTGATGCTAAGGTTAAGAACCCTTGGTTAATGAGAAGCCGAAGGCTGTTGCTATGGGGGAGTGCCATGCCCTCTATTAGACCATCTCCACAGCCTCAAAGGGGCTTCAGTTCTCTTAGCTCCACTTTTGACACAACGGCTAATGTGGTCCAGAAACACTGTACAGTTCACAGGATAGAACAAGCCTGGACCTTAATACCTGGCAGATAATTCATATGCTGGGACAGAGGGTAGCGCTTCTCTGGACAGCCATGATGTGATCCATGCTTCTCTGTGCATGTGGGAATCCCTGATGTTTCTGCATGTTCCAGAAACTTCATTTCACGAGATTTCATTTTGGAGAAATGAAATCAAGCAAAATTCCATCTGCACAGGCTCAAATCTCACAGATTCCCTTACCTGCTAGCTTAGCAGCCCTCCATGCCATATACAGCAAGAGCTGAGGGAAACAGAGAAGAACAAGGAAGGCACACATGGCCCTCTCCTGTCAGGGTTTCACGGCCTAAAGTTGGCATGGTCAAAGCTTTTCTGAAAAGGCCTTCCCTGGCAGTGAATAACTTAGTCTAACAGGGACCACTGTTTCTGTCTTAACTGCTCAACTTTGCTAAAGTAGGCTGCATCATTTTAGGAAATATGCCAATGAATAGGCAGTGTCCTATTCTAATAAAACTTTATTTACAAAAGCAGGGTACTGGCAGGATTTCCCTACGTGCTAGATCCCCTGATCTGTGGTCTAGATGAGTAAGGCAGACATTATTATTGTTCAGGGAAGAGGGGTCAAAAATGAGACTTAAATTTGTCCTGGGGGAAATTGTGTGTGTGTGTGTGTGTGTGTGTGTGTGTGTGTGTGTGTGTGTGTGATGGGTTGTCTTTGCCCCACCTGTCTGGTGTCCCATTCTCTTGGCTCTGGGTGTGATAATTCCTTTGCTATGGCAGACACTGAGGTGTCACCTTTGCAGAGACCCCTACCTAACTGTGGCTCCAGTCCAACCTCTCCTTTACTTTGCTATCACAAGACCCTGCATTAAGGGCTTCGTGTGCATCCCAACCAGAGAGTCTTTTCATGAATTTGTTGTCTTTTTCCTTCTCTGTACAAAACCAAGAATCTTGTCTGCTTCCAGACCCATGTCTTCACAGTACCTGGCATACAACAGGACACACACACAGATACACACAAATACACACATACACATACTCATGGAGATGCACACACACATATGCACACATGGTCACACATACATACTCATGGACACACACATACTCATGGACACACACATGCATATATGGGCACACACAGGCACACAGACACACATACACATGGACACACACAGACACACACATAAATACATATGCGTACATGTACACACACACACACACACACACACACACACACACACAAATGAACAAAGTAAACTTATACACATGAATTTAATAGTTGTCCAGGGAAGAGGGGTTAAAATGAGATTTAAATTTGTCCTGGGGGAAATGGTCAAATTCTGTATTCGTTTCCCTTAAATGGTCATTGAGAGAGCAGCTAATTCTAGCAGCCAGCATTAACTGATGACTCTCGTGTGCCAAGCAATGGTCTAGGCATTTACACATATTAGCATTTTTATGAGGTAAGAATTGATATTATCATTCATTGTGTAACTGAGAAAAGAACCCGGAGATTAGAAACTTGCTTCTAATAAGTAGTGAGGCTCAGACTGGAAACCAGAGAGGCTGTTTCAAACAGGAGGATATATACTGCCTCCACCGTCTCTCCCACTCATCAGAATAATAAGGACATAAACATGGACCATCACAGGTTGGGGAGACGGCTCAGTGGGCCCGACTGCTTGCTGCTTAAGAACCAGAGTTCAGATTCTCAGTAGCCACATACAAAACCATGTGTGGCCCCATGTGCCTGTAGCCCAAGGCTGGGTACGAGGGGATGTGGGTGGGTGGGTTGTGAGTATGGCCAGGGTTTGCTGGTTGCCAGCCTAGCTCTGGATTTAGTGATAGAGCAGGATAACAAATATCTTCCAGTGGGCTCTGGGTATGCATATCTCTAAGCACATGTGCACAAACAACCTCAGATCTACACAAAACACACACCCACAAACCTACAACACAGCCATCTCCCAACTTATATACACACTCACAACAAACATATATGTAAATTCACACACATCTATAATACACATGTACGACACACACATAGACACATACTCCAAATACCTACAATAAATACCTGCATACCTATGACAACCCCCATACCTACAACAAACACATACACATACTTACAACACAAACATACACCTATATCAAAAGCACACCCACACACTGACACCAAACACACACACACACACACACACACACACACACACACACACACACACACACACACACACACACACACACACACACAGGATTAAATACTAAAACTCCCCATCTCAGCAAGGCTTATTTTGTTGGTCATCTGCGTCTTAGTTACTTTCTGTCGCCGTGATGAACACCATGACCAGAAGCAACTCGTGAAGGACAGTTTAGATGGGAGGCTGAGAAATCGAATCTATCACCATAAATACAAAGGAGAGAGAGGGAAGTGGGAGGGGGTGAGGTCATAAACCCTCAAACCTCACTGCTAGTGACAGACTTCCTCCAGCAAGGCCAGTCCTCTTAACCTTCCCTAACAGTGCCACCAGTGAGGGGACCAAGTATCCAAACACCTGGTCCTATCAGGGGCGTTTCCCATTTAAACCACCACACCCTGATTTAGTGTGGTGGAGAGAACTGGCAGGAATAAAAACCATCTTACCCAGCATGCGCCTGGGAGACATCTGCAATAATTAGTCCTCTGTTTTCTTAGAAGAAAACAGAGTGGCTTGAAGGGCTTGGGAAGAAAGGCAGGCAGCTAAGGAGAGATGGGCAGAGACAAAGACGGACACAGACAGGGACAGACAAAGACAGAGATAACAGAGGACAGAGATGTCAGAGACAGAGAGAGACAGAGACAGAGACAGAGACAGAGAGCTGGGTAAGTACAAGGCTTCCAGGGTTGATCAAGAAGCCAGAGAGATGAGCCAGTTTTGTGGGTAAGGGTCTCCAGGTCTGTAAATGTTACTTTTTAGGTCTAAGGGAGATTGGAGAAGTTTTGGGGAAATAGAACAACTTTAAAGTCATTGCTGGCCTTCACAGACTGCTCCAAGCAGGCATTTTTCCTTCAAAGAATTACCTAGTGGCCAGCGAAGCTCCCCGACCCTCAGGGACACCTCACAATGGCACTCCCAGGTTAGAGACATAATACTTGGTCACAGACCTTGACCTACAGTCCGAAGACGTGGACTCTGAAGTTTAAAAGTGCGTTAAGTAAGTAGCTGGTCCTCCAACCCTTTGGCTATGATGAGGTGGAATTTATACAGTTCTGAGAAAAGGCTCCTGCTGAAAAAGGGATCTCAATCCCTTCTGCTCATTTGCTATGACTAGAAGTAATTTTTTGTGGATGAATCAGAGAGAGAACGTAAGGAGAGTGGATCCAGGACCAGGCTGCTCTGGGAGTGTATGCTGACTGCATCTATGGGGCTGTTCAACTTGGACTCTAGATGGTTGTGGTTCACCCTTTCTCACTACAAGGTCTTTTCTGGTTTTGTTTTTGGTTTTTTTGTTTGTTTGTTTGTTTTTTAACATGCCATCTTTTATTATTAAACAATCAGGAAATAATCCATTTTCTAACCTGTAACCTAGGGTCTCATTTCTATTTTTCCTTGAGAGCATGGGCCCGTTTATCTTCCCAGCTTTAATGCTCCTTTTCCTTCTGTTTTAGCTCTGGATCATCTGTTTGCTTGAGTAATAGAATCCCTCCTGCAGATTCTGTTTCTGTTCATGGAGATTTTTGCTTCCTGCCCCAGCTCAGTTTGCCCCAGGCCATGCCTTCAGCGCCAGCCTAGAGACAGGTTGGCCTTAAAGATACCAAGATGCACTACCACATTCTATATTAAGAGGCACCATTACTGTACAAACCCTATCTGCTCAAGGCATAGCATGTTGCTAAAGTCAGAGTAACTTTATGTTGGTACCTGTTTTCGTTTCCCTTTCCTGTTACTATGATGAAGCACCCTAACCAATGCAGCTTAAGGGAGAAAGGACTTGACTCACAAATCCAGGTTAAAAATCCATCATAGCATCTTAGGGGGAAGTCAAGATAGTAGGAGGGTGAAGCCACCAGGGCATGAGATTCACCTCCAAGAGTAGAGGGCAATGAGTAAATACATGCTAATGCTCAACTCATGCTCTTTACTATCCTGCAATTCAGAATCCCCCTACTAGGGAATGACGCCACCCACAATGGGCTGGGTCCTCCCTCCTCAGTTAACATAAGTAAGACAACCCCCCCCCCCCCCCCCCGCCAGGGACATGTCCACAGGCCAACCTGATTTAGACAATTCTTTGAAATGGAAACTTCTAGTTTCTTTGTAAAGTTAGTTATGTCAACCGATGTTTTTCTGAAGCAGACACAGGTGAAAAGATGTCTCGATATAGCAAATACATGAGAGGACACTTGACGAAGGGGCACAAATGTGACTCCACAGACAGTGGGAGACAAACACTGAGCCTTGGTTTGGTTTGCTCCACTTTGCCATACTTCGAAATGACGCTTGTGTATTGGTTTGCCTTACATAGCGTTGTTGAGCTCAACTTGAGGTAATATTGCCTTGGAGAGAGACTTTCCCAAGTACTGCTCGTGAGGTTCTTTGGCAGCTTGCTGCTTCTGCAGCCTCAACTCAGGCCAGTTGGGGAGCCTGGCAGTTCCTTCAGGACTGGGTTTCATCTTCTTGGTTCTGCCTGCCTAGAGGACAGCTCTGCGGCTGCTGAGTCATATTTGGTGTTTGCTTCAGGACTGAACTGCTGCCCAAGAAGATCGAGCTTGTCCTCAAAGAACTATTGCTGAACAGGTCCACTTCCACATATCATAATAATTTATCTTCCACTACCTCTTCTGGGCGGTGGGCTAGAGGAGAGCTTGAATCCTTATTAAAAGGAGGTTGCCGAAGTTTATGCCTACAGTCACTCATTGAAATTCCCTTTCCAGATCATCCTAAGTTATGTCAAGTTGACATTTAAAATTTAGAACCACAACACCATTAACCAAAGTTTGTGACCACATGCAACTTGGAAATCAATGGGAAAAACGTGTTTGTCTTCATGAGGGATTTCTTCACTGTGAAACATACTGTGAAAACTAGAGAGAGACCATTTCAATGAAGGGTTTTCTAAACATATCTGACTGGAAGGCCTCACCAGATCTGAGATCATGTTGTGGCAATGCTGCTGTCTGTGTGAAAGGATAGGCTAATGGTTCATGTTTGTGCCTGGTGGGGAAGATAGGAGACTGTTGCTCTTTAAAAAATGACAGAGAGAGAGAGAGAGAGAGAGAGAGAGAGAGAGAGAGAGAGAGAGAGAGAGAGAGAGAAGCCCAGGCTTTCGCACACACCAGGTCTTGGGAACTGCACTCGCTCAGTTATAGTTCCCAGACACTTTCAATTAAGCAGCCACCGTGGATACAACTCGGACATCACTGCCCCTGCATCTTCAGAGGACCGGGTTCCCATCTTCAATTTCCATCCTGAGGTCACCTTGGGAGAAAGAAAGGACAGTGAGTTTAGAAATATTTAAGACTTCAAATCAGCATTTTGAATAACACCACAGCAGGGAGTCGGGAAGAAGAGGAGACAGCTTCAGATCTGGAAAAATAATCAGATTTTGATATACAGCCTTTAAAACTGGACACTCAAGGGAAAAAAAAAAACTTTCAAGGATTCAGTGCCAGGACGAGACAGAGAAGATGAAACCAGGAGCTTGTGTTGAAATGAGCCCTAACAGAAAATAAAACACAGTCTGAGTGGTTCATCTCTGAAACGCAAGAGAATATAGGCTCTTCAGCTAGGCCCTGGCCAGGCCCCAGCGAATACTATTTCTGCTTTATTTAATGACTTTTGGGTATGACTCATGAATCCAATGGTAAACATGGCAGTGTCATAGCATCAGGTATTTTTTAACAGAAAAGAAGGGAGAGTATGCAGGGGTATAAAAAGGACATGAATTTCATAATAAAATAGCATGAGGGTCTGTGGAGGGAGTCGGTATCTCTGTGGAATGCAAAGCTAAATAGATTACCATATGCTCCCTTCAGGAGCATTTGAAAAATGAAGACCAAATGTATTTTATAGAGTGGAGCTCGTCGCGGTGCAGATAGCCTCTGACTTGAAGCTGCAGCTAAAATAAATATGGTACCTTCTGAGTGCTATTCACGGACACTGGTGACCTATCAATCTTGCTATCTTGGGGAAAAGCAAACCGGAGGATGACAGTCCTCTCCCAGAAGAGTGGTTGATATACGTTAAGTGGCCATGTCTCTGCTCCTGATTATTAATTGTGGTTAATATAGAGCAAGAAGGTGTCCCTAGGCACTGCCGATGCTTCCTGGAGCACCCGGGTCTGCAGGCCTGGTGAACAGAATGAGAAATTCCAGATTGGGTTTCTAGCTTCACTGCCAGACCCTGCAGCCAAGCGTACCCATGCTTCAGACGGCGCAGTTATCAAGCGCCTGACGAGAAGCAGCTTGGGGCCGCAGAGATTTATTCTAGCTCTTGGTTTGAGAGGGTACAGTCTATCATGGCAATGCATGGCAGGAAGCACGAGGTGGCTGCTTTTACAGCTCAGATCTGAAAACAGAGAAAGGGCAGGCGTGAGGTCAAGTGACCCACCTGCTTCAGCTGGGCCACACTTTCTCCTCCACAGCCTCCCCAAACAGCATCAGCGGCTGGGAATCCGAGGTACAAATACACGAGCCTGTAGAGATGTCACGAGTTAGACTGTAACAAAACAGCTCTGGAAGGATTCTGTCAGTGTGTTGTCATGGTTACCAGCCTAGACAACATCTATACAGTGAAATGTTTTAAGTCCAATTGGTTAAGATGTTGTCTCCGAGGGCTCCAACTCCCCCTCCATCACCCTTCACCCTTCCTTTGGAATTAGGTGCTGTCTGAATGACTCCTGGCGTTTTGAAATCTGGTTTACAGAAAGGTGAGTCGAGGGTGAGGGTAGATGGGGGTTAATATGATGAATTGATGTGGTCCTCTGTCATTGATACTTACAGTTAAGGTCCTGTTAGCGTCTTGGTATAGGAATGATGTCTGGGAAGACGCTACTCCCACCGTGCAGATGAAGCATCGCTATGGTGGGCAACCTCAGGGTAAGTGCCAGCACACAACATGAATAAAATGGAGATGCCCGATGGCCATCGGAGAAGAGCTGTAGCTGGGCTTTCAAGGTTCTGGAAGTTTACCTGGCCCCTGGAAGAAGAGGAAAAATTGATTCTCTTAAGCACCCAGGAAAATTGTGTGTTCAACATTCAACCGTGTCCTTGTTAACGCCTCATATATATTATAAGTATACCATGTACCTAAACAGTCACAATTCTGTTGTTTGAATATCTTGCGAATCTGTCACTGAATTTTATGATAGGATACGTGAAGGTAACATCAAACTCACAAAATGTTTTTTAGTGTGTTAGTGGCAAGTGGGTAACTGGGAGTCTTAATTCAAAGAATGGCTAAAGTCAATCCCCATGTGAGAGAGCTTGAAGTCGCCTCCAAATCCTATAACCCAAGCATGAAGCTTGATAGAGTGTTCCCTGAATCCTACAAATATTCCGAAATGTAAACGCTGTAGTCAATAGTGCATTTTAGACATCGTATAAGTACTTGTAAATTGTCAATAGTTTTTAAAAGTTTTGACCAATCACAGTAGGAGAAAGACTAAATTATTTTCTCTATCTTTCTAAAGAAAGTATTTTTAAAAATACATTCCTATCATAAGGAGGTGATCAAAGAGTATGAAACAAAAATATTTTAGAGGTGTCAGACAGTTAATAAAATATGAAGTTATTTTTCTGGATTTTCTGATGTTCATGGTTTGTTAGTTTTTCTTTAAACTAATGATCTGTCTTGACTTAATTCCTCATTCTGAGTATTCACTTTCTTAGCAAACTTTATGTCTGTACTTCAAGTACAGACTGAAAGGGTGACTCCAAATTTAAAGAGTCCAGGATCGAGGAGACACAAATGTTAGCCTGGCGTTTGGAGTCATGGAGGGCTGGCAAATGGTTCAGCAGGGTAAAGGCTCCTGCTCCCAGTCCTGGTAAGGTGAGAGCGTCCTCAGACCATACGTGATGGTGGAAGGAGGAAAAACACTCCTAGGGGCCGTCCTCTGACCTCCACATGTGCACTATGGCTCACGTGTGCCCATACTCAAGCCCATGCGCATGCGTGCGCGTGCATGCACACATACAACACACACACACACACACACACACACACACATAAATGGAAAGAGGCTTTTTTTCATTTTTTTTTTTTTAAGAAGGCAGGTGACTATGCCAACAGAGTGGCTGGAGAAGGGACATTTGGAAGGAGAAGTGTCACATCTGAGTTTGCACGACAGAACCGTGAAGCAGCTTTTGTGCACTGCTTCAGTAGGGAGGCTGGGAACCGGATTGTAAGTGCTGGATTTCTGCATGGTTTCAACTGATTCCTCGGCCTGGCTATGGAACTCCCTGAGCCCTGTGTGAATCCTGCAGGAGAGTATCACAGGGTCACATGTGTAGGGTCTCAGGAAGATGGAGTGGGAGAGAGTTGGGGAGGATTACTGGTTACTAGCTTGCAAGTTCTTTGTTTCTGTCCTTTCTTCATTCTGATCGACTCTGCATGTTTTAAAGGCTAAAGCGACATCTTTCTGCTTTTCTAGCTTCTACAATGCTCTGTGATGTAAGGCCCCGGCCTTCACATCCATGCTAAGTGCAGAGCCAGTTTCCAGGCATCGACCCGGTCAGCATCCTGAGCCAGGTTGGGCATAATATCTTTGTTTCTGCCATCATAGAACATTCCATAGACTTCGTGGGGGGGAGCATGAGAGTGTGTGAACATGTATAAGTATTCGAATGTGTGTGGGTATATAGCCACATGTGCATATGCAGGTGTAGAGGAAGGCTTCAGGGCTGGCCCTGGTTCAAGGCCATCCTGAGCAACTTAATGGTATCCTGCCTTAAAATAATATTTGTAATGGGAAGGGTTAACTTAATGGTAGAGGCCCCTGGGTCATCTGCAACGTGTGCACACGTGTGTGGACTCACTGTATGGTGGTTCTTACATGGGCTTGTCCTGCAGGGGTGCCCTAAGTAGTTCATGGTGGGTTGGGTCACCTAGGAGCAACTGGTTTCACTGACTGTTCCTGTAGGGAAACTGAGACCGGACCTCCCCACCCTCGTCACAGTGGAGGATGACATGAGTCATAGGTAGCACATAGGAAGAAGTCTCTTTCCAATGGACACCTTTGCTGGAGAAATTCAAGAAGTGAACCGAAGGGCTAGTAACATTTTCAAGGAACCTTCCGGAAGGGGAAGGTCGCCTCATTCCCTTCTTGTGTGTCCCATGCTCCTCTGACATGGATTGAGCGTCAGTAGAGCTGCGGTGGAGACCATTGGCTTTTCTCAGGTTTGCATCCTGGCCCGTGCTCAGTGAATCTACATCATTAGGAAATCATTTCCCTTGAGCATGTTTTAGCTTCCTAACCTATACAATGAGAGGACCTTTTACTTGTGTTCTTGAGTTTAATGAGTGCATAGAAAACGTTCATGAAGTCTTAGGGAAGCGGTATTCCTTATTCATTTTAAACCCATAGTCTTCCAATTCACTCATTTATACATGTTTCCTGAGTCCTTACCATATCTAAATATCTTCTGTAATCTCACTTCTAATCAGACTCATTATTTTATTGAACATAAAGTGCTTTAATCTGTCCTGTGAATGGTAGAAAAGATTTATTATACAAATGAATTTTTTCTTAGTATCTATCGCTCTTTGAATAGCATTTAAATTTTGTTTGATGCTGGGTACGGTGGCTCGTTCCTCCAATCTCAGCCCTGAGTAGGCTGAAGCAGGAGGAGTCAGAGCTCAAGTCCACATTTTAGCAAGAAACCACTGAGCCTCTTCAGTGGACACTACCCTCAAAGCAAGCTAGCACGTAAACAAACAATAAATATGTAAAAAGACTAGTTTCTGTATTTCTTCAAGTCACCATAAGTCACACCAATGGCATGGGCACCATAGTTTAAGAAATGGTATGGAAACAGCTATTTTTATCTTTACTTTCCCTGATTTTACTATTCACTCACTGACTTACTGATCCCTCTAGATATTCAATGACTAAGTCACCACTGAATGAAATTGTTTATCAACAGCCATTTACTAAGCATCTTGGGCGCTCAGGTTCTGTGCCGGATGACGAAGGGATGTGAATACCAGCCAGCTAAGTTCTCGCCCTGGGGAGCCCACGGAGGGAGCCAGCTACACGCACAGGCAATTAATACTCGCTTAGAAAGACCTAAGAGACCACAGACTAGAGCCCAAGGTACCAGAGGCAGAGGGCAGGCTGCCTGTGCCTGGGGACTCAGCGAGATCGGGATCCCTGTCAGGTGATCCTCAGAGGACTTACACTCAGCCCTCCCTCTGGGTGGCTCATGATGTAATCATGGTCAGTTGTTGCCTATGTATGTGAACGTCAACGGGAGAGTTCCTTGTTGAATGAGATGATAGAGGAAGGCAGCTCACGGGGAAGAACTCTGTACAAGGTGGGTGCTTCAGACAGCCTCCGTTTGACACACACTTGAGTATTCTCTGTGTGCTTGGCCTTAAGAAGTTGAACTCTGCCATCCTAAAGAATGAACTCTGTTGGGAATCTCAGGTGCTGTGGTAGATACAACCCAAGCAATAACTGACTAAGAACTGTGGCAATTGCTCTGCAGATACATAGTGTCACAGAAACACGAAATTCTAGGTAGACTAGTGTGTTTAACTTTTAAGGGGAAGAAGAAAAGTGTCAAATAACCTGGACCCCCTCAGAGCTTCCAGATACTAAGCCAAAAATCAAGGAATATACATGGGCTGGTTCATGCCCCCCCCCCCCCGCACATGTGTAGCAGAGGACTGCGTTGTATGGCCTCGGTTGGGAAAGAATTGCTTAATTCGGAGGAAACTTGATTCCCCAGGGAAGAAGGACATTTGTGGGGGTGAAGCAGAGGTAAGTGGGTGGGTAGGGGAACACCTTCTTAGAGGTGAGGGGATAGGATGAAGAACTTAGGGATGGGACTGGGAAGTGGGGCAACTTTTGGAATAATAAATTTTATTTATTAAATAAATTAATGAAAAGAATTCATTCTTTGAGTATTCCCTACGTTGTGTTTTAATCATATTCACCAGATCTCTTCAATAACTCCTCCCAAGGACCCTCCCCCACACTTCTGTGCCTTTTCCTTTCCCCTTTATCTTAAAAAAACAAAGAGCCACTGACTCCGGTTTGTGCTGTCCATATATCTCTGAGTGTGGGCTCATGCACTGGAGCATGGTTGATCTCTCGGGAGATAGATTCTTAAATGAAACTGAGTTTCTTTTCCCCATAAGCCATCAACTGTCTGTTTCTCCTTAGCTATGGGTGGGGGCCTAATAAATCCACCCCCTTCCTCCAAGTGAATGTGTCGAGCAGCTTGGTTTTGTGTAGGCAAGCAACTGCTTCGAGTTCGTGAATGACACAGCCCTTTGCTTCAGAAGGTCCTGTTTTGTTCTAGTCCTCACCTCTGGCCCTTACAATCCAAAAAAATGAAAGTTAATGGAGGAGCCAAAAGAAGAGAAAGAAATGTCTAGGGTGTAGGGTTGGGAGTGACATTGTGAGTAAGGCTTTGTTGGAGGTGTAGACATCTTAGCATGGTGAAAAGCATAAAATGGCCTGGATGAATAACCTTGCAGGTCGCAGCCTCCCCTCTCTGACTGAATAGTAAAGGGTTGTGTTGGTTAGTCTTGAATGCCAATTTGCCTGAGTTGGGAAACATCCGAGAGATATATGAAGTACACTTACAAGCAGGGAGTTATATGAAGTACACTTAGAGGTGTATTATCTGAGAATCATTCCAGAGAAGATTGACTAAGGGGAGGCACCAAACTTGGGTGTGGATAGCATCATCCCCTAGGCTCCAGACCCAGATGGAATAGAAGGAAAAGGGGGTACAGTCAATGAGTGAGACCACAGTCTCTCTCTCTCTCTCTCTCTCTCTCTCTCTCTCTCTCTTTTCCTCATCTCCATGAAATGTTTTGTTCTTCCTCCTGCATATCTTTCCCACCACTTGGACTGATTCCTGATTCCCCAGAAATTGTAGGTCGATATAAGTCTCTCCTTTCTCAAGCTTTTTGTCTCAGGCATTTGTCACAATGATGGAGAAACGTCTAGGTATGGAGATGCAACACAAGATCAAGGACATATGATGTTGGGGATCACGCCGGATATGGGAAGAAAGCAGCTCCCGTCTGTATTCTAAGTACACTGTAGAAAAATGTGAAGGTTTTAAGCCGAGAAATTACCCAGCTAAATTTTCCTTTGGGAGACTCCACTCCCAGTTCACCATGGGGAATGGATTGGCAAGAACTCAAATCAAGGGTAGGAAGGGTACAAAAGAAGGCTGATGGGGACAAGGAAACAGAGGGAAGAGGCAGACTGGTGTCTCCAAAGAATCAAGTGCATGCTGTCCTCTGTGACCAACAGAGTGAGGGCACTGTGGAAACCAGAGGCAATGGTGATGTTGAATCTCTGCTGTGGGAGGAGCTTCACTTTCCTCTCAAAACTCTGCATTTTTGCATTCTAAATAGAGGCCCAACCACTGGGTGACTGTAATCCTGAGCCAGAAGCACATGGAAATTGTCGGAGTGTAGGTGCACAGTGCAGTGAGTGGAGTCCAGACCCAGGGTGAGGTGCTTTTTCTGTGTGCTCCAGGGTAACACTTTTCCCATCAACTTTACAATGTCTTGTAGAGAAGCAACCTTACTGTAAAAGCACTCACATATGCTGCTCCTACTCATAAGTGGCGTTATCCACGGATGTGTCAAAGCCATAAAATAGGAGATTTGGAGGCCATCACAGCTGCGAATGATTAATATTTTCATTCCAAGATGCCAAGGAGCTACCAAGGTGGAGTTAATGGTTATATGCCCGCTGTGTATTTCTTCCCACTGTGTAGCGGAGGAGACTAGAAGTCTCCACTGGGAGCATGCGGTGGACCTCAGGTGTTTCTTCCTGTCTCTGTGAACTGACTCCTCCTCCTGACAAAGGAAGGGAACAAACAAAGTTTTCACACCCAGCTGCAGCAATGGGCTTCTGCGGATGGAGGGGGGAGGGGATATTTACAAGGATGGCACTAGCTGCTGGCTGGGCTCAGAGAATGCCTTCTCTCTTCATTTCTGTTTGGAAATGCATCACACTTGTCTGCAAACTCCATCAGCTTTCAAAGTGGTTTTTCACTGCTACTAATATGTAAACTCAACATTTCCTCCCTGTTATGATACAGGGTGTAATCCTATGCATATTGGTTTTTCCTCTTCTTCCTCCTCCTCTTCCTGGCCCTCTTCTTTCTCCTCCTGATCCTTCTCCCCTCCTCCTAGTCCTACCCCTACTCCCCTTGATCCTCCCCCTTCTCCTCCTGGTCCTCCTCCTCCTCCTGGTCCTCCCCCTTCTCCTCCTGGTCCTCCTCCTCCTCCTGGTCCTCCCCCTCCTCCTCCTGGTCCTCCTCCTCTTGTTCTGCTTTGATGTCTATTTTGAGGATATTTGTTGATCTATGATCTAAAACTCCCTTTTAGAATACCCTACATGCAAAGGTAAGAAAATGGGGCAATGACCAGAAGACAAAGGCCAGGAGCCAAGCCTTCATCTCTTAGTGAATCTGTTATTCAGAAAGCTCCATGTTCTCCCGAAATCTCCCCAAATCTCTCTATTCATGTGGTTTTGCTAGGATCCATCTCTGTTGAAAAATCTAGTTTAAGCTGCCTGGCAGTCTGAGAAAAGGAAGATCTATTAATTTAATCATTTGTATGAATCACGTCTAAATGATCTCAGCAGAGAAAATGTGTAAGCCATTTAAATCCCATCACTACATATTATATAATAATTACTGCTAATTCCAGTTTGGATGGGCCACAATTTGGCTTTCCATCCCCCCTGCTTCTGAATCCAGAGAATTGCAATGACCTCACCGAATTTAGCCTCTCCAGCCTTTAGGCTTTCTTTGGCCTTCCTCATTATGGACTTAATAGCCACAATCCGCTTCGAGGGTCCAGTCAACTCGGAGTCTGTTCCCTTCTGGTAATTAGCATTCATTTTGTGATTTCGGAGTTCAAGCTCCCCACAGAACATAGCCCGGTGTTAATCACTACTGTCTTCCTCCCTTTGACTCTGATCTGTCACTACCATGCGGCTTGTCCCATACCTAATTTTTTTGCCCTTACCAGCCGACTGGCACCTCCGCATCCCACAGAGTCAGAATTGGCAACTTTTGACAGATCTGTAATCATGCCGTACTCATCAACGGCGTGCCCGTTAGTCATTTCATTTCCACATTCTAACAGTTAATATGCCTTAATTTCTCTCACTTTGTGAATATTTAATTCCTCCCTTTTCAACATCATTTTTAGGTTGTGTGAATCATTTTCAAAGCCTTTGCTCTTCTCTCCGCACTACCATCTGCATATTTTATGAAATGGCGCGGTTAAGTCTCCGAGGGCTCTTGAGAAGGATGGAGCTGGCAACCTGCTCATTAGCTGTGTACCTGGGTCTGTGTGAGTCCCAGATAATGGCCAGCTCCCATTTGGATTTGAATTAGGATTTGCTGACAAATAACAGTCAGGATATCTCCTGGGGATGTCCACTCACTTGTCTGGTGCCTTCTTCTCTCAGAGAGTTCTAGAAAACGGGTTGGTGTAGGGGTCGGGGGAGAGCTGCCTTGAGGGTCTCACATCCTGGCACCAGAGGCTGTCTCTAGCTTTTGAAGTGGAGATTCCCAAGCTTTAGCACGTTAGCACCTGGAAAGGAGACAAAATTCCCCCGGAAAGATGCTTGCTGAAGGTCGGGTGATTTGGCCTTCAGCTTTTACACATGCCAGAAGTTGGTTTTCTGTAGAGACCAGTGACCAGCTGTCCCAACCTGGCGGATATTAGTGTTTCCTACGGTAAGGGACTTAGCATCAGGAAGGTCTAAGATGATGTGGTCACCACACTGTGGCTCACTTAGGATGATACCCTCACCGTGTTGGGGGTCACTTAGGAGCCTTGCAAACGTTCCCAGCCTCCATGGCAGATGGAGAAGCCTTTGCACGGTGATATGAGGCAAGCAGCTTTCTTGTCTTTACTGTGAAGGCTTTGAGTAGGTACCATAGCCAAGGCACCCACACGTGGAATGTGATGAGTGCCGTAGCTGCACTCATCAATTACCGTGTGCATGTAAAATCCAGAGATATCTTATGAAATCCAAGACGCTCACTTCCAAAACACAGAAGGCTCGACTCCACCAGTTCTCTGTTCTTTGAGAAATGGAGGGAGCATTTGGAGCCACACAGCACCTGTAGATGTGGCACCTGCCAGACCTCCTTATTTTCCCTAGCTAGAACTAGTTTGTCCCTACCAGGCCTCTGTTCCATTGTCTGCCATTGTGCAAGGTAAGTAACCACACTGGGTCACTACTTTCTTGTGGTGCCGTGGTTTAAGTATGAAACACCTTACCCAGGATCACGTGCACGAGTCTTGATTGACAGGCGGGGTCACCACTTCGAGGTGACCGGACTCTTAAAAGATTGGGTCTAATGGATGTTGACAGTCATTGGAAGAGATTTGGGACCTTGTCCTCTTCCCATCCATTTCTTTGCAAACCCCAAGATGAGCAGCTTTGTCCCACTGTGGATGCCCTTCAGAACACGATGACATGGGTTGAGATTTCTGAGCATGAGAAAATAAATCTTCCCATTGTATTAATTTTTTTATTTTTTATTTTTTTGGTCTCAGGCATTTTGTTGCAGCTGTTGAAAGCTCAAACACTGAATACATAAAACGATGCTCCTATAATGTCATAATAAATACAGAATTGAATAAGATGTGTACATTGAGAAAATGCATATGAATAAATTAGTATAGGCTTAGTATTCATAAATTGTTCATTAAGCATAGGTTTTACCATGTTAGTGGTGTTGTTAGTTTTACAGTAAAACAAACTAAAACTTAGAAATGCCCAATGGGTGTCTTACCATATAAGGACTAACCACACAATAAGAACAGTGAGAGGAGATTACTATCAGAATTTTGAAACGGTCTTGGAGAGTTGGAAGATGGCTCCCTGCAATATTACTTTCTTTGCAAGCATAAGGACCTGAGTTCGAATCTCAGAACCTGTGTCAAAAGATATGTGAGCACGCCTGTCACCCCGGCACTGTGTGGACTCTGGTTGGGAAAGACTTATCCTGAGAGCTCTCCAATCAGTGACTGTGCAAGTCAGTGAGAGACTCTGCCTCAAGGCCACAGAGAGGAGAGCAATTAGAGGGAGACACTCACTGCACTGCTCTGTCCTCTGAATGCACATCCTGCACAGTCATGCATTCACCACACACACACACACACACACACACACACACACACACACACACACACACCACAGAGGCTATAATGTCTTTGGAAAGCACTACCGACCATGCTTGCAAAACAATCCCAACAATTCCACTTATGAAATTAATGATGCCCTTGACCCTGCTGCAGATCATAGCATACTGTGCTTAATGGTTCATCATCCTCCCGGGTTCCTCTCTGCACCGGTAACTCCCCTGCAGCCTTTCAGTGTCCAGTAAGGCTTTACTTTTCATGTAGACTGCACTGGGGGATAGACTCTGTATCCTGAACATTTTCTCCATCGGGAATGATCATATCCCATAGTCACCTCCTGTCAGCAGGGATTTTCCTGGCGGGCAGCAACGATGTAACACTAATACCCTGGATTTACACACCGGTCTCCCTCCCAATAGCCCCAGGCTACTACCTTTTATTTAGTTTTAAGTGCTTTTCCACTCTCAATGGAGTCTGCTGTGACACTGCCTGGCCATAGCTGGGCTTCGGAGTGACTTGGAAGCTCTATGGTTGGGTGAAATATAGTTTGGGAACCAGGCATTGTGGCATATGCCTGTAAGTTCAGTTCTAAGGACGCTGAGACAGGATGCCATCTTGGACTATATAAAGTGTTCTAGGTCAGTCTGGGCTGGAAAGCCTGTCTCAAACCAAACCAAACCAAACAATACAAGACAAGACAAAACAAAACAAAACAAAACAAGTGTTCTTGATTCTAACTCACCTGGATCCGTGGTTGGTATCCTGGGTTGTGCAAATTGTCCACTTTTGAAGAGTGTGATGAAGCTGTCTACAATGTTGTTAGAAGGGTACAGAATCCATCAGGGATGGCAGGCACCAAAGCACCAATAATGGCCTTCTAAACAGCTCTGAAACTCAAGAGGCAAGAAGAGGGTGAGGAGGGCTGGGAGAGAGGTCAGTTAGTAAAGTGGTTGCCATGCAAGCTTCAGTTCTCAAGTTCAGTTCTAAGCATCCACATAAAAAGCCATGTGGAAGCCGGGCCGTGGTGGTGCATGCCTTTAATCCCAGCTCTTGGGATGCAGAGGCAGGCGGATTTCTGAGTTCAAGGCCAGCCTGGTCGACAGAGTGAGTTCCAGGACAGCCAGGGCTACAAAAATAAAAGCACACCACATGGGTGAGGGACCTGTAATCTCGATGCCCTCCCCAAATATTAGAGCTCTGAGGATTGTTAAGAGCAGGCTGAGAAAGCGGAAGAACCCACTGGTCTGTAGATTACTCTTGGTATCATAATTCTGTATTTTATTTTTATTCATCTCCCCACCACCACCTTTCAGCTTAACTCCTGAGAAATTGAAACCCATCTTCAATGCCTACATCTTAGGCTTCCTGGAAGCAGTGCTGACCCAACACTTCAATATCGCATAGATGCTGGATGCTGGGATTTATGGGTGTAGACACGGGGTGACCCTTGTCTGGGACTGGGACATTTGTGTTAGTTGAGGTGGCTGGGGTCTCTTGATTTTCTCAAAAGGAGTCCACAGAGGCCTCAGGTCCACCCAGTCTTACTCCCACCTCCTTTGCTTATTACTGTCAGATGCAACTCTTTGATGAGTTCTCAACTTGGGCCTCCTGGATCCCTAAAAGCTTCCTGGAGAGGGGGAGGGAAGCCTGGGAGGCTGTGGCCACGGCACCATCCTAAGGGACTTCTCAGCAACCAATCAGTGCCTCCCAAAGTTGACACTCCCAAGTGAAAAGAATGTTGATAGCCCGTCCGCGAGTGCTGACTACAGTCATGGATGGAGAGAAACATAGTAAAAGATGAGAAGGAGCTGTCAGGTCCCGTTGTCTGTGGGTGTGGCAGGAAGGTGAGGATCTGCTGGAATGGAGGAAAGGGCTGGACAGGGCATGTTAGGAAGTGCCATTCAGGGACATTTACTAACCATCCTCTGATTACAGGACTACCTAGGTGGCAGCGGGGCACCCAGAAGACAGTAGGAGGAGCTTGTCTCTTAAAACACACTCCAGCTTCACAGTTGAACCCAGGGAAAGTTATGTTCAGCCTGCGCAAACAAAAGAGTTTTATGGACAAAGATTTTTCCACTTTCCCAAGATTCCAACCAACCTCAGGTTTGAATTAACACAGATAGGCTATTTCGTTTACATAGACTATCCCTAACAGATGTGCGAGGACATTAGGGTCCCCTGGGAATATGTTTTTGAGAGAGAATCCTTCTTATTCCTTCTTCAGGTGGGTTTTTGGTTGTGTGCTGGTGAATTGTGGAAAATAGACCACCTGTGGCTTAGCGACCAGGTCTGAACATTTCAGATGACGATAAAGTCTATTTCATGGCATTTATCATTCCAGACATAAAAATATTATATGTTAATGTCCTTTGAAAATTTCTCTGAGACACCATATACATGAATTATAATGACAAACATTTTTAGTTTTGCAAAACAGATAATCCAACCTTACCAATAAAAGGTGATACAGGATCTAGGGAGATGAGCCGGTACTTGCTGTACAAGCACAAAGACCTGAATACAGACCCCCAGCACCCAGGTAAGAAGGGAATGGCTGCAGGCACCTGTAACACTAGCACTGTCTGGGGTAGAAACAGAGAAACAGGAGGGTCTACGGGGCTGACTTGCCAGCCTAGTTCCAGGTTCAATGAGAGATCCTGTCTCAAGGGAACAATACGGAGAGTGATCAATGAGGAAGATGGCGGCATTCTTTCTCTGTCCTCTACACATATATGTATGCATGTACTCATCCACACAAAGGGTGAGAATATGCCACTCATACACATATGCATGTCTATGCGCGCGCGCGTGCGCGCGCGCGCGCGCGCGCACACACACACACACACACACACACACACACACACA
>NC_034592.1:151786737-151834974 GCF_900095145.1 Mus pahari
AGAGAGAGAGAGAGAGAGAGAGAGAGAGAGAGAGAGAGAGAGAAAGAGAGAGAATCCTGCAGAGAGTGTTCTGAACGCCATCTCTGAGAAGAATCGTCACCTCAAGGCTCTTAAATCCTTCAAATAAGGACGGTCCCAGCTCTCTGCTGCACGGCAATCCCACAATGCCCTGGGCCACACTGTCTGAAGAGTCCTCTTAATTTCACCCCAGAGCTCATCTGCTTTGAGTGCAGTCCTGATATCTTTGAGAGGTGGCAGCCCTCCCCCAATCTTAGTCAATTAAACAAGCTATTGTTTCTGATGAAGATATCACATCCCAGAGAATAACAGCAATTAGAGTTGGAACAGGGACCCCATGGGTCGCGCAGCCCACTTCCCCGCCAGCTCTCAAGGATGTTTTACATTATGCTGTAGTTTTATGTGGTTTTCCTGATTTGGTTTTTAAAATCCCAGTACCTGTCAGTGCTAATTACATTCTGGCTGGACATCTCCACCATGACTTGATCAATGTAGCACGGCTGATTTTCAGAGGGCTGACACCGAGTGACTGCTGCTTGGTCATCACGGAACACTGGGCAGTTGCGGGGATGATTCTGGAGGAAGGAAAGCGGCAGAGTGATTCGGTCTCCTGGGGAATTAGAGGGGTTATGTTTTACGTTGGAAATGCTTTTTGTCAGTTACTGAGTTTCAAAATGCTGGTAACATAGTAGGTCTTTTGTTTTCCTTTGGCTAACTTTCAAAAAGAGAAAAGTGGGCGTCTTCCTATGCTGAAGTGTTACTTCTCTGGAACCCAGTTTCCCCACTGCACGTGAGGCTGGAGGAGTCTTTGTAGGGGAAACAAGTGGTCCCTGAGATTTTACTGCGGGGTAGAGCTGATAGCTCACCATGCTGCACTGCTGGGTCCTGCTGTTCACTTCTGTCCGTTCTCAAGGCTGGCAGGTGTGTGACAAATAAAGAAACAGAGGCCACTCCAAAGTCACCATGCCAGGGTCACAGTGGTAAATAGTCTAATTTTAACAAATATTTTATGGATCAAATTTGACCTATTTAATATCTTAAAATAATATTTATTTAATTAAAGAACTGATATGTTAATTTTATCTAGAAATATTTAATATGACATGAATATGACTATTTTCTGTGTAATAATTTTACAAGTCATAAATAGTGGATTGAAGTTATTAAAGAAGTTGTTCAGCATGCTAGTAAAATAAAAGTTAATTTTAAAACTAAACTGCTATAAATATCAAATAATCTTAAGCATTTTGGTTTTGTTATTTCCTTTTTAATGGTGTTGGCTCCTTTTTGGTGCATTCTTTTTTAAATGCCTGGGACCTCTTTCCCTTCGTAGGCCGTGGTCCAATTCCACAACAATGCCCCTGTTACTGTGTTTGGAGTGGAGTCTGTGCAAGCTTTCTCACTACCACGGGACTCCTCACATCTGAGGAAAACAAAAATTGTTATCATGTTTGATTTCTTAAAAATATCCTGAGTAAATCTGCCTCAGAGTGATTTAGGAAATATGTCCTATACAATATTACTGTCAGATTCTTTTACAATTAAAACACAATATGCATACTGGAACAAAATAACAATGACCTCTACTCTCAGTCTTTAGCCTGTAGCCCAGCCAACAAGTTTCTAGGAAATCGTTTCTGTATCTATTTAGAGAGGGATGCTGTAATATTTCAAGTGATATTTCTCTATAGCAAAGAGAGATGACAGAACACATTTTGTGCTAGGTTGTGTGTGCGTGAGTATGTGTATGTATGTGTGTGTGTGCTTTAAGCACAGAGTGATATTAATGGACAAATGTAATATACACCACACCTCGCATCGTCTCAGGCCCTCTTTATATACTAATTTACTTGACATGGCTGAGTATCCTGTGAGACAGGCCTATCCATGATGTTCTTCCTCAAACAAGGTGACCGGAAGTTCAGGAGCTTAAATACGTTGCTGGAGACATGGGTGAGGCTGATACTTACAAGTCAGACACCTTCTGAAATGTTAGAAATAACAACAAACACTGATGCTCTTAACATGTATGTGATAGCTCAGCTCTTATGAGTCAGTCTCCTAACCTGAACATTTGGACCATTTCTGCTCCCCAAACACTGAGACAGTGGCCATGCTTGGCTTCACACACTGCTTTTTCCAACACAGAATTTTGAAACAGAATAATGTGGTTCATTTCTACTTTCAGAGCTAGAAAAGCAAAACAAACCACGCTCATAGGAGTTGCTTGAATTTCCCTCCCATTCCAGAAACTCTTTAAATCCTTGAGTGGGGCTTGGGTCTCCAAAATTCTCTAGCTAAAATTTGGGGACTCTGAGCACAGTACCTCTTCTCTCATATGGAGATCAGTTACAACACACTGATAAATTCTCACTCTGCAGACTCCTGGGTCTGAGAACAGAGGGATTAAGATACATTCTCCGCCCTTCTGCATTACTGTGTACAAAAGCATGATGTTCCTTTAGCACACAGAGGGGTTAACCCTTCAGCCTCACTCCTGGAACTTACTCCTTGGTGGTTAAACTGATGGTCCCCCGACCCAGGAAGATTTAATTCCTAGATAAGCCTAAATCATGCCCTGTAACATTTTTAGTTGTAGTGATGGAGCGGCAAGCCTAGTGCAATGGGGGCCAAGAGGTGGAGGCCGACTTCCTCATGATGTACAGAACATCTCTATCTTTCCAACAAAAGATTACCCAGTGCAAGATGCCAGTAGGTTCAGGGCTGAGAAAGGCTCCAAGTCAATTATCACGCTCTCTCTGACACCGTTAGTAATCTGCCCATGGCCAAACACAGACACACCTGCCTTTGGCTTCACTCAGGTTCCCAGGAATGTTCTTTTTTTTTTTACTGCATTAGGCTGTAATTTCTTGGGTCCACAGCTATTCCCATTAAGAAAGACTCTGCTGCATAGAGGTTAGTACTGCTCCTGCAGAGGATGGGGGCGTGGCTGATCACAACCATCTAGAACTCCAGTTGCAGAGGATCCGTCTGGTGCCCTTGTCTGACCTCAGTGGGAACCAGGCACACACATAACACATTACATACGTCCATACACATCCATTCATACATCCATACATCCATCCATACATGCACACACACACAGGCAAAACGCTTATGGGCATAAAATACAATGTGTAAATCTGAAAGAATAAAGTATCTAGAACACAAGACAACAAAATGAATGCCATAAGAACTCAAACTAGTGAAGATTTCAGAAGAGACTGGACTAGGAGCTGGGGATGTAGCCCAGCTGGTAGAGGGGTTTCCACAAAAGCACAGACACCCTAGCTTATTGCAAAGAACACAGTTAAAAGCAAGTTGTATTGCTGAAAACTTTTAACCCCAGCTTGGGAGGGGGGTGGGGAATCAGAGACAGGCAGATCCCTGCGCCTCACTCCCTAGCTAGTCCAGCCTAAATGGTGACCCCTATGCTAGTGGGAGATGTTGCTTCAAAACACAAGGTGGAGGGCTCCTGGTGAATGATGCCTAATACTGGTCTCTGGTCTTTGCACGCACGTGAGCACGCGCGCGCACACACACACACACACACACACACACACACACACACACACACGATGCATGTGAAGTTCTTTGAAGTCCTTCCTTATCCATCAGTCTCCTCTTTGACTCATGTCAATCACCAAGCATTTTCTGTAGTCTCTTCAGGAAAACTTATCTCCAGGCTTCTGCTGCCTTCTGCCTGTAGCCTTCCTTGCTGGCCTGCTTCTTACCTGTTGGTTCTCAGGCATGGCTGCAATGCTGTTCACTCAGGTCACACCTCAGACCAATGGAATTGGAAACCCTGGAGGGGATGTATGGCTACCAGGGGTTTTCACAAGCTCTCTACCTTACAGCCATTCTGATTTCTAAAATGTCAAGTCTAAACATTTCTTGTCTGTGATAATATATATATATTCCCCCAGGCAGTGGCACTATTAGAAGGTGTGGCCCTGTTGGAGTAGGTGTGCCACTGTGGGCATGGGTTATAAGACCCTCATCCTAGCTGCCTGAAAGCCAGTATTCTGCTAGCAGCCTTCAGATGATGATGTAGAACTCTCAGCTCCTCCTGCACCATGCCTGCCTCTCAGCTCCTCCTGCATCATGCCTGCCTGGATGCTGCCATGTTCCCACCTTGAGGATAATGGACTGAACCTCTGAACCTGTAAGCCAGCCAAAATTAAATGTTGTCCTTTTATAAGACTTGCCTTGGTCATGATGTCTCTTCATAGCAGTAAAACCTAGCTAAGACATTCTCCATGTTAAGAACTGCCCCACTCAAAGCCTACAACCTTCGGTGAACATGAGGGACCTGGAGGAAGTGGTGCATTTTAAACTTAGAATTGGGTACCTTCTCCTTGGCAGAGTTTTCCCTAATTTTTCTAACCTGCATCATTAGTTAGGAAGATCTTTGGTCTCTGCTGCTCAGACTCCCTTGCTTGCTGTTGATTGGCCCATGCTCGCCCTCACTCCTTCCCTGTGCTCTGGAATTCATTTCCTTCCACCTTTAATCATCATAGACTTTACATTTCATGGCCTGGCTCACATCTCCTTTCCAAATCCAGCATTCCCAAAGTGGACAGAATCTTGTTGCTTCAAAGCAGACCTATTTTTTCCTGCAAATAACTTTTTTAAAAACCCAAGGCTTTCCAATGATGGCTGAAAAATTTTGGTTTTGCCCTTCTAATTACTCCCAGGTTAAATCTCAGTAATGTTTAGGTCAGCATCCACCCTTCCCTGGCTTGATGACCCCCAGGGGGTCAGAATATGATGAGATGGTCATGCAAGAGCAAGAGAGAAATTTCTAGAGCTCATGCCATCCATGGGTCCAACCCACCGACCTTCACTGCAGGGAAGTGGTTCCCCCCAGGGCTTGAAGGTCATGGTTTTCAAGCTCCTTCCATGTATGGCCTCACTATACACTCGACATGTTTCTTATGCCTCTGTGTAAATTCACACACTTTGGGAATGTGAGAGCACTTTGTCACATTGGGACAATAAGTCTGTGTCACTGCCTGTCCTTTAGGGATCTTATGTAGGGGTGTCCCTCAGTGCTCACCAGGACTACCCAGAAACTCCTTCCTGGGCACCATCTTGCTGCAGTGAGTGAGTTATCTGTCCTCCTGATGGGGACTTTTCTAAGATCCTTGGTGGCATCTCCCCCCCCCCCCCGGCTTCTCTCACTCAAGGTTGCTTCACTCAAGGGGCAAAGTGTAAAGCTGTTTTTGGACAGTTGCCCAATGCTTTGATTTTGTTCAAAATGTTTTTTCCCCTTAATTTGAATGGCTGAAAAATCTCCTTCTTGGATGAGAATAATTTTCTTTCTTTCTTTCTTTCTTTCTTTCTTTCTTTCTTTCTTTCTTTCTTTCTTTCTCTTTCCTTCCTTTGTTCTTTCTTTTTTCTTTTTCCTTCCCTCCCTCCTTCCTTTCTCTTTCTCTCTCTCTTTCTTTCTCTCTTTTTCTCTCTCTCTTTCTTTGTTTCTCCCTTCCTTCTTTCCTTCCTTCCTTCCCTTCTTCCTTCCCTTCTTTGTTCCTTCCTTCCTTCCTTTTTCTTTCTTTCTTTCTTTCTTTCTTTCTTTCTTTCTTTCTTTCTTTCTCTCTCTTTCTCTCTCTTTCTCTCTTTGTTTCTCTCTTCCTTCCTTCCCTTCTTCCTTCCTTCCTTCCTTTCTTTCTTTCTTTTTCTTTCTTTCTTTCTTTCTTTCTTTCTTTCTTTCTTTCTTTCTTTCTTTCTTTCTCTCTCTCTCTCTCTTTCTCTCTTTCTTTGTTTCTCTCTTCCTTCCTTCCCTTCTTCCTTCCTTCCTTTCTCTCTCTCTTTCTCTTTCCTTTTTTCTCTCTCTTTCTTCCTTCCTTCCTCCTCTCTTCCTTCCTTTCTTTCTCTTTCTTTCTTTCAGTTAATTTATAAACTGCAGTAGTCCTCCAAGCTTTAGCCTTAATTGTTAGCACCCTAATAACTCTGCCAGATTTCAGAAAGTCAAACATTTTTGCTTTCAGTAAATTATGTTTTATGTCTTCCATCGACTGCAAATAGGGTTTTGTTTGGTTGGTGTCAGTGTGTATCTGCCTTCCCCTGAAGGATATTCATGGACATTACAGACACATGGTAAAAGGCAGCAGCCCCGTCTATGTTACGGCACCTGCGACACATGATAACATTTATCATTCTGAGTCTTCATTGTCACCTTACCTGTGAGCCCGGAGCCTTTCTGTCATCATCTCAGGAGAGACCCTTCTGGCGACACTCGTAAGTGCTCAATTTATCAATAAACAAATACTTATTGAGTGCCACTTTGTGTAAGACACTGGGCCGGTTAGTGGGGATTGCATTGATCAATCTAGAGCCAAGACTTTGATGGAGCTTGTGTCTAGCAGAAAGAGGAGGGGTGTCAACTCACAGCACGATGAAGTTAGCAGTTACCGGCTCTGCTGTTTGCCCTCGGTGCTTTCTACTTTTGGAGGCATGTGACCAGGGTCTCTGGCTTAAATTCTGAGGAAGGACACACTTGGACATAAATAAGTAAATGTTGAGTAGGAAATGATATTTGAGTGGAGTGAGAAAGAGGCTTGCTCTGTCAGGGAATAGAAGAAAATTCAGGAAGAGGCAGGGCCAGGGCTTCAGTTTGGTCAAAATGCAACGGGAACATTTGGCTTGAAGACTGAGAGCTGGGGAGAGAAGTGAAGCGTCTTAGTGATGAGCTGGTGAGCAGGCAGGAAGCAGGCCAGGCGTTTTTATGTTTATTAAATAAATCCAGCAATAAATGGGCTCAGAGGAAAGAGGAGACTTCAATTTCTGCTCTGAGTTAAGCCCCACAGTTGCCTAGAATCTCTGGCTGTGGAGTACTGTGGCTATGGACTACTGACGCGTTCAATCCTGCATGCTGCAATCACAAACCAGAGGTAAGGCTGGAGGAAGGACAAGGAAGGTACCCAGCCGCTCGGGTGGAAAACCCAGGTGACCACATCTCCCCTACAGTTGAACCCTCACAGATCTCCTTCCCTTTACCATTTCTTTACCCATTGGTGCCTTCCAGAAGAGCCAATGCTTCCTGGGGCTGGGGTCAGGCATTCCCATAGATTGTGTCTAGTACCAGAGCACAGCCAGAGGGTTGCTGAGGGACAGTGCTGACTGGAAGTCTAGCCAGGACGACTGTGACAAGCCCTTAAACTCATCTTCTAGGGGAGCGTGCTTTCCCTTTCCTGATGCGGGGGGGTGGGGTGGGGTGGGGGGTGAGGGGGTGGGGGGTGGGGGGGAAGAAAGCGTGACTAACTGACTTAACTCAGAGCTCACAGGTACCAAGCAGGAAGGTCAACCCAGGACCACTGCTCTGAGCCACTAAGCCAGAGGTCTGAGGAGAGTCGTGGGCTGTGCACAGTGGGTTTGGCTGGTGGCGGCCATCCAATTGGAACGAGGATACTGCCCTCCCCCTGTTCTTCCATCGCTCTAATAAAAGTCAGATGGGGGAACTGATCGGATTGCTCTCTTGGCCCGGACCCCCTTGAAATCAAACAGAGGTCTATTTTGGCTCTCTATGTTAAGCAGACCCAGAGACCTGACATTTTGTGTTTATTTGAAATGATAAGCTTAATCACGAGCAAAATGTTAAGAGATGATAGAACTGGCCACAGTAAGGTCACATCATGTCCCTGCCAAACACAGTATGGCCTCTCGCCCCCGCCAGGTTGCCAAGCCCTGCCACAGGGGGCCAGGAGGCGCTGGCAAATGGGGACCAGAGTCTGTCTATGTGATAATTAGTCCATGGTACTCGGCAGAGTCTGCCAAATCTGCCATATGGTAGTTTTATGACCTGGACTGCTGTTATCTCTAGAGAAAGCTAACATCGTAATCTCATTTCCTCGTTATCTGTGATGAGAGAACTTGAACCTTCCACGGGGCAAACAGGCCAGAGGGTGAGGAAGCTGAAGAGTCCAGAGCCTGAAGACAGCACTGCTGAACTGCAAGAGATATGTGTTACTGCTAACAGTGGTTGCCCTCGAAGGTGCCCTAGGGGTTTCTCTGAAACCTGATGTGTGCTGTATATGGACTCTGCTACCAGACTAGAACCCCTGACAGGGGGAGGCAAACAGGGTTGACGTCCAGAAATGTCACAGCCAGGATCCTATTTGTCTTAGTGTTGTATACTTCAGAAACAGATAGGGCAGGGATTATTTTTTAAATTTATTTATTTTATTGTTTTTATTTATGTGTAGGTATGCATGTCTCTGTGTATATATGCACATAACACACAGTGGATGTCTGTGGAGGCCCAGGGGCATTAGAGACCCTCCTGTGGTTGGAGGGAGGAATCACAGGTGGTTGCAGACCACCTGATGTGAGACCTGGGGTTGACATTTCAGTCCTCTAGAAGAATAGACTATGCTCTTTACAGCTTGGCCATTCCTCCAGGCCCTGGCCCAGGATCTTCTATCAAATTTTTCTACAGAGTCCCCTGCGAGATTTCCAGAGGTATTATAAACAATGAGTTCCCCAAAGCATTTTATTGAGTGGGAAGGCTTCGACATAATCCCCACCACTATCACTAAGAATGAACCCCACCATGAATCCCTAAGCCCGTGTACTTTGTCTGCACGTTTCATCTCCTGCTTGATGAGGGATCCTGTAGAAGAGGAGGCTGCTGAGGCTGGAATGGCTGTGGGCTCCCAGGTGTGAGACGGAGCCCAGCCATCTCAGACACTCGGAGTTAATTTCTCTTGTGAGATTTGGGGTGGAGGCTGCCCACCGCTCTGTTCTTCACATTGACTCGTTCCTTTCTTCTTCTTTCAGGATAACTATGAGGCCATCTAAAGGTAACACTTGACAGATGTGTGTAGGTAAGAGGCCTGTGATTATGGGAGTGTCGAGAAAGAGAAACTCAACAACGCTGATGTTTGCTTTGCTTTGAGTTGCTTTGCTCCTGCCTCCATCCCAAGTTTACTTTTCTGGAATGCTGATACAATGGTTGGTGTTCAGGGAGCCACTGTAGACTTGCAGAGAGAATGGGAAACTGAAAGTCTTGGGCTAAGCGTGTAAGAACAGAAGTAAGGGAATTAGAGCTCCGGGAGAGAGGTGGAGCCATCTCTTCTGTTGACTCGCAAATGTCTACTGGCAGGCTTTGGGGGAAATCCTCCCCCACGCCATTGTTTGTGTTCTTACTTACATATATCTGTATTTTATTTGTAGTCGATTCAAGTTCTTATGTCAAATGAGAGAAGCAAGCTATTTCAGTTTAAGATTATTTTCTATATCTTGTTGTCTTTTTGAGTTCCAAGAGGCTGCCCAGAAGCCAGATGTGGGGTTTTTGTTATAATATTCTGTCTATTGCAGTGTTCCGTAATGAAGCATCCAATGTCACCGTGGAGCTTCTGCACTTTTGTCTCTTTGTCATTCTCTGTGTGTACAAAGGTTATCTGTTAATATAATCTGCCTACGTGGATCTACATTTGTGTGCACACATTCTTAACATTTTATATCGCCATCACATGATACACATGTATCTTTTGAATTTTGAGTTATTTCTCATAATCTTTAAATATATACATACATATATATGTGTGTGTGTGTGTGTGTGTACATATGTGTGTGTGTGTGTGTGTGTGTGTGTGTGTGTGTATGCTTAAATCAAGGTCAAAGTGTTACACAATGCACAAGACATTATTTCAAAGGCATAATGTCACAAGCTTTGATTCCCATGCACACCTGGCATGACCCAAGCTCAGTCAAGTCGATGGCCATCAGCTGCCGGGTGACAGACTAAAAGTGTTGTCCAGGAAGCCGCACAAACATGTACATGCTGGCCAGTTCACGAGGACAGAGTCCTGTCCCGGTGCCAAGAGATGGGCTTGGCACAGGGACAAGGTCAGAGTGTCCACATTCACAGGAGTTCCCAGGCAGAGGCACAGCCTTCTCCTCATCCATCTTGAGCATGGCCACTCTTATCAGTTGGTCACGTCAGGCTGTTTGCTACAGACTTAGCCTGATTGTGTGAACCAGATCACATGACCTTCCATAAATCACTCTCATCATCCCACGCTATTTTGAAAGCCGATGAAACCGGCTGGCTCTTGGCTCCTTGCTTTGTATGCAAATGATGAATTATAGATAGAAGGAAGGGGAAGGTTGTCTCTGGCTTGCTGGCTTGCAAGGAGCGGATGAGAGGGAACTTGCTGCTGCTCTCGAGTATTTATTGTGACACTGCTGAGAAAAATTTAAACCCCAAAGACTCCGGTTCTCTTGGGACATTGTTAGCCTTCTGCAGGAATTATTAAAATGTACAGAACTGTAGAAGCTGTGCTTTATAATAATTAATCAGGCTCTGTTGATTAATAAAGCTCATATTTTAGTCTCGATGATTCAGGGGATCATCCGAAGGACGGTTTTCTTGTCACTTTGATTAAGAAACCCAACTTTGTGGTGGAGAGGAGAGGAGAGACGGTTGTGCTTCCCCCAGCCCCCCATAAAATAAATATTGAATGAGAATATTAACTCTTTAACCTTGGCAACAATTTGTAATTTTCATAAGGGGGAAAAACTCGCGTATTCAGCAAATAAATCGCTGTGGGGATTTCAGGAAAACAAATTGGAGAGAATGAAGAATGCTGCCATATGAATTCTGTCACTTTTATGGGCCAGAGTGATTAATTTGTTTGTTTGGGTCCCTCAATTAAGGCCACAAACAGAGTGAGGTGTCGGGAGCAAGTTAGCAGTGTCGTCTGGCACGGAGCAGTCAACTGCCGGGGAGAAGCAGGGGCTTGAGTGGCTGCCCATAACCTTGATCCTTAATACCACACCAGGCCCACCCTACCCGGGGTTAGTGTCTGATGTCCCTCTATTAGTAGTTTTAAGCTTGTTTTTACTGATAACCCCTTTCATTGCCCAGCTATGCTGGGGAAGCATGGGTTAGAGTTAGCAGGGTCAGCCCCAGATGTTCCTGGGCTATCTAATTATTTTGAACTCAATTTGATGAGACGTAGAAAAGAAATAACCCAGGAGCTATTTACCTTGCTAGGGAGATGGCTCCCTTTGTCTATGAAAATCAAAATAATAATAATAATAATAATAATGATAATAATAATGAAGAAGAAAGGAAAAAGAAGCCAAAGCATTAGAGGCCAGCACCAGAACCCTTGTGTTTTTAATTTTGCAGTCACCTGGGGCCCAGAGATGTATTCCTGCCTTCCTTTGACCTTCCACACTGCTACTCAGAGGATAATGTGGAAATATTTGCCAGTGTATATATCAAGCTTACTGTTTTCTAGGCCAGCTCTGCTTAACACTTACTGCCCCGGGGACCTTGGATAATCCGTGCTTTGTTTACAAGTTTTATTTGTTCTTGCAGGGCCCCAGGGCATCCATCTACAGGGGACTGCAGATTTAAGGCTCATTTTCAATTTTACTCCAACACTGACTTTTTGAAGGCAAAACATTCATTGGTGTGTTAGTGGCATGCTAAGGAGAGAGAGCATGCATGAGTGAATGTGTTGGTGGTCATGCTAAGGAGAGAGAGAGAGAGAGAGAGAGAGAGAGAGAGAGAGAGAGAGAGAGAACATATTAGTGTGTTAGTGGCATGCTAAGGAGAAAGGCAACTGAAACAGATATGTTTCATATTTCTCTCAGAAGAAAATGAACAAAGGACAGAGAAAATGACCTTTCAAGTGAGTGGGAAGAACTAGAATTTTCTGCAGTTCCTTATTGTCATATCTACCTGGCATTGCCCCTTTCCAGAAAGACTCTGCTCCTTAGCCTTGATGTTGTGATGAAAGGAATCACGTATAAAAGGTCCTAGCGCTTGGCATGGATTCAAGAATTTAAAAATGCCAGGAAATGTTGATGGTGGTGAAGGGACCATGATGATACAGAAGGAAAGAAGACAGAAAGGACATAAAGACAAGAGGCCAACGAGAGAGTTTGCATCCCTGGCAACAAGGCAGGAACTGGGCATAGTGGTGCACGCCTTTAATCCCAGCACTCGGGAGGCAGAGGCAGGTGGATTTCCGAGTTCAAGGCCAGCTTGGTCTACAGAGTGAGTTCCAGGACAGCCAGGGCTACACAGAGAAACCCTGTCTCGAAAAACAATAAAAATAGGAAAAACAAAACAAAACAAAACAAAAAGAATGGAGGCAGGAAACTGGCACTGAGTCACAGGAGGTAGAAGATAGTGGTGGGTGGGACATGTCTCCAGATGGACCTCGAGAGAGCCAGAAGAGGGCTGGATTTGTACCTCTGGCTTCTTCTTTTCAGTTACACACCATTCACGTGAACACAGTCTTGGTCAATGCTGGAAGAGAACACTGTTGAGGAGCCTGTGACGAGCGAGAAACAGACATGGTCAGGATGTCGAGACAGCTGATGGAAGTACCAACCAGCAGGCAGGGGAGGACCTCTGATGTCACTCTCATATCAGCAGATGCATAGACAGACGGTGGCGTTGAGCCGGTTCTGTCTGGCTTTCTGGGAAGGATCTTGGATACCAACCATGGGGCAAACCGATTCCGTGATGATATCAAAGGCTTGATTTTGGTTAAAGGAGAATAAACAAAGGGTAAAGGGACAAAATGATGTCCAAAGAGAGCCATCTCATGGGCGTGCACAGCCGGTGCTCCATCAGTGTCCTACCATTGGTCCAGCCTGAGTCATCAATGAACTCCTGCACTGCTGAGATTATAGGCTCCTGCTGCCATCTCCCCCAACCCCTTAAAGGTTATTTTTGAAGGTCAACAATCACATTTTTTTTTTTAGAAAATCGTGACCATGTGGTGGAATTCTACATTAAAATAAGCACAGTCATTCACTTTTATTTAGTTTGCAGGGCTGGGACTCATACTGTTGCCTGTTTAGCCTATGGGAAGAGGCCTCCCTCTTCAGAACAGGGACCTGAGTGCCTGCATGTGAAGTCTGAGGAAGGCAAATCCCCCCTTTTGTCACAGAAAGAAAGCTTCAGGGACAGCACCGTCCAGGACAGAGGTTCACACCACCTTGGAACTGTTCTTGGCACCTCTCAAGCACCTCAGATGCCCCCCTCTTCCACCTCCTGGTCCTCTTCTTCAGGGGCAGTTGACTTAAGTTCCCATAGAAATGGCCCTTCCTTTTTGAAGTTCGTGGAATTGTTTTGACGACCCCGTAACATGGTTAATGTAAACCTCTTTAAACAGCATGGAGCTCAGGATTACATTAGAAATGCTAATTTTCAGAGTTCTCCTTTCTTTCTTAACAACATAGTTCAAGTGATGCTTAAAATAATGGATTTACCATTGTTAAATCATCCTTAAATTGTTATAAAATTTAGAGTATTGTCATTTTTGATCAATATATAAAGCTTTGGTTAATATCCTTGTATGTACGTGTGTGCTGCTCTGGATAAATTACCAGAAGCGAATGATTTATTATTTTTGTTGTATATTCGGAGGATATGAGTGATTTTAAGCCTCTTTATCTCAAACTTGCTTTCAGATAAAGAATAAACCACTTTATACTTTCAATTGTCACATAAGATAACAGCTTTCAGTAGTGTGTACTATGCTTTAGTCATTCTAACATTTTTCTATAGCTAGCCATTTTATATATTTTTTAAATTTATATTTATTTATTTATTTATACCTCAAGCACTACCCCCTTGGGCCCCCTTCACAGAGACCTTCTCCATCTTCCCCCTGCCCTTCTCCTCTAAGAGGATAACCTCCCCCGAGTATATCCTCACCCTGATGCATCAAGTCTCCACCTGGGTAGACACATCTTCTCCCACTGAGGCTAGACAAGGCAGCCCTGTTGGGAATCAAACCACAGTGGGACTATAGCTTTAGGGAGAGCTTCACTCCAGTTGTTGGGTGGCTCATGTGGAGACTGAGCTGCATGTCTGCTACATATGTTCTGGGGGTTCTACATATGTTCTGGGGGTGTTGCTCCAGCCAGTGTGTGTTTTTTGGTTGGTGGAGCCATCTCTAAGAGTTCCCAGAGGTCCAGGTTAGTTGACTCTGTCGGTCTTCCTATGTTTTTTCCATCCCCTTCAGGGCTTTCAATCCTTCCCCCAAATCTTCCATAAGAGTCCCAACCTCCATCCAATGTTTAGCTGTGGGTATCTGCATCTGTTTCAGTCAGCTACTGGCCAGGACCTCTCAGAGGACAGTTATCCTGGGCTCCTGTCTGCAAGCAGTATCATTAACAATGTCAGGGATTGGTCCATGAGCCGGTTATTGGTTGGCCACTCCTTCAGCCTCTGCTCCATCTTTGTGCCTGCATTTCTTTTAGACAGGACAAACTTTAGGTGGAAAGTTTTGTGGATGGGTTAGTGTCCTCATCCCTCCACTGGGGGTCTTGTATGGCTACAGGAAGTGGCTTCTTCAGGTGCCATGTCTCTACTGTTAGGCATCTCGGCTAAGGTCACCTACATTGACTCCTGGGAGCTGCCTCCATCTCAGGTCTCTGGGACTTCCTAGAGATTCTCCCCACTCCCAATCCTCAGCAGTTGCAGATTTCCAGTCATTCTCCTGGCCCTCTGGGTCTCTCGCCTATCTCTCTGAGCCAAGCCATTTTATATTGAAGTGATTTCCTTATTTTGTGGCCTTTCTCCCCTGGTATCAGTGAGAAGTACTATTGCACGCAGCTCCACGGTATCTCTGAAGGTAAGATAACTCTGGCCTGTGGCAGTGTGATGCCCAGGAATGTCTGAGTGAAAAGCAGGACTCAAGGATGTCTCCCTGGCAGCTCAAAGGCTCTGAAGTTGTACCAGCATGGAGCTAACACCTAAGACATAGGGAATTCCACGAGCCATGCATATCCACCCAGCCCTGGGTCACTTCTGCATGTCACCTGAGGCAGTGTGCTCACCTGCTTGCACTGGACTTGCCTGCGTCTTTCCCACAGAGGCTGTGCATGACCCTATATAACATGGTAATAAATTACCTTCTTGCTACAATCGACCCAATTATGTCATCATGGTTTGCAGAGAGACCTCTTACGTTTCCATACACTGTCTCCTACCCTTCTCTGTCTACCTTCTGAGTAGAAATCTGACCCTTCTTTGTTTAACCGTTGTTACCGAGTTTCGGAATCGTTTTATACATGTCCCCATCGACTGGATCTTATATGATACGTCCCTCTCCTGAGAATATACTCTTCCTTCCCAACAGGAGATGAAGTCAGAGAGACTCAGCTGTGGTTATGGCTCTTGGGCTAAAGTGTCATCTCCCTTCTTTTTTGTCCACTCTCCTGCCCTTTCTGCCTGTATCGCAAGTGACATTTTATGTGTAAGTTGCATATGCTGCACAGTTTTCTAAATACTTCCTGTGCATGGTGGACCTTAAACTACAAAAATCCAAGAGACAGCCCAGCAATGAATGTGGAAAACACTCCTTTAGAGGAAGGTTTGCCCTCACTAGACAACATCTCTCTAGTAAGAGGTGGAGGTGGACTGGCGAGCCAGGACACCTGATTCCAGAGACATAGCTTATACCTTATTTCTGTATTGATTCAATGTTTCTAAATCCTATAAAATCCTAAGAAAAATGTTCACATAGACTGATACGCAAAATTGTAAATTAGTTACTGTTATGGGGCATGGTTGTTGTAAGGTGTGTGTGAGCCTAGCATGTCACACTCTGTAGTTCAGTCAAGTTCAAAGTTTTCTGTCGATCTCTGCTATACCTTATTAAAATGAGGCAGTGGGGAAAGCTGAGGAGGGGGTCACTCACTTGTGGTGGGTTTCATTGACTAATGCCGGTGCCAGCGTTGGCTTCTGCTCTGCTCCTGTTTCTCAAAGTGCTAATAGCAAGATTCGGTCCCTACAACCCTATTACTGGTGGCAGTGGGATATAATCAAGTAGAACCTGCAGGATAAGTCAAAAGATTAAATTAAGTTGGGATTTGAATCCCCACTAAACAAGAATCAAACAAAGATTAGATTTCTGGACCCCAGTCTCAGAATGACTTTCAAGGGCTTCTCTCAAACAACAACAAAAATATATCATTATTCACTTCGACCATGACCATGGGCATGTTAAAGGAAATGCAGACAGAGAGAGATGAGGGAGGCCAAGGACCAGCCCGCGATGGAGCTGAGTTCTGCATCCCCAGAGTGATCTGGACTCCCTGAGCTTGTTTGTTTCCCGACCCGCTCAGGAGAAGGCAGACATTAAAATCACACCCAATAACAGAAAGTGGAGGGTCTAAAAGAGACCCACCACCCTGCCTTTGGCCTGTCTGCATTCAAGTTCAGTTGTAAGGTTTTTTTGAGGTTTGGAAAAACCAGTAAGTAAAAACTTAAAGAAAGTGTCCGTTTGGGTGAGAGTTCTTTACTGTCAAGTAAAGATGGGCTGTAGGAATGCTTTTTCTCATCCTTGGGTTTTCCTTCATCTTTTGTTTGTTCGTTTTTTTGTTTTGGAGATCTACTGTCCTTACCTATATGTATCATTGTGAAATTAAATACCATTGACTATTTTTTGAACTGTACCACCAGGTCTTAATTGGTGATTTTTCTGAATTTGATTCTCTGAACACAAATTCTTTTTTAAACACATAGTATTGCTAAATCTTTCACTCCCCTCCCCTTCTCTCCCAACTCCACTTGTTTCCCTTCTCAGCCCAGCCCACCCTGTGCTCGCTCTATTTAATTACCACTGCTGCATATGTACAGATAGAAATGTATAGGCGCAACCTACTTCTGATTCCATCTAGTGCTCCTGTGTGTATGATTTTAGAGCTGATCTCTTGGGATTGAATGATCAGTTAGGGATGGATGACGCTTGGGGGGGTCCTGGGGGGGTGACTAATCTTCCTCTCTCAGCAGTCATTACTCATTGGAAACCCTTTATCTATGGATGGAGCCTTCCGAGATGGCCCCCATTCATGTTGCCATCTTAGCCAGTGTTGTGATTGTTTGGGTCTTTTTCAGGTGACCATATTGTTGAAATTTCTTGGCTGCCACGTCCCTGTCATATCTACAAGATACATCTTGTAGCAGACGTCATGGTCTCCTGATTCTTACAATCTCTCTACGGCCTCATGTAAGGTGTTCCCTCAGCCTTAGAGATATTCAGATTGTGTTGTACGTGTGCCAGTTGGGGCTGGCCTCCTACACCCAATTCTTCTCTGCAGTTTGGCCAGTTGTGGATTTCAGCAATGGTCTCTGTCTGTGCTAAACGAAGCCTTTGGGATAAGGGATAAAAGCTTTCAGTGTAATCCCTAGCAGTGGTCTAAATCCTTATCCTCACACCCCAAAACTGATTCTCGACAGTAAGTCACGATCTAGATGGTTTCCGCGACAATCACACTTTGTAAAGAAAAAACGGTCAAGTGGACAATAAAATATGTAAATGGGTTGTTCAGGATGCCTTATTCACAAGAAAAACGGAACCATCTAGATTTTCCATAGTCGGGCAATTGAATATTGGTGGTGGTTCTTCCAATGGGAAGTGCTGGTTTAGGTTCTTCATTTCTCCTGATTCCTGGAAGAGTCACATGCTTCCTGGGCATATATATTCATGCTACATCAATGCCTCCGCTCTGGGGATTTCATTCTTATTATGGTCCTCGGCATGGGACTTAATTATCTCCCAAGGATCGGGGAAAATAGCCAATGTACATATTTCTCTATATCAGTAAGCTTCAACAACATATAGAATCTGCCAACATCAAAAGTCTGTCCATTCTAGAATGTGCCAATCAGAAGTAGCTATTACTAAAATGTGTCCCTAACATCCGGATAACAGCTCATGAAGCAGATTCACCTCTCAGACAGGGGACAGAGATGTCATAGAGGGGTGGATGGAGAGGGCCACAGATCAGACTCCCCCTTCTCATTAGTGGTTCATACCCTAACGGCCTGACCTCATGCTCCTAATGAAAGCTCATCTTATAGTAGACCTTTTGTTCTCTGCCCTTCTGTCCTGTTGACAAATAAGGAAAAATTCTCCCTTTGGTAGAAGTTGGCATCCATTTTACTTGTGGGGAGTGTTATGTCCTTTTGTCTGTTCAGTATCGTGGCTAGCTACTCATCTTGTTTCAGCCAAGATCTCCTGGTTGCTCACTACTGCATAGGCCAGAGCAACAACCTGGCCTGAAAGCTTGGGGAATGCTCCTGTCTCAGCTTCCATCTCGCCATGGGGATGCTGAGGTGACAGGCGAGCACCACCACAGTGACTTCTAACTAGATGGTGCTGTGTAGGGCTTGGAGACCCAGTCCTCATGCTTGCACAGGGTGCTTTACCCACTGAGACATCGGCCCAGCCCTCTGCTCTTCATTTCTGGTGCCATCACTTCTAGTCAATTTCAGGGTTAGCAATGGCCCGTCGAGTTTCCACACTGCCCCTTGGCCTGATAGAGCGATGACAGCCCAGCTAGACCAAAGGATTCCATCTCAAAGCAGGAGCTGGCTCATCTCTGTGGTCCTGCTTCCTATGCTGTTTGCTGTCCGGTCCTACAGTTTCCCCTTTATTCGATGCTTAGTTATACATTCTTCTTGTAAGCTCTTTCTCCCATACTCTCTTCTTGCTTCACATGGGCACAATGGGCACCACGCATCTCTGCCGTCACCACCTGAAGAAGTCACATGTGCTGAAGAACAACAAAGATCCTTACCACTTGGGGACGCTTCCCTTGTGCGTCCCAAATTAAAAATAATGGCAAAGGCTGACTTCTGGGTGCTTTTCCTATGCAGTCACTGTGCAAAGTGTCATGTGCACATTCTTTAGAGATGAGGGAGCCGACGGAGGGACTAAGGCAGGCTATAAATTGGAGATGGATGGGGTCCACAGAACTCCAAACAAACCGAGCCAGGTCCCAGGTGTCTCATCCCCTGAAGCGTTTTAGTTCACCGATGTTTCCAACTCAAAACAAAGCCCCAGTCACAGAAGCAGCCATGGGATACTTTCAATTGGCCAAGCATTCTTCTATCGAAGTGACCTTTGAACCCCTAAGCCCATCTGCCAGGAATGCACCTTCCCACTCTCCCTGTCCCCTTAGCGCCCACCCATCACCGTCACCACTCTGGCCTCTGCTGCTGGAAGAGTCTGTTCAGAGAAAGCACTCTAACAAACCCATCTGATGTGTTCCCCGATTCCAGCCACCGATTAGCCCTTAATTTTCCTCCGGGCTCTAAGTGCCAGAAATTATATTCCTGTGGTTTCTTACGCATTATGTCACCCTGTTAGAATGCAAATCCCCGCGACCCCCTTGTTCACCTCAGTATTCCCGTACATGTAACTGTTTCTGACACAGAGCAGATGCTCGCATTTGCTTAACGCATAAACAGAAGAATGCATTTTTACTAGCTTATAACTCATGCACTCACGGCCCCTGATTGTCGCCTGTGTGACAGTTGTTGGGTGGCTTTTCTGAGTAGTTTCGTTATTTCACCTGGAAGATGGGGACAGACACATCCTTCCATCGAGGTAGCTTTTAGATTCCAGGAAGCAGTGTGCAAGGACCATTTAAGATGTCTCTAATTGGAGTCAGGGTTCTGCAGGAGGGGATGGGAGAAAGGAAATTCCCCTTCTGTTTGGTCTTTATTCATCAACTATTTAAACAGCCTCCCCTTCACTCTACTCTCAGCACAAAAATACAAAATTGTACAGTCATGGATTGCAAAGGAGGATTTAAAAAAATACTAGAAATTTAATAGATTTAGAAACTGGGAAGAATATACAAAATTAGATCTTCAGCATCCTGTATTGATGTAAATTTACAATGTTAGGATTCTTTGGCTCTAAGTTGAATTCCATATCAAACAAACTAAAGCACAAAAATATATTCACTTCACTAAAACAGCCAGGACAGTCTGGCAGGGCTGATCCATCAGCTCAGAGGCGTTGGCAGCCTGTGCCTCATTCCACTTCTCAGCTCTGCATCCCTGAGTTGGCATCACTGACTCATACTGAGGTCGGTCACTTCTCTTCTCAAGCTTCCTCTCTGATGACAGATATTCTGCCTTCCAGCTAAAAGTGTCCATATACTGAGAGGCCGGGAGCACAGGTTTCTCCTCGTTCCCAGGAAGAGTTTCCAAACTATGGCTAGCTGACCTGACTCTGGCTCATGATTCTTGGACATTGAAGCAATGAGAGAGAGAGAGAGAGAGAGAGAGAGAGAGAGAGAGAGAGAGAGAGAGGTGTTTCTGATGGGCCAGGCCTGGCAGATGTGTTGGAGCCTTAAGTCAACAGTAGACTCCACTGTTTGCCCTGAGACTGGAGGAGGAACAGCTCCTGTAAAAAACTGAGGGCCGTTATAACCAAAAGGGAAATTTGGAAAGGGTGCAACAGGAGACATTCAGCTACTCCCTTGGCTTAGAGGAGTGGAGAGACTGCTCAGTTGGTCAAGTCCTTGACACACAAACTTAAGGACCTGGGTCAGTGTCCTCAGCCCCAGTGTAAGATGGGAATGATAGCCTGCAGTCCTGAACCGGAGAGGCAGAGACAGGAGTTTATCTGGAGCCTGATGGCTGGCTAGTCTAGTTGAGTTGGGAGGCACCAAGTTCATGCGCATGTGCACTTACACATGTGTGTTTATATTTGAGAGAGAGAGAGAGAGAGCAGATAGTGCCATGCAATGGTGCGCTTGTGGGACATTCCTCGCCCCAAAATAGAGTAATCAGCCCTTCCCATTTTGATTGGTGAAGCCTGGAGCATTCCAGATGAGTCAGACACCCCAATGAGAAGTTGTAGATGGAGCCACGCCCCGTTCTCAGTCACACCCCATTCTCTGCCCTTGTGCCTTCCTTGTCCAACTCAACACTGTCTTCCACCACGGGTCACTGTGTACTCCCAAGTGCTCAGCTGAGATGGACTCTGGACATTCACAGATGAAACGCTAAGGCCTGATGGCCAAAGAAAGAGAACTAGACAACTAGATATTAATACACACATGCACACACACATACATGCACATACACACACACGGAAAGAGAGAGAGAGAGAGAGAGAGAACGCACGTGCAGTGTGAACAACCATTCGAAACATCTTCTATTTCAAAGAGATTGTATACAAAGGAAGATCTGCGTCAGGGAAAATCCAACGCATTTTGTTTCATAAAAAGAATCGGTGTGGGAGTTTATTGTTTTCTCTCCTGAGGGATAAACATTTTAATTTAATAACAGTCAAAAAGTGCCTAAGTGTGCTTGAGGAAAAAAAATATGGTGTTCCTAGGAGGGCAGATTCTCTTCTCTTGCTGAATAATTGGATGCAGCATTTCAGAGCAGAACTATTCAAAAATACTAACTAAAATATCCCAAGTGTCAACATCAATAACAAAACAACCATAGTAAACATATTTCTGTCCCACCCTCATATGAGACAGGCATTTCACATATATCATTCGATCCGTTTCTCATGTCAAGCCTGTGAGGTGTGGGGTGTCTATTTTACAGGTAGGTAAACTGAGGCAAATAGGAGTTGGCCAGCTTGAAAGTAAGGGATGGAGATGGCATTCCAGTCCAAGATTGTATGGCTGACCAACCTTGATGCCTGGGTTGACATGAATCATTTTAATACCAGGTTTAACTGAGTGGCATAGGCAAGTCGTGGCTTCGTACGAAGAGAGCGATCAAAAAGGGAAGAGCCAAAATAGAAAAATAAATGTACGCGGTATTTATTAAGAGAATGTTGCCACAGCTGAGGTAACAGACAGGAGGGTGGCCAAGCCAAGAAAATAAAATTGTATGTGTGAAAGAGAGAGAGAGAAAACATACACACAACGGGAACTATCGCATAAATAGAACTTGGTCATTCTCGTGTTGCCGGGCCTCTGGGAAGGGGGCTGGCTGTTCGCACAGGCATAGAAAGCTGTGGGCTTCATCGATCGTTTCTGACTCTCTCTTCCTGGCTTTGGCTGTAGCATGAGGTGCCTGGCTATGCTAGTTATGTGTCACTGGGATAGCATACTTGGAAGAAGCCACATAAGAGAGGGGACTTTATTTTGCTCACAAAAGCTTATTCGAGGGAGTCATAGAACAGCAGAGCTCCATGTAGCTCTCGAAGGCAGCTATTCACACTAGGCTGACCCATAAGCAGACAGCTCAGATAGAAGTAGAAGAGGATTCTAACCACCAGAGGCCTGGTTCCAGCGAGTTCCCCCTCTCTGCCAGTCATGCTTTTTGTCCCAAAGGCTTCACAGCCCCCTCCAAACAGCTCCAGTAGCTTGGCACCCCATGTTCAAGCGCATGAGCCTATAGCAGACCTCTCACATTAAACCATAACACCTAGGAAGGTGGTTTCAAAGAGCCTTTCTGGATCAACCAATGTACAAAGAGAAGCCTTAGTCTGCAGTCCAGGTCACAGTTAATCCTTAGGGATTGTTTACCCCAACCCAGGCACAACAACTAATTAAATCCCTTAGAATGTCTCCCCGAGGAACACTCTCCACTGACTCTGTTTCTCTAGAAACAAACAAACAAACAAACAAACAAACAAACAAACAAACTGGGCACAAAGAAGCACAGCTTACTTAGATAATCAAGCCCCTCCACACACCCTCAGAGCCTGTGCCCCTAACCACCGGACTATACCTCTAGATCATGGCTTGCAACATTTTTTTTTCTATAAAGAGCCTGATAGTAAACACCCAGGTTTTGTAAATCTGCCGTGAGTTACACATTTTAATTTCTACTGTGCTGCTACAACTACCTAGACTATAAAGAGGTAGACGGGCAAAACAGATCGATAAAATTTTATTTATAAAAAAAACAAAACAAAAAAACAGACAGCAGGGCTGAGTTTCCACAATTGGTCTAGACTAGTTTATAAGCCTACAATGATTGATCTTATTGCTTACAGGTAATTATAGACATAAGACATAAGTGTGTGTGTGTGTGAGAGAGCGTGTGTCTGTGTGTCTCTGTGTGTGTGTTCACACCTGTAGAGGCCAGAAGTCATCATCAGGTGTCATCCTTGTTTTCTAGCTTACTTTTAACATGGCACCTCTCTCTGAGCTTAGGGCTCATCAATAGGCTTGCCTGGCTGGCCACTGAGCACTCAGAATCCTCCAGTCTTCGAAGCAGCATGCTTCCAGGTGCATACCAGTACAGCCAGATTTTTATGTGGGCTCTGGGATCCAGACTTAGGTCCCTTGTCTCATGCAGCAAGTACTTTACGAATTGAGCTTTCTCCCTGTCCTAATTCTATACCTTGTCATAGTTGAATTCCCTGCATGCTTCCTGGCTTTCTGGCATTCCATTTCCTCAGCCTCGTGACACTTCTCTGAGTTATGCTGATGACAAATGCTTGCTGAATGATACCGACATTTCTAGGTCTAGACACCATCCCTGCATACTCTTCATTTTCTGTTGTCCTCGCCACAGCCCTGGAAGCTAGGTGTCATCATCCCCTTGGCACAGATGTTATTGTTGAGGTCAGAGAGCTAAAGAAACGTTATCATATCGCAACAGTGTTGCAAGTTGAGCTGAGACAAAACATCAGACCTAACACCTGGGCTAGCCAGCTTTCTGGAGCTGTAACGTTCGCCTCAGCAAACCAACTTACAAAGAAAAACAGAGTTATTTGGATATTTTAGTCCATGGCTGACTCCTGGGTTTGGGGCCTGCGATGAGACAAAGTATTATGGCCGGGGACAGTGCCCGAGCTAAAGCATCCACTTCATGACAGAAATGAGAGAAAGAAAGAGGAAGGGTTGGGGTGCCTCCACCCTCCCGGAGGTCTCCAGACTGTCATAGCTCTCCGTGGTCCTACCTCTTGACCATGGTGGTGCACTGTAGATGAGCCTGGATCACGGGGTCCTCCTGGAAACACAGTCCGAGGGCTGGTAGAGCTTCTCCTTCCTAACTTGTCATGATTTCTGCATCTGGCTGTGGCAAAGAGGTCATTCAAACTTCAGCAAGCATCCTCAGCGATTCTTACCTGTCCTCAAGGTGAGGAAGCCAGCACAGATGTGCTACCTGGGGACACATGTGTGAGACTCTCTGAGAGCTTCCACCCTGGGTTAGAGCTTCGCCTGGACTCCATCCAACTTTTGGGGTTATCAATCTTCCCACTCTTTCCTCTTTCTTCATTACCTGAAGGCTCATTTGTCTCTGCCTCTAGTCAGTCCTTTTGGAAGGTCCTGGGCAGGGGCTCAGTTCATTTCTCTGTAGTCACAGTTCATCATAGAGCTAGGCTTTATGGATACTGGCCAAAAGAGGGAATATGTTAATTCATAAAAACCTTGACTCCCTGAAATATAAAAATTTCTACATAGCTGCCTTTATCTATGTCTAGTACCTGATTGTTTTCCTGCATTCCCTTTTTCAGTTTGTTGTTAGTCACCTTCTGTTTCTGATATAAGACAGCAGGCCTCTAATGATTATCCTCATAAAATATACTTCTCTTCTTACTCTTGGTTTGAGTATAACTCAAGAGAACTGGAGAATATGACTGTTCCATGGGAAAATACTTCTAACAGGAGTCTCTGCTAAGGAATTGATCAATTAATTAACCAATGAATGAATTATTAATTGTCTCAAGACGAAATACGCCAAAGAAGCAACTGAAGGGAGAAAGAGTGGATTCAGGGGTGTGTAGTCCATCATGCCAGGGAAGACAGAGCCCTAGGCAGGGAGAGCATGGAGCAGGAGCCACAGCTGACACATCACAGGGCATCCATACTCAGGAAGCAGAGAGTGAGGAGAAAGTGTAACCTGGCCATAAAGCATCCCATGCTACCTGCCCCAGTGACCCACTTCCTCCAGCAAGCCTCCACCTTCTGAAGGTTCCACAACCTTCCCCAACAGCTCTACCTTAGTAAAACAAAACAAAACAAAAAAAAAAAACAAAAAAAAAAACAAAAAAACAATTGCCCAAGTATGAGAGTCCACAGGGGACATTTCACATTCAAATCACAGTATCAAATAATTACACTTTGGCATCCCTTGGGATGGATCAAAGGTCTTACAACACCAGGCAAGTGCTCAGCCACTGAGCTACACCCCCCAGCCCTCTTTTCACTTTTCACTTTAAGACAGCATCTCACTGGCTTGCTGCAGCTGCTCTTGAGTTCACTGTTTAGCTCCCGCAGGGCATGTGGTGTTGATCTTCCTGACTGGGCCTCCTGGATGATTCTCTGGGGTCACAGACCTGAATCACCAGATCTGTTTTATCTGTTAGCGTAGTCATGAGCCCTTACTGGCACTTGAACCAACCTAAGGGGTAATCACCCTAGTTCTACTTTCAAACTTGCAGTTTAGTTGAGGAATTAAGACTCACATTTTATTAAATAGAAAACAATGTGTATTAATTATTCTGTGGTAAATTACGTTATAATGAAATATCAACTTCTGTCAATTTCATAGATTATGTGGCTTAACTAACACAACTGTCCATTGCATCTCTAGAGGAGAGCAGATCCAGGGTCTACAGCAGGTCAGATGTCAGGGAAGGTGTTCATCGCAGTTGACAAAGGGCCGTCTCAACACTGGATTGTCTCATGGATCACAGGTTGAGATCCAACCCTTGCATCTCTTATCAGTGCATCCACGAGAGCTCTGCCCTTGAAATGCATTCTTTTCAAGAATGTCTTCCTTCCTGGTAGCCTGGTGGGACCTAGGACCTAAATGCAAGTCTTAAGGGCAATGCAGCCCAATGTCTATGATAATTTGTTCAAGAAATAACTATTTAACTGTTACCTCCTCTCACCACTGTTCAAAGAAGTGTCAGGAACACAAGAATGAGCAGCACCAGAGCCAGTGGAACTTAGAGGTTCATCTAGAGAAAAAAAAAACCATGAGCCAAAAAGCCAGTCTGAGAACAAGACGATCATTGATGGTGATGACAGAGATGAGTTGAGACAGGGCGACATGACTGACACACGAGGTGGCATCAGATAATCAGAAGTCTCTGAGATGGAACTGGAGAGACAAAAGAACAAGGTCTGAAAACTGAGGGTAGAGCAACTCAAGCTAAGAAAACAAAGCAACAAATAAGAGAAAAAGCAAACACCCTAAGATACGTAAGGAGAGAATGTTCTGGAACAGCTCTGGTGCGTTGCAGTTTGGAGTAGTAAGAGATGGAAACCAAGAGCTTGTCATGATCCCACCGTACTTGGTATTAAGATGGTGAGGAGTTGAGAGTCAGTTTACATATAATCATGAAATCAGTGGCAGAATCATGTTGGGAGATTAGCAGGGTCTGCTGAGTGTTTTGAGATAACCATTTTGGCTGTGAAAAGTCAAGGGACTTTTGGTCAAGGAACAAGGGTAGGAGTGAAAAGGCAAACTAGGAAGACAGTGGCCACCATCCAAGTAAGGAGCTGTGCAGGGTAGCAGAGGAAGAGAGGGGTTGTTTGTTTTCTCGTGCCGAGATAAACACAGGCCAAAACCAATTTCAGTTGTAAAGGGTTTATTTCATCTTACAGGATTGAGGGGAGCCAAGGCAGAGCTAAAGCAGAAACCATTGAGCAACCCTGCTTATACCATCTTATCTATAGGTTCACAGTCAGTTGCCCTTCTTAGAAAACTTAACACGCGATGGGTGAGTTGGTTAAGTTGGAGATGAGGGAATACTGGTCCAAGAGAGAACTCAAATAAATGGTGGTAACAAAAAAAAAAAAAAAATTCAATTGGGAATACAATTTGGAAGTCGCTGACTGTTGGCGCTAGTTAGAGCCATGAACTCAAAGAAACTCCCTAAAGGAGGGACGGAGGCTGTGAGTGAGAACCCTTCCCTGGGATGGACCAGCAGACAGAGCCCAGGGCTTGTGCCACCATGAGACTGGTGACAGCCCTCAGAAGCTAGGATGAGAAAGAGGAATGTCTGGTCTGCTGTTTCTAATGAAATCAAATTCCCAGTCGTTTCCCATTAGGTCATTTTGTCACTTATTCCACTTTGTTAAATCCATATCTTTGTTTTGATGAACCCCCCCCCCCACACACACACTCTTTAGAATGTAGGCAGACAGAAATGCATGCCTGTAGTCCACCCAGTAAGCCCTACATCACCTTCATGGTAGCCACAGACAATGTCCCCATCGTCACATCCATTAGACACATCCATCAGTGAATTCGGCCTTTCCCAGGGAACAAAAGAAAGGGCTGGCCCATTTGCACATGGAGACTACTCCCTCGATGTGCTAAAAGTTCCTAATGAGGACAGCAGCCATCTGGCAACCAACCCACTAGATTGAAACAACAACAAAGTCAACATAAGCAAAATATGTAAAGTTGTTGATCGCTGACAGACAGCCTGTTGATGGGCATCTATTTAGCTTTCAAAGCAGTCTGGCAGATAGATTAAAAAAATCCATCAGACCTGTAAAGCCGTAACCCGCCAAATTTCCCCAGGGGGCCTTTCTATATGGTACTTATCATTTCCAGGGCCATGAGAGCTCTGCTTGTTCCAGGCATCATTACCCTACATAGGACAGCAATGCCAATGTGGGAGCCATCTTAGAAGCATCACCAGGGGCAGGCACAGGAGGCGCGAGCCTGTGTGTGTGCAGGCGGTTTCTAGCCTGCGACTTCGTGGGTGTGCTAATGGCCATGGCTTTATTAGAGCTTTTTGGTAATTATCTTCTTGCTGTTGTGAATCTTTTCCTGGGAGCCCACAGAGGGGGACCACAGAACATGTCTATCATTTTTGAGGCATGTGGGAACCACCCAGAACATCACCCTGGTTCCTTTAGCCATCACAGTTCCGAAGAAAACCAACACTGCGTGGGTTTTCCTGTCCGGTGAAACTGCGTCCTTATTCCTAACTGAGTCGTGGGAAGAAACTAAAAGAAAAACCTGAATTGCCTCCAGCTTAGGAGATGCTGAAGTGGGAGACCAAACAGATGTGGGTTTCTGAAAGAGAGAATGATTTGTCCAGCGCACTGCCTACCTTCCTTGAAAATAAAAAACGAAAAAGGAAAAAAGAAAAAGAAAAGCTCTCCGACAAATCAGCCATTGGTCATGACCCCAGGAGAACGGACATACAGAATAAAAACAATTTCAATCTGTGAAATTCAGTCAATGAGAGCAAACAGGCCACCCAGCAAGGGCATTTCCTTTTTAATGGTTACCTCTGAGTGTACTGAACAGTGCATGCATGCCTACGTGCATGTGTGCTGATGTGAATATGTGCCTATGTGTGTGTGTGTGTGTGCCTATGTGCATGTGTGCCTATGTGCATGCGTGCCTATGTGCATGCGTGCCTATGTGCATGTGTGCCTATGTGCATGTGTGCCTATGTGCATGCGAGCCTATGTGCATGTGTGCCTATGTGCATGTGTGCCTATGTGCATGCGTGCCTATGTGCATGCGTGCCTATGTGCATGTGTGCCTATATGCGTGCGTCCATGCGCTTTGATTTTTCTGCTCTTTTAACTGGGCGTGAATACATGAAGGCACATGTCACCCTGATTCCATCACCCTAACTACGTGTGCTAACTGTCACGAGCTGTCCTTTGGGAGTGTGTGAATCTGCTCTCCCCCTTTTCTCACACGGCAGTTCCTCCTGTGAGCGAATGCCCACTGTCCCTACAGATTTCTCTAATGGAGGAAACAGTAATTAACCGCCTCCCCCACCCCCCACGCTGGCTTGGTGGCCAGCCCCTAATTTACATCATTTTTGCAGAGGTTCCAATGTCTCCTGGATTTATTGCCGCACTAAAGTCACCCTTTAAATCATGGATCACCATATCGGTATGTGGCTAAAAAAATGTTCACAGCATTGTAATTTTATGTACTAGCAATAAACATGAAAAATGCATTTTGGGGTTGTTTAACATTAAAAATAATGTTTGGGAAAATAAATTTTAGGGGAAATTTAGGGCTGAGGAAGAGGACCCTATTCAGTCCTGGAAACTTGTATTCATAACCTGAACAGCAAGTTGGAGGGAGACCAGAGTCACAGGGGAGATAGGTTAGCACTGGTGCCTTTAGTGTCGGGCGGGATTCATATCCCTCTGACACCAAAAGCCCCTCCTGATTGCTCTCCAAACAGCAGTAGCTTTTATTTCTAAAGTTGGCAAGAGATCGCTAAGCAATTGACAACATTTCAGAAAAATCTTTTTTTTTCTTTCCAGGAATGAAAATAACGTGGTCCATGATGTTTTTCCAAGGAGCAGTTCAGCCTCTATCACCAGGACAACAGCTTGTGAACCTATCCTCACCTGGAGAGTTAATCTGGGGTCTGGTGTCATGGATGTGACACTTGGCTCTATTCCTGGACACATGACTTGTGAGTGGCACAGATGACCCACAAATACAAACCGCCCAGATAGAGTGAATGAGTCTGTTTACCCTGCTCTGAATCTCACACCAGCTGAGCGACCTGGGTCGAACTCCCCACACTGTCTGTTCCTACTCCCAGACTTTTTAGTTTGACTTTGAGAATATTTAAAGGCCACACATCAAAGCATGTGCACAGGCCAGGGCAGTGTGTCGGGCCATAGGGTAAGCCACGTGGACCCGCGTTTAATTCCTAAAATGCACATGACAAGCTGGGTGCAGTGAGTGGTGAGTGTGTGTGTGTGTGTGTGTGTGTGTGTGTGTGTGTGTGTGTGTACACGTGTATATGGTTTGTGTGTGTGTGTGTGTACATGTTCACATATGTGTACATGCACCTATGGAGGCCAGAGGCTGATGTCATATGTCTTGCTCAATTCTTACCCACTTTATTTATTTACTTTTTTGAGATAGGCTCTCTCACCAAACCTACAGACCACAAATTTGGCAAAGGTGGCTGGCCAGTGAGTCCCAGGGATCCTCCTGTCTCTGTGTCTCCAGCTCTGGAGTTACACACACACACACACACACACACACACACACACACACACCACATGTATGAAGAGCTTCACACAGCTGCTGCTTCCCTTGCTCCACTCGGTGTCTTCTGTTACCTCACAGGCTTAGGAACAGAGAAAGATGATCAGAAGAATGAGATCAAGGAGCTCCAGCAAGACCAGTGCACAGGGGTGGTCTTGCTTTCTTTGCTGTGTATCTACAGAGCCTCGGGATATCCCAAAACGCAATGAAAGGGCGTCATGGTGTAAAGATCACCAAGGGTTAGAATGACACTCTCACTGGGTGTGGAGACAAACTTATAAACACTGGACAGTACATTACAAATGGAAAGCTTGTGAACTCCTGCACCACTCTCTAACCCAACCAGGCAAATGATCTAACAAGGCAGCACCGAAGCCCAAATTAGTGTGTGCCAGCATGGTCTGTTCTTACACCAAGCTCAGAGATCCTTTGCAGTGACTCAGAGGGGGACACACAGCTCTGCATGCTAATTAGCCCCCACCAGACCCTGAGGAAGACTGTGGCAAGACCGGTAGCTTTTGATAAAAACAAATGTGTTTATTCATAATGTTTACGTGTGACTCTACAATATCACATGAGTAGCATTGTGAGATTGAAACTGTGCGGGCATATGGAGCTGAGTGACATCTTATGGTGGTTTTCATGCCTCCGGTACCCTTGGCGGTTAGTGTGCCTTGGTCTAGTGCTTCTCCTGTTTTTTTTTTTTAACATCTGTATTATAAAAATGTAGAGTTTGATTGTGGAGGTCTTATAAAAAATGTAGAGTTGACTAGATCTGGGGTCATGTCTGGGTTTATGCTCTTCTAACAAGCTCCCGGGTGACAGGGACATGACTGTCCTGGGACTTTCACTGCAGGCAGTAGGGACCAATGCTGTTGCTCCTCTATTTCTGATCTCTTTCCCAAGGCTAATTGCACTTGAGCTGCTCAGGACCAAATAGGTGAAGACTGTGGGCAAAGGGCAGAGGTCACCCACCAGCTTCCCTCAGTCCCTCCATCCAGAAGACTTTGAGAATTCCTTTAGGGTTCCTGGATATGCATAAGTGAAAGGCACCCTCCGTGCCTCCCTCCCCCCACCCCTTTATGCCTGTTTCCTCCCGGGGTCTCCTTTGGTTTATTTCTTAAGTTAACAAGACAGGACTCTCTGAAGTCATAAACACTGACATTCCCGGATGCAACAGTGGGCAAGATTATTCTCCCTGATTAAGCCTTTGACAGGCTGCATCTTCTCAGCTAACACCATGCCAGGTTTTATTAGTAAATTGGCCCTGGAAGTTTCTCTTACCTACAGATGTCCTAGCTCAGCAATCCTTCCCCGAGATCAGAATGAGCACATTCAAGAACGCTCTGCATGGGAGCACCAAGAACAATAATTAGACAAATTTGCAAACCAGGCAGGGACAGGAGTGACGATCTCATATGGAGACTGTTAAGTGGAAACAGGAAACTTAAATAATTGACTGTTAAAACCAGCTAAGAAGGCTACGTTGCTTCCGATAACCAGACACTGTTATTAGGTTACAGCGACAAGACCATTAAGATGAAATGGAGGCTCTAGCTCGCTGCTTTAATAGACCTGAGCCATGTTATAATCAATGATTTCATCAGTCTATCCTTCCAATGCAAATGACACAAGGACTCCAGAACATGCGGCTCCGTAGGAATGGGGCAGTGTGGACCCGAACCTCGGATGGAGGTGGCCCCAGGACAGATGACAAGCCTCTGGAATCAACCGTAGACATCTTCTGTGTTCCTTTTTTTTTTTTTTTTTTTTTTATGGAAACATGATTTTGCATCTGTTTCTGATGTCACTCAGCAATCCACCTTACCAGGCAACAAGATACTTCCAGAATATTGGAAAGCACAAGCTGGGGCGAGGACCCCGTCTGAACAAGCATGAGGACCTGACTTCGATTCCCAGAACCTACTTTTAAAAGCAGGGCCTGGTGGTACCTCCCTGTAATCCCAGTGGGGAGGATGTTTGGGAAGGCGGGCCCTTGGGACTGGGCTGACTAGCACAGACTAGCAAAACTAGTAAGGTCCTTGGGAAAGTGAGAAATGAAATCCCATCTCAAAATCAAAGTGCAGAGTGAGGCACGCTAGGGTGTTCTCTGCCTTCCATGTGTACCTGTGAAAACACACAACACTACTATATCACACAGAGATGGTGGGAGTTGTGTGGCGATGTAGTGGTTGTGTTGTTAGTATTTAGACATGTATGCATTCCTCAAACATTTTTAACACGTAAGAATTTCTCTCTTCACTCCAGTCTGAACGGCCCGATTCTACTAAGTGGGTCCTTGGGATTTTCTCGAAAATGTGACATGGGCACTGACAGGCAGAAGAAGCTGGTTTTGGGTGCTGGTGTCTAATAGGAGTCATTCATACATAACTATTATACTCCTCAAAGATGAGATTCAAACCCAGTTTATGTAAGGAGATTAGCATAAGAGCATTGAACAAATCAGTCACTTGCTGGTTTCCTCTGAGCGCTGGGTGAGGCTTCTCCACGTTGTTTTACATACCAGCGTCCTTCCATCCTCTCTCCAACAAGATTGCTTTGAGAAGCCCATCCCAACCAAGAGGGAAGTCACGTGGTTACAGAATGTTTCCCTGTGTCCATTATGAGACATCAATCGAGTTATGTTAGCACATGTAAGCAAAATGGAGTGCTGGAGCGGATACGGACTCAAAGGTTTGGTTGGAAAGACAAAAGACAGAAAGGGAAGCTGGTAATTAAGTGGTGCTTGCTGAGTGATGACTACAGGGGAAATGGCTCTAAGGACATAGCTGGGCGCAGTATGGACCTCACAGTTCTCAGTCCTTGCTACTCTGGTACCACTGCCTGGGACCCTTCTCTCCTTATGAGCAGAGACTTGGAAAACCTATCTGTGAGTGGAGGAAACAGCGGCAGAAGGAGCTGCCAAACACTCAAGGAGCACAAGGTCGGAGAAAGCTGGAGGGAAATTGCACACAGTTGTGAAAAAGAGGGGTTTTCAGATCCTTATTGTGCCTCTTCTGTATCCCATTGGCTCGGGAGATGAAATCCATAAGCAGTTTTCACATCAGCTTTGCTTGGTCTGAACCAGATGGACAGTGCTCTGTTAACACGACATAGGAGAGTCCACCTAGGTAACTCGAGGGAAGCTGGAGCGACCACACAATGTCATTCCACTAACCGTGACGGTAGTACTGGGTGAGGGGTCTACAGTGGGCACCCAGGGCCATTGATGGCTCCAATATGGAGATTTTCAAGTTTGCTTTTGTCAACTTTATGGTGTTGCTAAGTGTGGCTGGCCACTACCGCCAACCCCAGCGATGACAGCAGCAACAGCCATAGCAATCAACGTTCACAACGATGTAAATCTGGGGGCTGCTGCTTCTACGTGTCCACACCTTACCCCCTTCACCGTCCAACAGATCTCAGAAGAGCTGACTTAAAGAAACATGCTTGTGTTGTTAGTGTTTAGTTGATCCAGAGGTTCCCAAGTAGAAGCGGATGGAACTGCACCACAGAGGTTGGTGATGTACCACCACCTCCTCATCCTGGTTCACCATCATATATTCTCCTTCCTCACCCTCTTTCCATCTCCATTTTCCTTGTCTTCCTCCTCTTCTTCCTGTTTTTCCTCCTCTTCCTGTTTTTCTTCTTGCTTTCCTCCTCATCTTCCTGTTTTCCTCCTCCTCTTCCTGTTTTCCTCCTCCTCTTCCTGTTTTCCTTCCCTTCTTCCTGTTTTCCTCCTCCTCTTCCTGTTTTCCTCCTCCTCTCCTTTTTTCTCCTTCTCTCTCCCCTTCTTTGCTCTTTCCTCCTGTTTCCTTTCCATCGACTCTTTCTTCTTCACTTCTCCTCTTCCTCCTTCTTCCCCTTCCTCATTTTCCTCCATCTTTTCTTCCCTCTTCTTCCTCCTTTCTCTACCCAGACAAGCTGGACTGGTGGGCTTTTGCACTCTGATACCTGAAGCTCACCAGTGTTGATTGGTCTGATAATGTCTGAACTGAGTTTGAATTACTGAACTCAAAGCCGTTATACATCCAGCTCTCTGGGCGTCATTATGCTAGTGATCTTCTTTCATGCTGAACTCAGAGAGGCAGGTTGGAAGGCAACAGTAAGCCTTATATTAAAAACACGTGAAACAGAATCCCATGTCACGCAGTCAGGATTTACAACCTGTGTAAATAACAGCTGGTCGCGGGGCTGGAGTTGGGGTCTTCAGGACATGTCAGAGAGGAAGAGGAGGAGGTCGAGGATGGGTGTCCTGCAGTGGGCTTGCTGGTACTTGCTGATTCTAAGACAAGCTGGTATTTTGTTTTCATTTTTCTCCCTATTATCAAACACATTTTTAACTTTATAGACAGAATCACTATGGGTTTGAGGACAGCCTAGGCTGCACTGTATCCCTGTTTCAAACTAATCTAAAAAGCTAAAATAAAGCAAGCAAATAAAACGACATCAGCACGAGACCCTGATGCATCTTCCTGTGGCCTCTATGGAATACTTCTCAGAAGACAACGTGACATAATGTAGTGTCTCTCTCTTCCTCCCCAGTTTCACACGGTGCTGTGGGGATCTTGGGTGTGGTGGGGGCAGGTCAATCGGGATAATAATAAGTTTGTTTGTTTGTTTGTTTGTTTGTTTATCACAGAGTCTGCCTCTTGAAACTTCATGATCCCTCCCGATTTTCCCCAATAATGATGGAAAGGCGGAGCGGAATGATAGTTAACACTCACAGAATGCTCAGTCAGCGCTTCGCTGGGGAAAAAACATCTGAGTTAATTCTCAAAGCAAGCCTCTTAGCAAGCTGCTATCAAAATCACCATTTAATACCTGGGAGAAAGGAAGATGCAGCCAAGCCAGGCCCCTGATTTTGAGCTAACTCTGTAGTTTATGGGCGGCATCACCCCATGGTCCAAGCTCTTCATGCTTCCCTATCCAGCTGCCTTCCCTGCAGGAGACCTAGCTGTGAATGAGGGGTGGTTAGACAATGCTGATTATGGCCCTGAGTTGCTTCTGTTTAAAGCTTTACAGATTCACACGCACTGTCAGAGTCTATCGCCCCCAAAGACACAAAGCAGACAAAAATTGGACTCAGTAGAAACCCAGAATACTTAAGGATGGAAAGCCAGGTGTCTGTCCTGGCCTTGTACGCAAGAGCCGGCAGAGCAGCGACTTCCACCCAGGTGAGGAATTCTCTGCTCCCCCTTTCCTGGCATTGCTTCTTGGGGGTTATCTCTCCCCACATGCTCCATTGACTTCCTGTGACGAAGGTCTGGGCAATGGGTGAGCAGAAGTGATTCCAAGTCTCTATTTGGCATCTATCTGCCTGATCAAAACCAACAGGGCACCACACACAGGCTCCAGGCTGTGGAGAGCCTCTTGGCTTCGGAGAGCCTCCCCGGGGTTTCTGAAACTTCCATCCCTGTCTCTCTCCCCCTGTCGCTTAGCACAGGCTCCTATCAGACACCTGCTACAAACAGAGGTGAGAAGCTGCGTAGCAACCCAGAGAGAAAGGGAAAATGCTGACGAGATCAGATCTTACGCCAACTTCTAACATCCGAAACGCGCTTCTCATCATTTCTTGCCACCCATTTTAAACCGCCTCACACAGCAACTTTCCTCAGCCGGAACTCTCTAGAACACTGGGGTGTGGAAAGCGACACAAGGTCTCTGAGGACACGGAATCACAGATCTAAGTGCTCCCAAACCTCCATAGCCAGTGTTCAGTAGTGCTCCCTAAATGCCCGAGACAAGGGTACAGAAGGCCAGCCTTGTACCATAAACTGACAGCCTCTTATTCCACCAGTGACTTTGGGATTCAAGTTGCTCACAGATTCCAAACATACAAAATGTCGGTCTGCCTCTAATGCTTCTTCTCCCTTATGACGGCCAGTCTCCATCTTGGCTTGAACTTGCAGTGTAGCTGAGCAACCTTCAACTTCCGACCCTCCTGTCTCCATTTCTTGAGTGCTGGAATGACAAGCCCGTGTCCTCATGTTTTGTTTCTAAGGTGCAGGAGATGAAGCCAAGACTTTGTACAAGCTTGGCAACTGAGCTCCAGCTGCAGCCCTCAGGACTAGTCATGGCTGTGGATTCTTTTATGTCAAAGAGCTTTCTTTCACTCTGGTGTCATTGACATTCTGGTATATGTAATTATGGCTTGGTGGTGGTTTGAATAGGAGTGGCCCCGATGGGCTCATATATTTGGTCATCAGGGTCATCAGGGAGGGTGCTACTTAGTAGGGATTAGGAGGTGTGGCTATGAGGGAGTGGGTGTGGTCTTGTTGGAGAAGGTCACTGGAGGTGGGCTCTAGGGTTTCAAATGCTTAAGCCAGACCCAGTGTCTCACTCGGCTGCCTGCAGATCTGAATGCGGAACTCTCAGCTCTTTTGTCAGCACCATGTCTGCCTGCGTGCCGCCATGCTTCCAGCCATGAAGACAATGGACTAAACCTCCTAAATTGTAAGCAAGCCCCAATTAAATGCCTTCCTTTATAAGAGTTGCCACGGTCAAGTTATCTCTTCATCGCAATACAACATTGACTACAACAGTTGGAAAGGAATTTCCAGAGCACAAAGGATGTTTAACAGAAATGAGACCCCTGGCTTCTCCCCATCAGATGACTGGGCCCCTTGTATCCCCACCACACACACAGTTACACGCCCAAGCTTCTAGCACAACTTCCTGTATTGACTACAGTGGAATGGGCCATTCGTCCCTTCCCCGCTTCCCATCCTCCCCCCTTGCAGCTTGCCTCTCTCAGCCCAGCACACCCTGCTTCTGTTATGTGTCACACCGTTTCTTCTACATGGCCTCTGCACTTTCTGCTTCCTTCCTGAGGGGGGGAAAATCTTAACCTATCTACCCATCTTGTATGCTCCTTCTCAACAATGGCAAGCTCACAGTCACGTGAAATTGTGTGTCTCATCCCATGAAAGTACGCTTCGAAATGGTGTTGGATGACTGGGGGTGTAGACCCAGTTACTGTTGGGTACAAGTGACAGAAACATACAGATGGCCCCCATTTATCTCAAAGGAGCACAAGATGCATTCATACACAGACACACAGACATAAACACACACACACACACACACACACACACACACGCACATACAATACCTACACATGCACATGCATACACAACACCTACACACCTACACACACACACCTACACACACACACACATCTACACACACACACACACACACACACACACACACACTAAATCTATTGCTAGTAATGAACAGAAAACTGAGCCAGGAGAACAACCATACAAAGACTGAGTGTCTGCTTTGTTGTTCAATCATCCTGCTGTATTTTCTAGACTTTCTCTTATGAAGATAGTGTATTATTATATTATTATTATTATATTATTATTACTATTATCAGAGAAAAATCAAAAAATACCTCTTTCAAGGAGAACAATGTCAGAATCTAAACATTTCTCAGATTCAAAGGCCAACTAAGTGGCACAGAGCTAAGTCGGGTGTGCCCTGGCTGGACAATGGAAATAATATACTTAAATACCGAGAGAGAACTGAATTAAGTGACCTGGAATGTGTACACTTATGGGGACCTTGGCAATAGTAGAATATGACACCCCGCTCTTTAATAAGTTAGGAGCTCCAGAGAAATCAACTAACCCAAAGCCACACAGCTAAACAGTGGCAGAGGTGGGATTGTTCAATTATTTTTTCATCAAACATTTATTAAGCTACTGTGAGCTGCTGGGTGCTGGGGGTGTAGTGGTTGGAAGACAAATACAATCCCTGCTCCTGTGCAAAAAGAGAGGAGACACAGATCTACACACAGACACCGGAGACGCAGTCCTCCCAGTATGGAAGTCAGTGTCAGGATTGTGTGCACCCCAGGATTGTGGGATGTCCCCTCCATGTGCCACTCTGTGGAATTCACAAAGCACATAAACCAGGCCATTAATAGTCCTCATATTGATCTGTGTGTCAACTGGCATTGCTTTGGATACACAGTTGTCCCTCAGTATCTGAGTGAGAGTTAATTCCGGGACCCCTCAATGATGCCAAAAATTCCAGGAGGTCCCAAGTCAGCTTTGTGTGATTGCTGGTGCTTGAAACTCTAGCACTTGGGAGGCTGAGGCAGGAAGAGCATCATGATTTGAGGCCCATCTGAGCTACATAGGGATACTCTGTCTCAAAAAATCCAAACACAAAAGAAGTACACAGAAGTCCTTTCTGTGAAAGACTATGGCGTTACACTGAAGCCAGCCTAGGAAGACTTCGTAATGTCCTGATTATGAGTGTGGGTGTGTGTGCATAGGTGTGTGGGTGTGTGTACATAGCTGTGTGTTTGTGGGTGTGTATGCATAGGTGTCTATTTGTGTGTGCACAGGTGTATGTTTGTGTGTGTGTGCATAGGTGTTTGGGTGTGTGTACATAGGTGTGTGTTTGTGTGTGCACAGATGTATATTTGCGTGTATGTGCATAGGTGTGTGTTTGTGGGTGTGTGTACATAGGTGTGTGCTTGTGTGTGCGCATAGGTGTTGTGAGTGTGTGTACATAGGTGTGTGTTTGTGTGTGCATAGGTATGTGTTTGTGGGAGTGTGTGCATAGGTATGTGTGTGCATAGGTGTGTACTTGTGTGTGAACAGGTGTGTGTTTGTGGGTGTGTGCATAGGTGTGTGTTTGTGTGTGTGCATAGGTGTGCATTTGTGTGTGCATAGGTGTGTGTTTGTGGGTGTGTGTGTGCATAGGTGTGTGTTTCAGGGTGTGTGCGCATAGATGTGTGTTTCAGGGTGTGTGTGCATGAGCACAGTGTTCACAGATGCCAGAAGAGGCCACCAGATCGCCTGAGAGATGAGGTTACAGGTGGTTGTGAACAGCCTAACGGGAACTGAAGCGGGGAGCCCTAAAGGAGCAGCATTTTCCATTTAGGCTCTGAACCGCCTCTCAAGCCCCCACCTTCCTCTGCACTGTAAATCGTCTTTAGGTTTCTATCAAACACTATGCAAATTAGCTATTAACAGTGATTATGTCATAACGTTTATGGAATAATGCAAAGAAAGTCTATATAGGTTCAGTGAAAATATAAATTTCCCCTAAGTATGTTCAATCTTCTTTTAGTTAAAGCAAGGAATGAAGAATCCATAGAGAGGTTGGTTGTATTTGGTTAAATAGATATGGAACTGAACATTAACTACCCCGGTTCCTTTCACATTTGGCTATTTTTATTTTAGTTTTTATTGTACCGGGTTTTATTATGATCAAGAAGCAGAGAGCTCAAGCTTCACTTGGGGGATACACCCATATAGCTCACCACTAAACCCCCAAGCCTGCCAACTAGGCATCTTTTCTAAAAGGCTCTACAACCTCTTGGAACAGGGACCAGCTGGAGGCCGAGTCTTCAACCCCGCGAGCCTGCGAGGGCACATATAGTTGGCTACTGGAGATGCTGAATTACTTGCATGGCTTGGCCCTGCCTCCACAGGGAGGCTGCTTATGCCTGGTGATTCCCGTCCTAAGGGGCTGCCAGGAGTAAGAGGAGGGGCAGGTGTGAAACAAGACGAATCCAAGCATCTACAGGAGGTCCGTGTCCTAGGATCACACTGTCGTCCTGTAAAACGCTCTGACCAAATAAACCTTAGGGAGAAAAGCGGTTATTTTGCTTACACTTCCAGACCACAGTTATCCATGTTCAGGGCAAGAACTCAAGGCAGGAACCTGAAGCTAGCTAAGTTTTCTTATACTACCCGGGACTACCTTCCTAAGCAATGGTACCGCCCACAGTGGGCTGGGCCCTCCTCCATCAATTGACAGGGGCATGCCAGTCTAATCTGGGAAATCTCTCAATGGAGATTGCCTTCTCAGGTGACTCCAGACTGTGCCCACTTGGCAGTGAAAGCTAACAAAACAGTTACTATATGCAATGTCAGACTCCTTCTTATTAAACATAGCATGTTGAAATCCTTTTTAAGATCTATTGAGGGACTTTCGAAGCTCCTCAGTTCTAGGCCTGGTTGTGAAGTGTGAAATTCAGTGACACCAGCTTCGCCAACATTGTCTTTTCTCTTCTATCATCTTATTATGCCGTAAGCTCATTTCAGAGAAGGATAAATCCTGCCGAGATGAGACAAAAATAATGATACCGAATTAGCTAGATCGATGGCGAGAGTAATCCAGGTGAAATTCTTAAATGCTGGATTGGGAAGGGCAATTCAGTATGGGTTACGATGTCTCCGATTATACAATTTATTCTCCACCATGAAAACAGATATGCTTCGTGAAATACTTCTGCAAGAACCTTTTAGCTAGAAACAAGAGGAATTTTAAGACAGATTAAGGTCTAGTGTCTCAGAAGATTATATTTCGAGCAGACTGTCCTCAGAGGGGTCCGCTTAACTGTTGACAAGCTGGAGGAGGGGGACTCGCAAGGATATTTGACATGAAAAATGTGTATTTTCTCTCTGAGTGTTTACTAGCGTTCACAAGTAGCAGGAAATGAGCCGTGAAATGTATTGTCAAACATTCAGTGCTCAAAATATAATACATTACCTGAAGTGGAGCTCTTTGCTTTGGGAGAGAACCTCATTCTCCATTTGTCCACCGGAAGGATGGATGAACTGGCCGTTTATCCCGCCCTTCCCAAGTCATAATGGGCAGGGGCAGCGGAAATTGGCAAATGAATTTCCAAAAGCCATTTACATCTCCCTTCCCCCTGAACTCCCTGGAACACAGAGGCTTGGAAAACTCAGCTTGCTTCTCCTGCAATTAGAGCTGATCACATGACCCGAATTCGCCCAATGAGATCTGGGTGTTAGACCCCCAATGCGATTCCAAACAGAAACTGCGGGGTCTTTCCTCCTTCTCCATCAGGGGCCTGAACTCTCTGGAAAGGACTGAAATTCAGCCTTAGAAGAGCGCATTTGCATGAAGGCTGTTATCCGAGTTTCCTTTCTCGTCGTTGTAATAAAATCCCCGTGGAAAACAGGTTAGGAAAGGAAGGCTTTGGTTTGGCTCGGGGTTGGAGGGGACAGACCCGTGGGATCACAGTGGCATGGCAGCAGGAGCTTGCTCACATCCACATCAGGGAGGATCAGGAAGCAGAGAGCAAGTTGGAAAACAAGGCCAGGACATAACCCCAAGTCTCGCCCCCAGAGTGACCCACTTCCTTCCACCTTTAAAGATTCTATAACCTCCCAAGACAGCTCTCTCAGCTGGGTGGCAAATAGTGAAGTATGTGACCAGATAGAAACAATTCACATTCAAATTACAGTCCGTTGTAAACACCACTAGTTCTCAGATGCTACCCACCCTCCTTTTTGCCGTGTCCAGTCACCTGAAGCTGCCTTCTTCTTGTGGTTAAAAGGTCTGGACCAGTAGTGACCTCCAAGTCTGCTCATCCCTTACTGTGGATACCATTCTTTGCAGAAGTGCAGGGGCCACCTGGTAGTCATGAGGTCTTGTGATTTCAATGTGAATGGTCCTCCTAGGACATTTGCTCCCCAATTGGCAGCAACGTTTGAGGAAGTTGTAGAAACATCAGGAGATAGCCTTTTTGGAGGTGGTGGGACACCGGAAGCAGGACTTCCAGTTTTATACCTTAGCCCTATGTGCAGATCCCTCTGTGATTCCTGTATGTAGGATGTGACAAGACCAGCTACCCTCCTGTTGTCTTCCCTGCCCACTGCTGTGCCTCCCCAGCTGTGATAGACTGTATCCCTCTGGAAACCTAAGCCAAAGGCAACCTTTCTCCCTTGTGGGGCTTTGTCAGGATATTTTATCACAGCAAAGAGAACGTAACTAAGATGGTTCTCAAGCGAAACACAGGAAGGGGGATAGAATTTTGGAAGAATTAGCATGACTTAAAACTTCAAATCTCAAAAATGAAACATTGGGCTTCATACATAAGCCAGACTAATTCTTGCCCAGGCCCGGGTGGACACGTCTGATGTGCAGGGGATTTTCTGGCCGTTGTTTTACCTTTGTGATTTTTTCCTTTGATCTCCCTATGCTTTCTTTGTAGGCTTTGCTTTTAAGATTTAGCTCTCTCTGGACACCGCCAAATGTGCTCTGTGATCCAGATAATATTTACTAGGAGAACAAAAGGAAGAAACAAAAGACTAAAACTAAAACACACAAGAATTTTTCTGTTTTAAATTTGGTTTTTGTAATCCATTTTGTTTATAGGCCCTAACATACTTTATCTCTGTTCGTTTCTTTCTCACTTTTCATTCATTTAAACATGTATCCATGCATCAATTCATCTACCACCTATTCATAGATTTATTCACCCATCTAGTCACCCATCCACTTATCTATTCATCCATCCATCCATTTATTTATCCATCTATATATTCAAACATCATCCATCCATCCATCCACCCATCTATCCATCCATCTATCTACCCATCCATCTATCCATCAATCCATCCATCAATCTATCTATCATCCATCCATCCACCCATCCATCCATCCATCCATCCATCCATCAATCCATCAATTCACTCATCAATCCATCCATCCATCCATCCATCCATCCATCCATCCATCCATCCATCCATCTATCCAAATATCCATCCACTCACTTAATATTTATTGGGTACCTGCTACCTATTTGGCACCAAGTTAAGTTCTTGGGATTTCTGTTACATGGACAGAAGAGATTCATTCCTTGACTGAAATTACATCTTAAAGCAGATACTGGAAGACAGAAAAAGATCAACATCACTCATACTAGTTATGACCATTATTTTTTAAGAAAGAAAGCCTTGGGGAATAAACAAGGCCAGCACTCCCCTTACAGATATGATGGTCAAGCCTGTGACATTTCTGTGAGATTAGAATAAATAAGGACACCAACCCAAATACTGAGGCTAAAGGGAAGAACAGCTGAGACAGAGGCCATGCAAACAAGTCACTCGAATGATGGACTTGCTTAGCCATAAAGAGAAGGCCAGTGTGACCGGAGTGGAACAAAGGAGTGACAGGGAGAGGGAGGTGACATTAAAGAGGATTCATCAAGGTCTTTTTCTTTTCTTTATTCTCCATCCATGGGATAATATCCACTACTATTCTTATTGGACAAAATACATTTCTAGCAAGGAACATGCCAGCAGATAAGCATAGAAGTCATAATTGAATCCTGTTAGCATCTCATCTATTGCTGGGCTACTATGGTAACCATAATACTTTGCAGACTCAAACTACTGCTGCACATTCAGTCTGTAAAACCACTCTAGGTTTGACTGATCCACCTGATCTTGTCACCCACCCCTGCATCCTGGTGCCCAGTCCTGTGTCTGGCAATGAGTTACTGGATGCCATTACTTCATAGGTGGTTCAACAGAGAATCAATTCACAGAGGAAAAAGTAGGACACGTGTCCATGACGACAAACAGCATGACCTGTGTGAGCATTTCCAAGCTCTGAGAAACCCAGGTTTCATCAGAAAAGCATAACGCACATGGGAAGACCTAACTTTGTCTGCAACACCCATGAGCCTTAGGTCACTTCCTGTTGGTGTGACAAACTTAATCCCTCTAAAAGCAGCTTAAGGAGGAAAAGGCTTAGCTCATCTTAGAGGTTACAGTCTATCGCTGGAGGAAACTGAGGCAGGAACTGAGGGCAGAAGGGTGAAGCAGAGCCCATGGAGGAATGTGGCTCTTTGCCTTTCTCTTAGCCGTACTTTCAGGTGCATCTCTTATACAACTCAGGGCTGCCTGCTCAGGGGTGGCACTGCTGAGTCAGTCAACCCAAATCTCACAGACTTGCATAGAGGCCAAAATTGAAATCCAATTGAGGTTCCCCCTTCACAGGTGATACACCTTGGTCTGTTTAAAATGGTCAAAACCCTACCTGTCACAGGTGCCAGTTGAAACTCGTACTAAGTTTAGCAAATTTCGTGGTTAGATGGAATTAGATTGTTTAGCTGGGAATGGAATGGGATCGCTGAGAGAAGATTGGTGTGTGTATATGTCTCACTGGCTGGGGTTTTGCTTCTCACAGCTTTTTGGTGAATGGTTGGGGGTTTCTAAGGACAGAACCCAGTTCTTCATGCTTAAGAGACAAGCCTTTTACCTGTCACCTTCCTGAGACTTCTGGGTCTTAATAATTATTTATAAGTTCTATATTGAGACATAAAAGGCCTCCCACTGACTGACTGACTCCTCAGAGTTGGACACACGACTTATCTCTCTCTGTTCCTCATCTTGTATCTGTACCATACACCCTGACACCATAGAATGTTCTTGAATGCACTACATGTGTTTCAGATACGCCATGTGACGATATATATATTCTTTTTGTGTGTGCTAGTTGTAATCAGTTTTATGCATTTCTGGTCTGACAAGAGATTTGTCTTCTGAATATGGAAATCAGAAAGGGTCACCTTGATTTTGCTGGCAATTTCTGGTCACTGTGCATAGCCCATGTCATAAATACTTCATGTATATAAATGGTTTGTTAATGATAGTGTGGGTATTGACAGTCTCAGTACCCTTCATGCACAATGACATCCGCATTCCTTGAGTCTCTTACCTGTCCACTGGATCCTAGACCCATCAATTGACCTCCCATATCACTGTTATGGATGGGGGAGGGCTGCAGGAAGGCAGAGCAAAGCTATACTGTGTCGACCTATCCACCCCTCCTTTTTCTTAGTGAGGCTTGCCCATGCTCCTGTTATTCTCCTGGATAATCTGCAGTTAAGTGGTGATCAGCAAAGATGGAGTGGGGTCAGTCCCTTTAACTCAGGAGATTTTTCAGGAACACATGAACTCATGTGTGTTCACATGCAGCGTTTCTGAGAACCTTGCAGTGGAGGTGGATAACAGTTCTAGTTGCCCTTTCACAAGTGTGGGGAATTGCAGGCTGGTCTCCAGTTGAGTTGAGGTCTGAACTCCAGTGGTGATAATTCACCTTTATGACACGGTAGGCATTCCCTCATGCTCCTGGAACTCTGGCCCCTGCCTAAGTTATTGCCCCCTCCCCCCCAGCTCCCACAAGAGGAGCATGGTCAGTAGTCTTATAGGCAATGGCCCAAGCTTCTGACCTTCAGGATAAACTCTTCCCCAGTTACCTAGCAACAGTAAAGACCATAAAAGGGCGGTTCAGCCCCACCTCGCTCTCTTATTTCTTACTCTCTTACTTGTCTCCCTCTTACCCCTCACTCTCTCCCCCATCTCCTCTCCCTTTGTCTTCTCTCCTCTCTCCTGTCTTCTCCTCTCCTCTCCTCTCCTCTCTTACTCTCTCTCTCTCTAGTTTTTCCTCTCTCCCCCCTCTCTCTTTCTACCTTCTCTCTTTCCCCCTGCCTTTCTATAATAAAGCTCTTAAACCATAGAGAGTCTCTGCTCCATCAAGATTCACTGCGCACTCTGGTCAGTGTTGGGAACCTCTTCCCTCATCCCTCTCTCCTATAACCCTGGTGGCTTTAGCAAGGTAGCTCCAGGGTCCCCAGGTAGGGTTGCTCCTGGCCACCCCCTGAAGAGTGGGATAGCGGAATGCCCACAGAGTGATGAGTGGAAGGTAGTTAGCAGCCCTCCCACGCCAGGGAAAAACTCTGGCGGGGTGTGGGTTTCCCCCTCCCCCACTTCTCCAGGGACCCCACTTTTTTAGTTCCCACACAGAAGAATAACAAAGATTCAGAGAAGTCGGGTCATTTTCTGAAAATCACACAGCTTACAGGTTTCAGAGCAAGGGAGAGAACCCAGATTTTTATGAAAGGTCCTTATGCAAGGTCCCACCCAGCAATTTCTCACTGCACCCTTCCAAGTGCCTTTTGTCTGAGTGGAATATCCACCGTATTCCCAAATTTACAGCAAATTTTGTATCCTGATAACATATTGTAGGACCTCAGGCAGTATAATTTCATAATAGATTTTGGCCTCTAGGGGTTGTCCCATTGTTGTCCTACCTGCTTCTCAAAGTTCAGGAGAGAGGGGGAGATGCAGGCCACCTGCCATCCTGTCTCAAAGAGATGCCTGACTCAAAAGGAAGTTGCGGGTGGAAAACAAACCATCAGCCTGCCTGTGTTCCAAGCCTAGGGCTTCCCCAGCCTGCAGACTGACCCCACAAGGCACTGATAGGGCACAGGGAAGGATGCAGGAAGCATGTTGTACTTGTGGTCCCAGCACAAGCCTTTCCTGCAAGGCAGGGGGCGTGGTGTGTTTCTGCCTGCCTTGCTCCCATACTGTTCACTGCCTCTCTTCTCACCTAGAGACCAGCACCCAAGTTAGACAATAGACTGAGCCTGAAGTTGACGAAACCACAGAATGAGGAACGAGAACCAGAAGCCAGTGGCAGCTGAACTCTTTGAGGGCAGAAGTGGCGACCAGTGCAATATTAAACACGTTTTTTAAAAATCCCATGTCAACTGGATGTCAGGAATAAATTTTAAATCTATCACCCTGCCCAGGGCCGCCAATAGCAAAGAGTCCCTCGGGGCCAAGCAGTTTAGCCTACAGTGTTCCCAGAGCTAAGAAAATCAAGTGTCGAAATCCATGTCTTCACCTTCCCTAGAAATGGAAGGGTATGTAAGCTGGTTTCTATTTTTGGTCCGTGCACCCGAGTCAGCTGGATGTGAGCTCCGGGGATCGTAATGTAACATCTCTTCCAACAAAATACGCTTCCATTGTTACCGAGTGTCGGGGAGTGCAGGGATATTAATAATGTTGAGAACCCCATGTTTGAGAATTACATCTTCCAAAAGAGATTTTGGAGAGTCAGGCTCTAGTATTTGGGGATAGAATTTGTCAAGATGACTTGGCAACAGTGAGACGTATCTGGCTGCTTTGGAGTGTAAGTTGGAGGTACACAGGGATGGGGGATGGGCCTTGGCTTCCTCCCTAGGTAAGGATCAGGTAGTGATGGCTTCCTGACTGCTGTCTCTAAGGATGGTGGAAATGATCTCTGGGGCCCTTCTGATCTTTAGTACAGGGAAACACTTGGACTTGGGGCAGCTTATTACAGCTGCATATAACAGCCTTATCCCCGGCAGCGTGTAGTTATGTGGAGTAGGGGCCCCTACTTCCATTTCTTAACCATCTTTCCTCCTGAATCACAGACTTTAACCTCCAAATGCCTTCACCCATATATCCTGCACCACCGAGCGCCCTGGCCACATATCTGTGTTTCCTTCTTACCATTCTGTGTGGTTTATCTCCCACCCCTTCAAAGCTTCCTTCATTAGTTGAGTCTCCATCCTGTGTGTACTGTCCCCAGTGTGGCAACGTGTGCTAGGAAGATGGGACCCATGAGACATTGCAGCCACCTTCATGGCAGCCTCGAGGTCCCCACTTTGATCCTTCCCAGGCAAGTTATGGCTGTACAAACCTTAACTTGAAGAGAACTATTTGCTGCAGAATCTCTCTCTCATTCACAGGGTTGATGTTAGAATCTCTGGCCAGCCTTCCTCTGTCACTTTCAAGGGAGCCTGGGGTGTCAGAGGTGCTAAGAAAAATCTAGATTTATTAACTAAAGATCACATGTGCCTAACATAGCCTAAGAATCTAAACCAGGACCAGACATGGACTGGACTCCCCTGGTGTAGAGTCAGTGGGAGCAGGAGAAGGACTTGTCCTCTGGCTGGCTGGAAAGCCCAAGTAGAAGACTTCCGGGACAGAGCGAGCATCACAGTCCTAGACAGAGGTTGACAGCGATGGTTCCATGAGGAGGGGGCTGCTTCTGTGCTCACTGCTTATCTTAGTCAGGGCTTTACTGCTGTAAGCAGACACCATGACCAAGGCAGCTCTCATAAGGACAACATTTAATTGGGGCTGGCTTACAAGTTCAGAGGTTCAGTCCATTATCATCAAGGCGGGAATATGGCCGCATCTAGACAGGCATGGTGCAGGAGGAGCTGTGAGTTCTACATCTTCATCTGAAGGCTGCTAGCAGAATAATGACTTCCAGGCAGCTAGGATGAGGGTCTTAAAGCCCACACCCACAGTGACACATCTACTTCAACAAAGCCACACCTTCTAACAGTGTCACTCCCTGGGCCGAGCATATACAAACCATCACACTGGTCAAAATTATTGCATTTTAAAAGGAAATCATTATCTTACCAGAAGTCTGGTTGCATTCTGGAAAAAGAATAAAATGTGCAAAGTCACAATGAAGTAGACAGCAGCCATCAGCATTTGCTGATGTCACCATTCTGACTCTCCATTATTCATCCTCCTGGCCATGTCTTGGTGCTGGGCCAAACTCAGAGCTGTTGGTGCCCCAAAGCCACACATGGTAAAGTTCTTGGGTTTTCAGTCATTTTCACTTTGCTGCTGTCAAGTCCAGCTCTGCTCTGGGCTTCCTATTTATCACACTGGCTTTGAACAAGAAGTTGGATTTTTCCCTTTCATAACAAAAAATATGTTGATAGGTATTTGCTGACCCTGGCTGGTTCATGCAAAATGTCTAGGATTTGGTCAGAGTCTTTAGTTACACTCTTCTCTCTTCTTCTCTTCTCTTCTCTTCTCTTCTCTTCTCTTCTCTTCTCTTCTCTTCTCTTCTCTTCTCTTCTCTTCTCTTCTCTTCTCTTCTCTTCTCTCTCC
>NC_034592.1:151835105-151851996 GCF_900095145.1 Mus pahari
CTCTCTCCCCCCTCTCCCCCTCTCCCCTCTTCCCTTCCCTCCTCTCTCCTCCTCTCCCCTCTTTCTGCTTTATCGTTTGCTTGCTTGGTTGCTTGGATGTTTCTGAAAGGCTCTCCTATAATCCAGCTGGCCTTGAACTCCAGATGTAACCTTGCACTTCTGATCCTCTTGACTCCACCCCCTGAGTCATGGGGTTACAGGCCTGAGATTCCATATCTGATATATGCAGTACCGGAGTTTGATGCCAGGCCTTCATGCAAACAAGGCAAGCACTCTACCAACTGTGCCACGGCTGCCCTCAGCTCTTGGGTCAGGGTCTTTAAGCCAACCTTTGCCTCTGACCGTGATTTATAATAGGACTGCCCTCTTGACAGCTTTGCTCTCAAGGAGGGCAGCAAGGGAGGGTCCTTTTCCCGTTGTGTGAGTTAGAGACACTCAACTCCAGTTCAGTTGGGCACTCTGCTTTTTTTCTCTCCTGTTGCCTCTGACAGACTTTGTTGCAAGCATACATGTCCCTTGGCACAGACAAGGAAAATTCTGCACACACCTGCCCATTGGCAGTTAGCGCTCCATTATCCCCTGGAACCTCAGTGCTTATATTTCCGCTGTGGTGTCTCTTATTGTCTTAGGACTAAGGGAGAATGTGTAACTCAGACTAAAAGCATAGTAAATAGTAGAGAGATAAGAGAGAGGCAGGCAAGCCTGGATCGGCCAGATTGGCAGGGCAGATTTGACTGTTTTTGCGTTGGCTTGCCCACGGCCCCTATTATGATGCTGGTTCTTATCTTTCGGATAGTTCAATGCCATCTTGTCACACTGGACTGAGTCCTGTCTGCACTTGCTTGTTTCTAAGGTACAGTTTTATATCTGACATGCCGATGACCTGGAACATGCTTCCTGAACTCTGAGTTGATTGACGCTCCAACATTCATGCTCAACTCAAATATCACTTCCTCTTGGAAGCCCTCTGGGACTGTGCCCTGTATATTTGCCCACTTCCAGTAACTCATTGTTCACCACACCATGTTGGCTTCACCTTTTCAGAGGCCTTTCCCAATCTAAAACTGTCTTGCTATTTTTTTCTTTTAGCTCTGCCTGCTGTACTGTACTCTAGGACTGAGGGCCTGAGGGCCAGTGTCTGTCTTTGTGCACTTAGCTGAGTTCCTAAAGAGCCAATGAGTTCGGAAGAAAGGGAAAGAGGCAGGTGGCCCTGGAAAGGTGCCCCGAGGGGCTGGTTCAGTCTTTAAAGTCCTTGCCACATACACAGGAGACCCAAGTTTATATTCTCAGCATCTACATAAGATCTGGGTGTGGCAATGTTCACCCTCAACACTAGCATTGAGGGGAGGAGGGAAGTGTGGAGCAGGTCCCCGAAGCCTGCTGGGTAGCCACTTTAGCCAATCAGTGTGCTTCAGGCTCATTGAACGACCTCAAGAATAAGGTGAAAGAGCCCTGATGTTGACTTATAGCTTGCATATGCTCACACATACCTGCACATACACCTGCCATGCACGCATGCACACAGATACACAGATACATATAGACAAACAGGAGGACACATAGCATGTGTGCACGTGCGCGTGCGCACACACACACACATCATGTCCTGATTTCAGGGAAGGAGGTCGTCTGAGGAGAACTTACTTATGAAAACATTTCAGATGCACAAGCCACAACCACATGACAGAGGTCACAGGCTGACCCACGGCTCTGTGTGCCCTACTGGGGGATGTGCACAACGGAATCTCCCCTGCAGCCGTGAGTGGAACACACCTATTGTGTCAAGTCTTCATGCTGCCACATGAGCTGTTCTTGGCAGCTGTTTTATGCATTCATGACTGTGGACAGAATGACAAAGCCATTTATATGTCAAGAAAAAAAAACTCACCTGGTGATCCTCTGTGTATTGTCTTCTGAGAGAATACTTAGTTCTCAACACCTGCCAAACAAGAGCCACTGCCAAAAAAGACATAGAAATAAAAGGTTTGAAAGAAATCATGGAAAAAGAGATCGGAATGAAGCAGTTTCCGGATTGCCAGCACTACGCAAGCGCACTTAGAGCCACTGTGCACTTTTCTTCCATGAGGACAATGGAGAAACCAAACAATGCTGGGATTCAGAGTGGTCGAAATAAAATGGCCCGAAGTGCTATCCCCAGATGATTTCACAGATCTACCTCACCTACCGGGGGAGCCTTTAAGCATCATCCACAAGCCACGAGAGGCTGTAATAATGTTGCCACCCCTTGTCCCTTCATGCAGCTCTTTGCCTAAAGAATTTGTCCCGTGTGTCCCTGCCAACCTGCCAGAGGCAAAGAAACCTGCATCGCCTCCGCCTCGTATGGGAGCTAAGCTTGCAGCCAACACCTCTGCACCCATGAACGGACTCATGCTTCTCTATTTTAAAGCGGCCAGCGGCAGGTGAGCGGCCGCGCGAGCATGCGCAACAAGCTGTAAAGATGGAGCCAAGCAAGACAGCGCCACGTGCCTTCATTTCCGTTGCCTCTGTCAGTCTGCTCTCACGGTGCCTGTTACAATGAAACGATGCTCCAAAGTGATCGCCGCATAACATAAAAATGGAGACCACACAGAAAAGGTGCGTTTACATTAAAGGAGAAACTCCAGAAGAAAATTAAAACCAAATCTGAAGTCTTTTCGTGTCCAGCATGGAAAACTCCCAGGCAAGAATGCTTCTTAGGAAGGTCTGTACCGCGCAGGCACACTGAAGAGGGGGAGGCCAGGCCGGAGAGATGACCAGTGACAGCCTGGGCTAAGGACTGAGACTTTAAAAAACAAAACCAAAATAAAATAGTATAAAACAAACAAAAAGACTCCTCTATCGAAAGGATTAAGGCAGGCAGTGTTACTTTCTTCCCCTCCCCCCCCCAAAAAAAAGGTCACAAAAGAGGATCAAGAACATTGGGGGTCACCTCACTAGGCTTGTGAGAGATGGTAAGAGATCTCTTCCTGGAACAGGCAGCAAGCAGGAGAGGGAAGAGATCTTGAGGGGAGAAGGGAGGTCACAATAGAATTCTTCACACTCGAGGAAACACGTGATGTCACGGGGATCTCAACTTGAGCTGCTTAAAAAGCAATGAGAGCAGGATCGGTGACGACCACGCCCCCTTCAAAGATCTCCACCAGAGAACGTTTAACCTAGGATGGAAAGGGGGAAATGTTTATTCCACCAACTGTAGTTTCTTCCGGTAATTTGATGATGTAAGGGAAATCTTCCATGTCTTTTTTCCCCTTAAAGGAGAAAAAGAGAAGGAAATCCAATCGGCCGGTAACTGCTGGGGTAGAGGCAGGAGATGAAGGAAATGAGGCAAGAGGACTGGAGACCACTCTGTCTGCTTTGCCAACTGTCCTCAAATCCCATTTTTTTTCTTCTCAATAAAAACTCCAGTCAGGTTATATTTTGATACCTTCCACTTGGCACTCATCAGGTGACAAAACTGTTAGGCCGATAGGTTCAGCCAGGGATATGCATTCTGAAGAATGTTCCAGAATGCTCTGATCTCCCCCTATGAGTTGCAATCAAGCTCAGGCTCTCACCTACTGACGCCATGTCCGTCGCTGCCGGTCTACTTGTATTATTTCATGTGGCAAAGTCAATATGAGAATTAATAATAGCTTTCCGATCTACAAATAAAAGCACGCCACTTTAAATTTTTGGCAGTGAGCTGGCATTTTGTCATTTAATCATTGCAGATCATTACACTGCAATACGGGATGTAATGACATGACACTCGTAAGTGACAAACACTCGGTCTCTCCTGCTCGGGAAGGAATAATGTAATAGGACGCAAATGATATCCTTACAGGTTGGTCTCTATTCACTCCCACCATTAAGGATGGAGACACTGAGCAGATACAAGGTGAAGAGGAGGAGACTGTCCCCTACAGATGTCCTGGTAGGGACACAGCCAGCAGGATTGTCTCCATCCACAGGGGGCAGAACCTTTCCAAAGCTGGGAATGGTCCTTCCTATCTAAAGCCCCACAGGAAACAGCTGTGTTGAGGATTCATTCCTTCTTTGAAATCCAATCATCATGAGACGGAGGCGAGGAGGGAGAAGGTGGCTGCTGACTTTAAAGTGTATCTCCATAGTTAGTTTTGACAAAGATTCTCTCATACAGGGAGATGGAACAGTCACGAGGGAGCTTGCTGTTCAAGTCTGTGGATCGGGTTTTGGTACCTAGAACCCAAGTTAAAGTTGGGTGTTTGTAATCATAACCCTGGAGAGTTGGGGGGCTGGCTGGACTCTAGGGCTGTCCATTCTGCTAGCCCAGCCAAAGTGTCCAGTTAGCCAAAGTCTCCGTCACAAAAAAATGAGATGTATATAGTCCCTATAGAATGATGCCTGAGGCAAACTGTGGTGTCTACACACACACATACACACTCTCTCTCACACACACACACACACACACACCACGAGGGGGTATGGGGAGGGGAGAGGGCTGGAATCTGCCCCCGATTTTCTAATGCTCAGATTTCACTGGAATGCTAACAGAATAAAGCAACTGTTCTGTGGTGGCCTCCCTCTGTCCTTCTCGATTTGAGGACTCCTCCTTTGAGGATGCGGTCCATGTGCCCTGGGTCTGCTCTGATCAGGGTACCTGGAACGCCTCAAACTCACTAGAGACCTCACATGCCTAGTGTGAACTCACTTCCTCCTCATAATCTCTGGATAAAGGGTACTGCCAGCCATCCAACTGCATAAGCTGAGTCAAAGTGTCCAGTTAGCCAAAGTCTCCGTCACCCAAAAATGAGATGTATATAGTCCCTATAGAATGATGCCTGAGGCAGAACCTTACAGCCTGGTCTCAGCAATTCTTCTCCCTGATATCTACCCCTCTGGTCCTTTTCAGGGTGACAGTTGGCACACGGACTGTGTATTCAACAAAGGATTTCCATCCACCAGAAGTGGTTGTCATGGTCACTCATTCACCGCACCCTTCGGATTCACCTTCTGTGATGATTCATCTTGCTTTTCGGCTTGACGGAATGCTGTATCACCATGGAAACAAATCTCCGGGCGTGTCTGTGAGGGATTATCATCTGAATTGGGTTAGTTGAGATGGGAAGACTCATCATAGATATGAGCACTGCGATTTAAACAGCTAGAGTCCTAGGTTTAACAAAGAGAGTCAATCTCTGGCTCTCCATCGCTCTCTGCTTCCTGGACACCATAGACAAGGGTGACCAGCCCCCTCCTATTCCAGTTGTTGTACCCGTGTGACAAAATGTATCCCCCCCAGAACTGTGAGCCAAAGCAAACATGCTCTTCCTTAAATTGCTTCTTGTCCAATAGTTTTTAAATCTTTTTTAAACTATGTGCACATACATGTGGGTATGTGTGCAGGAGACCTGATGTGTCAGATCCCTCTAGAGCTGGGGTCCCAGGTGGCTGTGACCTACCAGATGTGTGTGCAGGGAATTGAACTCTGGTCCTCTGGAAGAGCGATTGGTACTCTTAGCCATCTTTCCAGACTTCGTGCCAGGTATTTTCATAACAAGAGGAAAATGAGCACAGCTTCCAAACAGCACTCGGTCCTTTGCTTGCTTCCTTCTTCCTGGACCTGTCCAGCCTGCACCAGAGCCTCCTCCATCATAGCCTGTGTTCTTTCTCTTCACCGCAGCCAGCAAGCTCTGCAAGGTTCAGACTCCATCTCTACTCCACCCCCACCCCCACTGCTTTGAAGCTTCTGTCTTAGTTACTCCTCTGGTCCCTGTGACATCTTTTATGGGGAAGGATGTAGGGTGGGGAAACAGTCTCACTATGTAGCCCTGGCTAGCCTGAACTCACTATATAGACCAGGCTGGCCTCAAACTCACAGAAATCTGTCTGCTTCTGCCTGAGTACTGGGATTAAAGGCATCCAATTATTAAATCATGTGGCTTAATGAAAATCCTTAATTTTATGTGATTGTGGCTATTTAGGACAATAGCCATCAACTAGGGGTGACTGTCTTCTGGAGGATATTAGCAATGACTGAGGACAAGTTTTGGTTGTCATAGGTACCTCAGAGGTGAAAGTCGGCTGCTGTTAGGCTCCTTTCAATGCCCAAACTGGTCCCATGAGATACTTACATGGTTCAGAAAGCCACTGGAATGCAATGTAAACAGCTGCTTCTGGGGAGCAGTGGAGCCTCTACAGGAGAGGGGGTGACCAGCAGGTGTTCTCTACTGGTGTTCTGACCTTCCAGGTTAGCAGGCTTACTGATGGGTGGGAGACACAGTAGAGTAAGGTGGAAAGCGGGGAGCAGGAGAGTGAGTATTAACCCAGCTGTAGATGCTGTGCATCTTTGCATTCTGTCCCCGGTAAGATTCCCAGAGCTTGCCAGATGCAGGTAAAAGAAAAGGGGGGAGGCCGAGTGGATGAGACCTTCGCTGAGGTGGCCCTCGCTGCAATGTCCCTCTAAGCACAGCCCTGTAGATACCGGTGATAGACTCCAACAGTCCTTACTGGAAATTTCCCCAAAAACCCTTGGAAAATAGACATGTGCGGGTGGTGGTAAGAAATTTACTGAAATGAACTGTCTGTGAACGAAGAATATGTGAGCAAAATAGATGTTTTATCTGTCATTTTCTTCATAGAGAGATCCATTAAGCTTCTCCATTTCATGCCGCTCCTGTTTGGGGAAAGCATTTTAAGCTAAATCTTCATTTTCCTTTGGAAAAAATCAGTATGGAAAATAGGCAACTTGACACCCTTCTTTTCTCTCTCTTAGGAAGGAAAAAGTAGTTTTTTAATTTTTTATTTTTTTTTGTAAACCTCAGAAATGACTTCTGAAAAACAACCTTGGGTAGTATGGGGAAATGAAGAAGATGGAGTTTTAGTTAAAGATTGAGGGATATTTTTGACCCATCAAAGCTAGAGGAGTTGGCCACATCTGGATCATAGCAAGCTGGAAATCCCTGCAATTGTCCAGTATGAATTGATAACTATCACCATCTTACTGAGTGACTTTGATCCGCCTTTGCTGGGCCCAAGGTAATGGAAGCAACAAATTTGAGTCTAGGACAATCTGTGATATCCAAGATCTTCACTCTTGTTTTTGAAGTAGGAACATTTACACATAGTTAAATCACAACACTATTAATTAAATTTTCTATCTCCATGCAATTAAATGACTTCTTTTGGCAGAAATGTGTGTGTTCAAAATGCAGCCACACATTGATTTTTCAGAGGAAAGCACTTAAAAAAAAGTCTGCAGTGTCTCTGAGGTTGCTCAGAGGTTTTCGGTGGGGGTGGGTGCACGAGGAACATTGCAGAGTGAGCAGAAAGATGTGGGAGACCTTACCCACTGGGTCATTAATGTGGGGTCTCTGGGGACCTGCCGTCCCTTTCCAGTTAGTTGAGTGAGCGACTCTGGCCACCTATGAGTGACTGTTACTGTGTTCCCACCATGAGAGAGAGAAGCAGTTCGAAGCACTGGGGGTTCCTGGAGCTTGCTTGTCCTAGCTTGTAAGGATGAATTGCTTGTTGTCTTACCACAACTGCATCCTGTGATGTCCGTGACCTAAAACTGGACCTGTGTGTGTGTGGGGTGGGGTGGGTGGGTGAGTGTGTGAGTGTGTCACTGCCAGTGGGTGTGGTATTTACACTATGGGAAGAAGTAGCTACACATCACAGCCTTTCCTCTCTTCTCCCTTTATGACCCCCAGAGGGGTCAAGCCGGATATGAGGGAGGCGTAGGAAAAGTTTGATAGCAGGAAAAGGTTTCTGAGTGTGCAATGGCAGGAAGTTCCTTGAAAATCAAACATGCAGAACACATGTGTGGTTTTGGTCCCGCCCACTGTGGCACAAGCATGTGACATCACTGTTGTTTCCCATCCTGGAAAAGCTCCTCATGTTGTAATGACCCCCAACCATAAACTTATTTTCATTACTATTCACAACTCAATTTTGCTTCTGTTATGAATCATAATGTAATGCCTGTGTATTCCTAAGGCCTTAACCTCCTGTGAAAGGGTCATTTGGCCCCAAAGGGGTCCCGACCCCCCAGGTTGAGAACCACTGCTCTAAAAGCTGGTGATTCAATGGCTTCCTACAGCAGCACAGAACAGGATTCCTGGACCTGCTCAAATGTGCATTTCAGAGTGTCTCTTGGCTGAACAGCCTTATAAACAAACAGGAGATGCTAAGCACTGTGAACAAAACTGGAACAGATCATGTGACCAGCGAGTGATGGAAATCAGATGTCTTGTGGAGGTGGCAGCATCAGCCAAGGAGGGCCGAGGCCTGAAAGACTTTGCAGCTCCTGCAGTGGAGCAGACAGACACACGGACACCATTGTCTTCTCAGAAAGTCCTGTTGCATAGCTCTCTGGAAGTGCTGTTTTTCCCTTGAAGAGAGTATGGATGTTTAAGCACTTCTAAGTTTGTGTTTAGTTTTTCCAATAAATTTTTCCAACAAAGTATGTGTGGCCGGGATTGCAGAGGTTCCTTGGGAGTCTGGCTTTGGTTTAGTCGGACCTGAGCTCTGCTGTTTCCCACTTGACCGTCATCCTGTCTCTTCACCCATGTGAGGAGCTGCACAGTGCTCATCGTTAGCAGAGTGATAACAGTCACATCTGTTTCCATGGTTTTTGTTTTTTAGATCAAATGAGCTACCACGTGCAGAGTGCACGGTCGCGGTCAGCGCTCGCTCCAATTCTCTTGTATTGTCAGCCATTTTGTCTGAGCATCATGAGAAAGGTCAGCATCCTCAAAGCCTCCTCCACCTTCCCAGGTCCTGTCGTGAGTCAGAGCATGGGAGCAGCGCCACTCCTGGGTGCAACTGCTGTGAGACCCTTTGGACTTGAGCCCGGCAATGGTCGGAGTCTTTTTGCTTCCCTGGGTGGTGTGCGAGCTGCTTTTCTGTTGCTATGATAAATACCATGATGAAGGACAAAGGGGTTTATCTGCTGGCTTGTGACTTCAGAGGGATAGCATCCATTCTTGTCAGGGAAGTATTAGTGTGGGTTATTATTTCTTCTGAGAGAGAGAGAGAGAGAGAGAGAGAGAGAGAGAGAGAGAGAGAGAGAGAGAGAGAGAGGAGAGAGAGAGACTCAAGGGAAGTGGAACCAGGCACACCTCCTCCAACAAAGCTGCACATCCTAAGGGTTCCATACCTTCCCAAACAACACCATCAACTGGGGATCAAGTGCCCAAACATATGAGCCTATGGGGACCATGTCACCATCAAACCACCATGGATGAACAGGAAAAGCACGAAGAGAGAGACATGGGGCTTGGGTTGTGCATTTGAAACACCGAAACCCACCCTCAGTGACACTCTTTTGCCAACAAGGTCACACCTCCTAATAGCGCCAATCTCTTGTGACCAAGCAGTCAAATTTAAGAGCCCACAGGGGCCACTCACGTTCATTCTGCCACAGCATCTTACAGAGAGTCCCTTCCAAACAAAGAAACACGGAGATTGCAAACTATCTTTCAGAGAACACACACCCCAGCCTTCCGATTCTTGCTTGTGCTTGTGGAGGATAACAGCAATCAATTCCTTATCTATCAGATAAATGACATTCTTCTACCTGTCACCATCCATGTGTCTGAAAGCTCTTGAAGTGGCAACACATGTACAGAAATTGGATCGCCCTTCATTAGGCAAGTGAGCCATCTCACCTCCTAAAAGATTAGGTATATTTACAATGATTTCTATGCACCCCCCGCCGTGCATAGAGATGACGACCCAACACTACGTTAAAAAGAACATATTTAACCTGGTGTTGGTTGGTGCCTAAGAAGAGATAGGGATAAGGAAGGGTCTAAGCTCTCTGATGTCTCCTTATGGCATTAGCTCGCTGTTCTGCTGTTGCGGTAAACACCACACACAAACCAACTTGCAGGAGGAAAAGTAGTACTTGGATAACATTAGATTAAATTATATTACATTAAGTTTCAACAGCGCACTCCATCACTGAGGGAAGTCGGGGAGGAAACCCTGGAGGTAGGAATTAACACAGGGGCTCTGGAGGACGCTGCTCACTGGCTTGCTCCCCACGGCTTGCTCAGTTTGCTTTTTTCACAACCTAGGGCCACCAGTCCAGTGAGGGCAACATCCACACTGCGCTATTGTCTCCTCCATCAATCTTACTCAAGAACATGCCTCAAAGGCAAGCTCATAGGCCAGTCTAGTGAGGTGACTCATCCATTGGGTTCCAGGTGACTCTAGCTTGTTTTATGTGGAAAAAAAAAAGCCTGATCAACACACCTCTGCTAACCACAGCACCCCGACTCCGCTAACCGCAGCACCCCGACTCCGCTAACTGCAGCACCCCAACTCCGCTAACCGCAGCACCCCAACTCCGCTAACCGCAGCACCCCGACTCCGCTAACCGCAGCACCCCATATCTGCTAACCACAGCACCTCAACTCTAGCAACCATAGTTTCTCAACTTTTCTACTAAGGATGAAAATGTATCAGGCTAACTATGTCTGAGGATTTATCATTTATCTCTAGTCAGGTGAGGGCGAGGGAGGGAGGGGAAGAAGAAGGAGGAAGGGAGGGAGGGAAAGAGAGATCATGTAAACATTTTACATTTGTAAACATGGAAGCTTATGTGTACTTGTGGGTATTTTGATAATGTGAAAATTCTCCGCCACATCCTTAAGACTGGTTTTGATATGGTGGCAGGTCTTAGAGAGAATATACGCAACACACACACACGCACACGCACACGCACACGCACATGCACGCAAGCACACGCGCACACACACACACATGCACGCAAGCACACGCACACACACACATGCACACACACGCACGCGCACACACACACATGCACACACACACGCGCACACACACATGCACACACACGCACGCGCACGCACGCACATACACACACACACACACACACACCATTGCTGTCCAGCTTTTCAGCTCCCGAGGTCAGAAGTGGATGTTTATTATTCTTTGTGGTCCCTTGCGCCCAGAAGAGTCCTCAGTGGCACAGGTCATTCGAGATGATCCATCAACTACAGCTTGAAAATGCTCTGGTCCATTGACTATGGCATGAACGCCATACTGTGGACAGTTTCAAGACAGGTATACTGTGTCCTATTTCCTAAATTAGAAACGTGAGGCGACATGTGGGGACAGCCCTACTCTACACTGTCAAACCTGCTTGTGGTAGACTCAAGGTTGACCCCAGCCCTGAGCCATGTGATCCAGACTTTCCCACGGTGCCTTTATGACCCAGGGCTCAGTGAGATCTCTGACAAGAGCTTCGTAAACAAATGTCTGAGACTTTGTGCTTCCTAATGCCCACACAGTTCTCGGCTGTAGAAAGGAAATAGTCTAGAAGAAAGGCACCATCGCATGGAAGAGGATCTCTCTTGATCCTTGCTTTCAACAATATGAGTTTTGTATTAATCCAGGTCTGGTGTCTTCTTTATGGACCAGTGCCTTCTGAAAATGGCTGTCTGGATCACATGGGTACTTCTTTCAATGGAGTTCATTGCCCGGCTACTCCTAAGATTCCTTAATAATTTGACCACCATTTCAGTGTGCTAAGAGCTCTGAATGAAAGTAGCCAATTTGGGCAAATGCATTGGGAACTAAAATGAGTTTGGGGTCAGCAGCTCAGACACCTGAGACACCAGCACACTGCATCAATATAGGGAGTAGCCAGGTGCTGACAGGTAGTGATGGCCCAGCTTGGATGCAGAGTGCCTGGCTGTTCCCGCCCCTAAGTGTGAATGGTCTGGGGGAGGGGGTGTTGATGCTGATCACAAAGCCAATGCATGGTCACTGTTTTTAAAACATACAGATGTACAGATGTCTACAGAGTAGGCCCATAATATTTTGCCCCATCTGAAAAAAAGGAGCATAAGAAACGCAAAGACTTCGCCCTCAGCTTTCTATTCCTGAGCACTGGCAGGGGAAGTGCCTTTGAATGGACGACATGCAATTTATGCAAATGCAAATGTGTGTACAACTGTGCGTGTGTGTGTGTGTGTGTGTGTGCGTGCGTGCACAAACACTCCCATGTAAACACACACACAGATATGCATACATCTACAGTCGATACTCACGTTTTCTCAACGTTTTCTGTTACAAACTTAGCCACAATGCTCATTCTTATATAAGCTACATCATTATGCAATTGCTTGATTACTCCCTTAGGAAAGGCTTTTTGGAATAGTATTATATTAACTCACACATTTAATATTTAAAAGGCTTAACACACAAAAATGGTCTCCACACAAGAGACAATATAGAGAAAATGCACAGTATCGATATGCACCATGCATATATTTCCTGTATGCTAAGGCTCAAAGGGGGTCACTGGAAACCAAGGAGTGAGTGTCTGAAAATGTGGGACTCCTTGTCCTCGTCATTGTAAATTAACTTGAGGAAGGGCTTGTTCATTCAGGCAGGCTCTCTAGAAGCATAAGATAAGGTGGCTCTCCATGATCAAGGCTCACTTCTGTTCAGGGGATGCCACTGTCCCCACGCACCCGAGCTGTATTCCCAAAGGAAAGAGTCACTAGGTCCCACACAGAGTCTGCCTCAGTCCCACGTGAGGAGTCTAAGCTGTGCATCTCTATGTGGGATGTGGGCGTCAAGCTTGAAATAGATTGGCCTTGATTTCTCCAGCCAACGTGCCAACGTGGCACAAACTGGGACCTAAGGCATTTTATGGGCCACTCAATACTGGACTCACAGTGGTTTCTCCCCAACCACTTCAGACCAAGGAGAGGAGATGTAGCTATTGCCTCAGGCAGAAGGGAAGGGGCTTCTCTTTCTCACTCACCCCTTGCTTCATTCTGTATCTTTGCTTTCAGTGATCACAGGACACCTGTAGCCCAGGCTGCATCTGGTCTCCCTCCAAGCCCCAGTGTAAAGTTCCATATCCTGTTAGAACAGAGTTGGTGGAGACCGGCCACTGGAGAGGTTATTCCAGCTCTGGACCCAAGAGCAGAGAGCATGATGACCATCTTGCTCTTCCTGGACATGGACACAGCTCTCTCTCTCTCTCTCTCTCTCTCTCTCTCTCTCTCTCTCTCTCTCTCTCTCTCTCTCTCNCTCAATCTCTCTCCCTCTTCCCTCCCCCTTCCCTCCTTCCCCCCCTCCCTCTCCCTCCCTCTCCTCCTCCCTCATCCTTTAAGAAGGTATAGCATGCTTTGGGTCAGTGCTAGCAGAAGACTGGTGTAGAATCATACATATTCTAATTCCCTAAAGCCACTGCCAGGTGTACCTTCAGACAAAGGGTCCCTAGCCAAAGGTGTTTGCTAATATCCCAGCTCCCTAGAGGAACTTCAGGCACTATTTATCTTCAGACTTTCATGGAGGCGGACTATGAATGTCAGTGGTAGATGTGGGCTAGAATTTCAGATGAGCATCAGGATCCTGGTGGCTGAAGTTTCTGGAGCCTTTGTTTGTCCCTGTTTCCTATACGGAACACACTCTAGAGCTACTGCCCAGTGACTAGGCACGAGGGGCTTCAGGCCAGTGCCTCCTGTAGGTTTGAGCCTCAGTTTCCTGTTTTGGTTTTGTGGTCTTATTTGGCTGCTGCGGCACAGAGGTTCTTCTAGGAGAGTGTTAGTGTACAAATAGCCTGCACTCCTCTGTAAAGTGACTGAGGGGCGGCCATTATTGTCACTGTTACTCCTCACACTGCTGGTTAAAAAGTAAAACTATATCCATGACACTTTGACCCGTTCTGTGTGTGTTCATGAGTGCACTGAGTGGGTGTCTGTGCACATTCATATGGCCGTATGATGTGGATATGACCCTACATGTGTGGGTGAGCATGCTCGTGATGTGTAAGTTCATCCAATTGCACACATGTGAGCACACATGTGCATGAATGTGTGAGATGGTAGCAGTGTATGAGTGTATAATGTACTGTGCCTGTTCATATGGTTGCGTGTTTGTGGGTGTGGGTGTGGGTGTGGGTGTATGTGAATATTTTATGTGTTCACAGGGCTCTACACATGAGGGTATACATGTGTGTTAAGCTGTGCGCCTTATATGTGCATATGCATGTGTATGAGTGTGTATGTGCGTTAGGTTGTGTGTGTGTGTGTGTGTGTGTGTGTGTGTTCATATGGCTGCATATGCTTACGGGGCAGGAACTCCCCAATCAGACCGTTGGAGCTGACTGTCAAGCTCCACAGATCTGCCTGCTTCCTTTTCCCCAGTGCAGGGAACCTGAGTTCTATGAATCTGAAAAGACAAGCACTTTACGGGCTGGGCCACTTCCCTAACTCTTATTTTTGAACACTGTTCATCCATCAACATCTAGAGCATCATCCTGTGAGGATGCAGTGAGTGGCCCGAGGTGAGGACTGGTGGGGATGATAGAGAACACCCATTCCATGTTGGGGATGACCCTTTCCTACCCATCTCTAACATAGCATTTTCTTTGCCCCAGATGCTATATGAGTTACTGTCATGCATCATGCACTGGCCTTTAGGGAGGAGGTACAAATCCTCATCTCACACATCAAGAGACTCAAAGAGACGAAATGCCATCCGGGGTCCCTCGGCAACCATATCTGCCATGGAAGCCCCATAGGAATGACTGCTGTCTCCTGTAAGCCTTGAACTTACGGTGCTGTTTGCTCCTTCTGCTTCCCGCCTCCTTGGTTTGGGAAGGGCCTAGAAGCAGAACACTGAAACTCACACTTGCTCTGGACTCTTCCTGCATGTCTCTGGATGTAAGCTGGTGACTCACACCACCCTGCTGCCCAGTCGGGTGGAAGAGCTTATCCCGAGCCAAGGAATGCCAGAGATACCTGGCTCTGGCTCCATCCCCAGGAGAGCTCACCTAGCCCCCTCCCATCAATCTAGCTGAGTTACGAGTTTAAACCAAAGTGACATTCTAGAAGCAATAATTGGCTTAATATTCTCAAGGAGCAGAAGATAGTAATTTCCTCAGGGACCACAAGAGCATAACACAGTTCTGAGGTCCCAGAAATGGAATGGCCTTGAAGTCTGCATCTCCATCTGCCAACACAGAGTCATTGATACCCCTGTGGTAGTACTCAGCTTCCCCGTGGAAGGCTAACTTCCCACTATTATTTTGGCTGACATTCCCTTTCCAACTCTAAGCAGTGTTCTTTCAACATCTCTAAACTTTTGCTGTTCCTCCCCGAAACCGCGCTATGAATTTGCTTGTCACCATAAGCCGTACACAAAGAGAGACACATACTGCAAGCACAAAGATATCAGGAAGTGGTTTTCCTAGCAACAGTAATCATCAGAAAGATCCCAGAACATCCTCTCTATTCATACAGCATTTCGTGTTTTGAATAGTGCTGACAGGTGAAGTGGATTCACGGTATTTAATACAAAAAAAAAAATATTGCTGGGGATTGGTGCTGCACAAAAGCACAAATATCCATACTATTCACAGGCAGCTGAATTCACTGTTTTTATATCTATCTAGATTATTTAGTGAGGGACAATTGCGAAAGCAAATACTCACCTGCTTGCCGAATGACTAATCCGGGTGTATTATGGAAAGTCTGTTCCCTAGACTTCCTTCGGGCAACTGGGACACCACTCTAAATCAAATCCGGCCAGCTCCGTGCACGACAGCTTTGTGCAGGATTTGAATGATAAAGAGACGTCCTGCTTGCCAGGTCCCTGGGCAGATGTGTCCAGTCGAAATAAAACGAGTCGGGACTGCTGGCGAAGTCATCGACCCCGAGGGGTACTGTGTGGTTATTGCCTTGATTCCATCAGGAACTCTCTGCTATCGCTCTTTCTGCTTCTGGTGAGCAGCGGTCCAAAGGAATGTATCCCTGATGCCTTAAATAAATGAATAAAAATCAAAACAAAAACAGAGGGGTCTATGGGGGGGGTGAGCAGTGCTAAAGAGAAAGAGGGAAACTGAGATACAGAGACAGAAGAGGGGGTGGGAGAGAAGGTCCAAGGTTCCTTGGAAGAATCCAGGAGAACATAGAAGAGTCTAACCTGGGTGCTGTCCAATTCCATAAAGAATTAAAGTCCTAGGCAGGTGAGACGGCTCAGCTTATGAAGGCACCTGCTGCCCAAGCTCATTCGTGGAACTCATGGTAGAAAGGACCAACCCCAGCGAGCTGCCCTTTGACCTTCCCATATGCTCTGTGGCATGCATATGCCCCACAAATAAGTAATTAAAAGTAAAAAACTCTTGTTATTACTTTTGAAAAGGAATAGAGCACATAAAAACCATACAAGCGTGAGAATGCAGGGGTTTGTCATCAACTTTTTCTTTTTGTTAGTGTTGTTCTTCAACACACATTCTATTTACTTAATACCCGGACCAATCCGTGCAGGGTAGAAGGTTCCAGAGTGGGAGAATGCTCAGTGTGGGGCTTAAAAGAAAGCCGATGCACAATCCTGAAAGCTCTGGAGGCGTCTCTCATGGCTGCACATACTGAGTCTTGACCTTCCGGGTCTTCCTCTTCATGGTCACATGGAGAAGAAGTGGGCACCTTGCAGGGTCATCGCATGCAGGTCTGGGTTTCAAGTCTAGCTGTGTGACTGAGGGCAATTTCTAAAAACCTGCCAGTCATATTTATTCTAGAAGCCAACCGGGCTGACTGATCATGACAAATGCTTTAATACTTCAAAACCATTTAAGGATATGTGCAGGTCATAGAAGGTATCCATCAGAGATGTGCTAATGAGGGCTGGGAAGATGACCCAGTGGTTAAAACTCTTGCCCAGCAAGCCAAAATATCAGAGTTCAGAGCCCCAGAACCTGCATAAATGCTGGGTGCGCATGGCAGCTTCCCTGTGATTACAGACTCGGGAAGCGACAAGGGATTATTAGCATAGGAAGCTAGTTATACCACGGAGCTCTGGGTCTCACTGCGATCTCTGGCCTGGAGGAGGATGAGGGAGAGAGAGAGAGAGAGAGAGAGAGAGAGAGAGAGAGAGAGAGAGA